>NC_056743.1:73807306-74117249 GCF_019279795.1 Protopterus annectens
CGACGTCAGCCTAATACTTTGATATTCGGGCCGACCGAGGACAGCGGACTACCCAAGTGTAAGGACTGCAGCAATGTGGATCTTCGAACATCTACATTTATGGTAGGTACAAAACTGTACTTTCTAGCACATGGCCCAACCCTCCTTGGAGGGTGCACCACACACAGTCGCATGTACACACTCGCACCTAGTTCCAACTTAGTGTCCAATCCATCTACTGCATGTGTTTGGAATGTGGGAGGAAACCAGAGCTCCCAGAGGAAATTCACATGAATGCAGGGAGGACATGCAGACTCTGCACAGGAGGCATCCCAGCGGAGAATTGAACCTCTTGCTGTGAGGTGACAAAGCTAACCTATACACCATTGTGCTGCACAAAGATTAGTTTTGTTTTAGTTGGTTTTAGTGCTAGTTGATTGTTGTAGAACCAGGTTTCAATAGAGGAGAAAGCCTGTTGAGATATTTGTTAGAGGGATATGGAATCAGCAGAAAACAAGCGTAGAATTGTCTGCTTACTGAATGAGAGAGGAGTGGCAGGATGAAGAGTAGAGATTGTTGATAAAGATGTTAAATAGGAGGGGTCCTAGTATGGAACCTTGAGGGGATGCCTGTGGGATTGTGAAGATATAGGAAGAGTTTTGCCATTTAACAGCCTGTTGTCTATTTGAGAGCTTGAGAACCAATTGATGGTACAGGAAGACACTAATTTTAGAGAGCTGTTGTGGAATTAATGGATGTGAAACTGTATCGAAAGCTTTTGATAGGTCTAGAAATAGGGAGGAGATGAGTTTGCTAGAGTCCCAGGCTTTGTTTACAGTATCCATGAAAGATATCAAGGTGGTCATAGTACTGTGGCCTGGTCAGAAACCATGTTGTGAAGGAGACAGAATTTGGTACTCAAGAAGAAAGTTTAGAAGTTGCATATGAATGCACTTTTCAAGGAGTGTAGAGATAGGGGATAGGATGGCTATGGGACAGAAATTGGAGATACCTGTAGAGCTGCCACCTTTATGAAGAGGTAGAATATATGTCTTTTTCCAAAGTATTGTCACGTAGCATTCAGAGATGGATTTGTTAATACACTAATGGAATAGGCAGTTGCTTTAACTGCCAGTTTTAAGTATTCTGTGGGTAGGTAGTCTGCTGCTCCACAGGTTTTGAGTCCGAGAAGTAACTGTTTTATGGTAGTAACACTGGTTTAAGGTTGAAGGAGGGTATTGGTGAGGTGGTAGTTTTGTAGGTATGATGTGGGTTGTTGTTGGAATGACTGTAGGTGGAGGTAGTGACCGGTTGGTAAAATGTAATTAGAAGCACAAGAGGTTGAGTTGTTATGGGGTTAGGAAAAGTTGGCAGTAATATCTTGTGTACTATTGATGAAGTGAGAGTTGAAAAGACTAGCAGTTTGGGAAATTAATCAGGATGTGGACTTGAATTGATTTTTGTGATGGGGTTTAGTAGCAAGTTAAACTATGTTAGGAACTTTCTAAGGTTCTGTTTGGAGTTTTAGGTAGTACTATTTTTTTTTTTTTTTATTGATTACAGATTTGTTTGTACTTTGTCAAATCTGAGGGGGGGGGCAATATTTTTAGCTATTGTTTCCATATTTTATCGTTGGCTAGCTCTAGTTCCTTAGTAGACTTGTTTAAGCATGTAGCATCATTAATTTTAATTATTTTTGTTCTAGTGCATGCAAGACTACTTCGAAATTGAAGGAACATTGTGTAAAACTAATTTACTGCCTTGTCTAGTAACGGTTTGAAGATATTCCAGTACAGGTTTTTAATATATTGATGAGACTGTGGTTTGAAGTTGTCCCTATTCCATACTTGTAGTGGTGGTGATTCTGAATACTAGGAGCAGAGTTCTTTGAATAAAGGCAGGAACATAGTCACTGAATGAAAATGCACATTCCTGCTGCAGAGATCTTTCTTGGGTCAGGTACCAATATCCAGTCTAGGACTAAGCCTTCTTTGTTGCTTTTGTTTTACCTTGGTGTTTTAACTGAGTGTGTTGAAATAGGTAGATGCCAGAGGTAGGGGAATGACTGAAATTTAGCCAGTTAATGTTGACGTCTCCCAGAATATAATTTTTTGATTGTATTTGAGGTCCAGGTGAGGATGTCTTCTAGGGTAGTTGCATTGTTTTTAACCAGGGGGAATATATACAGTACTATGAAACATATTTTAGAGTTATTCGCCTCTAAAAAAGAGATGATTTCTGCATTGGAAAACTAGGGAATAGTGTTAGAGTACTGAGTTATGTCAACTGTGTTGTGGAATAATAATGCCACCTCCTTTTTTTGCAAAGCCTGTCTAGCCTTATGGTTTTAAATCCTGGTGGGAGAAATTGAGTATTTTATGGTAGGTTTAAGCCAGGTTTTGGTAGAAGCTGCAATATCTGGTTTATTTTAGGACACCCAAGCAAGAAACTGTTTTATTGCAAATAAGTTGGAAGTTGAATGATGATATTTAAAGCTTTACAGTAGTTACATGGGTTGGATGAGGAGGAAGCAGGTCCTGGATTAGAATGAATATCCCCACAGGATAGTAAGATTGAAGATCCTGTTTGCTGGGTAACGTCATATATTGGGTGCTTCCAGTCATGGAACCAAATGGCTTGCTAAAAGCTGGAATTACAGGCGCCAGAATTAAACTTAAAGGAAAATTCCTTTAAATCCTTATAAAATTACTGCTCACAGATTTAAAATCAATTTATTTATACATAAAATAATGAGCACTTTTGTCTTTTTACATAAGATTTCATCAGACAAACCGATTACAGTCGTGCTTAAAAAGTATTTTAAACCAGTAAAAATCACTTAATGTAAACATGTGATTTTTCTAAGCCTCCCAACAAGCTCCACCCAGTTCATGAAACATATTTATATTGGTATATACAAACTATAACTTCCAAAAGATCTTGTGACATGGGTCTGCCTAATTGAGTATAATAAAGATATGGCTGTGTGTCACTGTATAAAAGTCCAGATTCAACCCGTGGCCTGTCTGGTTTCTCATTAAATTGGTCCTAATGAGCTTCTTTAACAAATCAGAAAGATTCAAGGATGCAAATAAAATCTAGAATCTTGGAGTCTGAAAGTAGTTGATGGATGAAAAAATCTATAAAGTATGATTTTTCTAGACAGTATAGAGTAGGGAAAGGCACGCTGATATATAACAAATCAAAGAGAAGTCCTTTTACTGGCACTTTTGGGCTAATGCTTATATTAGTGCTATCTGACTGGTTGAGAAAAATCACATGATGGACTTTAATTCTTTAAGAATTAAATTTGAGGGTTCAAAACAACTGTTAGCAATACTTACTGTTGCAGCATATGTTGAATAGGCATAAGATTAAGGATTTAGTACAATCGAATATTATTTTATGCCTAATTATGGATAAGAAAATAATTGCTGGTAACCAGCTGATTAAGCTAAATGTCTAATGGTTCTACAATGAATTATTTTCCCAAGCAGCAATTCCAACAGGAATCCAGTTTGGAAAATTGCAGTATTGGTTACCAGAATCCCTATTAACTTTGGTCCAGGGTCATCCAGCACTGCTTCTCCAACACTGTTCCCACCTTGCATCAGTTTGCAATGTTTAAAATGCTGCACCAGTGGCAAGTCATTATTTTAGCTTATTACTGAAGCTGTTCAATCATTAGCGGACCAGAGTTCCGCTGTGGCAACCCGTAACTGGGAAAAGCCGAAAGACACAACAACTGAAGCTGTTCATTGAGCTACTAGATAAAATCTCCTGGAGGATGTGGCTTTGGAATTCTGGCTATTCTGTGTTATCCCTAATACATTGTATACAAGCACATCATTATCAATTTGGATCTGACAGGTTTATCTTTTTATTAGTTTATATCCCGAAATGGTCTCTTGGCACATAGGGTGTATTAAAAAATAATTTAGACTAAACAGACATGATACATAGTTCTCTATGGGCATTAATAATGAGGAGTGGGACTCTTAGTGGTCAATCCTCCTCATGATTTCTGTAGTGAATAGTGTGGAGCAATATACAAATACGGTTAATAATGATGGATTTGGATATCTTCTACAAAAGTTTTTTTTTTTTTTTTAATTTTGAATGTGATAACTGGGGTGGAACACTGATCCCACTGGACCTAATTCAGTCTCCGCCAAAATGAATATCATAGTTGGCTTGAGGGTATAAAGGCAGTAAATAAAGAAATGATGTTATATACAGGGCCTGACAAAAACAATATGTGTGTGTGTGTGTATATATATATATATATATATATATCTATATACACACACACACACACACACACACACACACACACACACACACACACACACACACACACACACACACACACACACACACACACACACACACATACATACATATACATACATGCATTAGATACAGAGTGGAAGTCAGAGTGGACATGCTGAAAGAATCACAATCGTAAATGGTGCGAGGTATGTAGAAAAAGTAGGATGATAAGTTGTATGACCAGAGAGGAAACTTGTTTCATTTTCCTAGGGTCTCTGATAAGAGGAATGATTAAAGAAAGAAGGGAGACATTCCTACAGTTTGGGACCAAGAACTGAGAAAGCATGATCTGACGTTGTCTTCCTTTGATCTTCAACCTGTGGGTATAGGCACAGACACTGGTGCCGAGCTGGCCATATCTAAGCTACGGTGCTGAAGCTGTGCTCTTCCCCTACTCATAAAGCCCCCCTCTCCCTCACTACCTCAGATCTTGTTTGCTGCCATTTCTGGCCTGCAGCTGTGGCTTCCTCTGCCTGGTCTTCAGATAGCTTATCCAAAAGAGAAGTAGACGGCCTGATGAGATGGTTCCTGCGATCTCAGATCCAGTAGGGGGTCCTTCCTTTTCCCTTTCTGTGCGTGTCCTCCTTTCCAGAGCCCCAGGGCTTTGGGACCTTGGGACCTTGGGATGTTGGAGTTGCTGTCATCGATGGGCTGGTGTTGCCATCTTTGGTTTCTTCGCCAATCATGGCCTTGAGTTCCTTGGCCCCTTTCTCTTCGGTTCTGGAGGGCTCTTGGAGGGGTCGTAGTTTGCCTGGTGCTGGTTCTGAGGGTTTGGCATTGAGGTTTACTGTGACTTCCCTTCCCCTTGGTGCTTTGGCACTGAGCAACTTGGCACAAACTCCCCTGTTGACATACATGGGGTCTGGGGTTTTGGCTCCACCTGTGTACAGCACCTTGACGCAGTTGCTTGTGGCACCGATCTCCCATTCTCAGTTGGCATTTGACATGGTGGAGAGTGTCCTTTTGAATTTAGTGTAGAGATCCTCTGTTATGCCCCCCCTCTGGATGATCTTCAGGTCCAGCTGGACTCTGGACCTGACGTCTTTAGTCCTCCACTTCAATGACAGCCTGCCCTGACACTCCAGAATTCTCTCCGTTTGGAGTCACAGGCTTCTGATTCCTCCCCGGAATCTTCCCCTGAGGAAATCCACTGGAAGCACCTGCGCAAGAGGAGGTGCATTGACTCCACCCCTGAGTCTGTCACTGAAGGCACTGACTGGAAAGAAGGTGAGGGCTCCCCATCAGAAGGGTGGATGGTTGGCTCCAAAGCCCAGTCCAGATGAGTCAGTGTTCCTGGAGGTGTTCAGCGCAGGCCCATCTACTTCCTGGATGACCCACCCCTGTGTTCCCCTTAGATCTCATCCCCCAAAGCATGGAAGGCACTGGATGTGGTGGAACCAGTCCCAAAATGCACTGAAAAGGTCCTTAGCCCCCCCCCCCCCCCCCACCAGATGGGGCTTTTTGGCAGAAGAGCATCCCTGTTGATGCCTTGGTGGTTGCAGCTGCCATAAAAAAAAGAATCTGGCCCAGGAGAAGATCCTCTTTTCATCTGCTTGACAGGGAGTCCAGAGCAATAGACAGACTGGGGAAGCGTGTAAATACATCAGCAACCTTCTCTCTGAGGGTGCTGAATTACATAGCGCATGTCACTAGACTGCAGAGAATTCATCAAGGAGTTTCTGCATATTGCCCCCAGAGTCCATGTCAGCAGAAGAGATGATCTCCTCCAGACTGACTACTCTCAAAGCCATTTCTAACACCTCTATGAGGCTCCTCTCCTATGACATGGAAGGTGCATCTAGAGCAGCTAGTTCAGGCATCGCTACTAGGCGTCATGCCTAGATGCTGTCTTGCGACTTCTCTGAGCCTTTCAAGGTGTCCTTCACAAATGTCCCCTTCGATGGATCTTGCCTGTTCAGTCCATCTGTGAAGGATACTTTACCCCAGTGTGAGAGGCATGGTAAGACCCTGTCTGCCATTGAAATCTGCTTTTCTACTCCTCAGCGTTCCTACTTCAGGTATTAGAAGCAGGAAGAAATTGTGGTTCCGGAAGTCCAGGGCCTTCCATTAAGATGCACTGGTAGAATCTTCCCCTAGAGGCAGATTGGGGAATAATTCTTTCAGATGCCGTAGGGGCAGGAGGGAACAAGGGTCTCGGGACTCCTGCCTAGATAGGCCATTCCAGTGGCCATGAAGTATTGCCCAGCTGTCCTACCCAGGAGGCAGTTGGGGGTCTCCTTTTTTTTTTCTTTTTCTGCACCCATCAGCCTAGGAACCCATCATGTCAGATCAATGGGTGCTGACAATTTCCAGAGGCTATCTGATACCCTTTTCTTCACCCCGCTAAAGGCCCGAAAGACACACTCGGATGTTCCACCCACTCAAAGGGAGGCAGCCAAACTCGAAATTTCAAAGGTGTTTAACAAGCGAGTCATCCAGCCCATCCCCTCAGGGCTGTCTGGATCAGGTATCTATTCAAGGTTCTTTTTGGTGGCCAAAAATGAGAGGGGGGGGGGACACAGACTGATCTTGGATCTCACCCACTTGAACAGGTTTGTCACCAAGACAAAGTTCCAGATGGTTACAAAATTCATTCTATCCTTCCTTACCTTCCAAAGGGGTACTGTATATGCTCGATGGACCTACAGGATGCTTATTGTCGCATAAAGATGGGTAAGCATCACAGGAGGTTCCTACTCTTCTTATCCAGGAGCAAGGCATTATCAGTTAAGGGTACTCCCATTTGGCCTCACCACAGCCCCCAGGGTGTTCAAAATGGTAGCAGTACTTGCAGTGCATATCAGGCTGCAGGGGGTATGGATTTTCCCCTACCTGGATGACTGATTTCTAGGTGCACCCACCAAGCATCAGCTGCACCCACCAAGCATCAGCTTCTTCAGGCCAGGGACCAGTTCTTTCAGTTAGCTTTGACCTAGGGCATCACGATAAATCTTCCAAAATGGAAATTGGAGCTTCTCCATTCCTTGGCATTCATCAGAGCTCTGTGGAATAATCCTCTGTGCAAAGTGTTTCTCACCAGAGACAGGATTTAGTCTCTTCAGCGGCAGGTGTGTGTGTTCTGGATGTGCCTTTGCCATCATCCATGAAATACTTTAAGCTCTGGGATCTAGGGCAGCAACCATTGTGATTTTAACCTTTGCAAAACTACACATGCAAGTTCTCCAATGGACCCTTTCAGTTCAGTGGTCAGTCCTGGACCAGCCCCTGTCCCTTACTATTTGGCAGTCCAGAACCTGAAGGTTCTCCCAAATATGGTGGTTGAATACTCAGAATTTAGCAGATGTGGAGCTTTTGTGGCTCCTGCTCCTGTGGCCACATTCACCACAGACACCTACCGGCTCAGGTGGGGGGGGGGCAGTGGCTCGGATGGACTGTTTAAGGGACATGGTCAGTGTTGGAGACCAATCTACACATCCTGGAGATGAGTGCAGTGCTTCTGGAGTTACATGCACTGCATTCATTTCTCCCATGAGGAAAGATTGTGATAGACAGAGACAACATGACTGTGGTCTGGTATATAAATAAACAAGGGGGAACCAGATCTTACCCCCTCTGTCGAGTGGCCATGAGATTGTAGGAATGGGTGATTTCCTCAGGCCGCCTTCTTATTACAATGCACATTCTGGGGAGTTCCAACATCCTAGCAGACAAACTCTGCAGGACCGTTTTGTCTCCTCACAAGTGATCTCTCAATCGGCGGATATGATCTTACAGAAATGGGGTCAACCAAGCTGCGATCTCTTCACCTCACCTTCCAACGCCACTTGAAATGAGTTTTTTAGGATTCCTCCCCAGAGGAGGGGACTCCCAGAGATGCTCTAGTTCATGCTTGCGCCCCCCCCCCCAGTCTGCTGCTTGCGTACCCCCTTCCCCTTATGGTGAAATTCCTTCAGAAGGCTCAGAGGTCAAGGTGCTGCGTGATCCTCATTGCGTCCTCCTAACCTCATTATGTTTGGATGTTCTTCATCTCACATTGCTGCAGTCCTAACACTTGGGTAGTCCGCTGTCCCTCATTCGGCCCGAATATCAGAGTATAAGGCTGACGTCGGTCAGGGCGCATTTGACTGACATCAGAACGTCAGGGTACAAATGCGCATGACCGACGTCATATCCTCAGTCTTTTTTGCCGCATGGTCCGATGCAGAAGCAGTGTTGCAAGTGCCGTTCGGCGTTCTGAAATTTTTCGAATTCGGAGTTTCAGACCGAAGTCAGAGTTGGTTAAGTACCCCGTTGGGGAATATTTTGGTTTTTTCTTGCCTCAGTGGTTTACCGGATGTCAGAAAAAGTGAATAACTGTATTTCTTGTGGGAAACAGATACCGCATAGAGATTATCATAATTTGTGTATACCTTGTTTAGGACCTGAGCACGACGTTGTTGGATGCCGCTTTTGTGCTAGGTTTAATAAACGCACTATAAAGCGGAGGTTGGATTGTGCAAGGTTGGTCTTTGGGAAGCGGTGCAATTACAAAATGCCGTTGGATGCTCCGACGCCGGCTTCCTCGAAGCGCAAGGACAAGGCAGTTAAACCTAGGTTAGAGGAGTCGTCCGAACCGGACGCCAGTTCTTTAGAGGTGTCAGTGGAACCGGTGGTTCCGACGGAGGGCCCTCTGGAGACCCAGGGAGAAACTTTGATTTTACAGGATGTGGCCTCCCAGGAGGCAGGGCAGGCTGTAGGGGCTTCTCAAGTAACTGTACTCCCCTCCCTTCCTAAGGGGTCTAGGCCCTCTCTTTCTGCTTCCAAGGCTTCTCCTAGAGGCAGGTCTAGTTTAGCTTCGGTGGGTGTCACTCCCAGTTCTTCAGGTGCTGTGCCCAAGAAGCACATGCTCAAAATGGCAGAGGATTTAATTACTTTAATTAGAGGCTCTATGCCCCCTCCTGATAAGAGGCCTAGGATGGAACCTGTGTTGGGGGATTATGAGCAGGCTTCGGATGTGTCTGAGTCTTCGGCTGAAGACTTGCAGGAGTATTCTCATTATTCTGATTCTGATGTGGATGATTCTACTCCTTCTGCTTCTCCTCCTGAGGATTTTTCTTTTCAGAGACCCTTCACTCCATGAGAGAGCATTTTAAATGGGAAGGTCAGGATTTCTCTGATTCCAGGAAAAGGCTTAGGGAATTTTTGTTTTTACCCCAGCATAGGCCTTTAGCTATTCCTCCTGTTCTGAATGTGGTGGAAGATGTGTTTGCGGAGGCTTCTCTTAATCCTGATTCTTTGCCTCCTGCTCCTGTTAAACCGGATAGGTATTACAGGGTGCCTGAAGCTCATAAGTATCTTTAAGAGTCCTAGGGCAGACCCAGAAACTGTTAGCCAGGGGCCTAAGGGTGTTAAGGCTTCTGTTGTCAAGAATCCGGTTCCTGCAGATAGAGGCCAGGGCCTTGGATAGATGGGGAAAGAAAGTTTATACTTCTTCCACTCTAGCCATGAGAGCTTTGAATTGCCAGTTTCACATGTTGAAATATCAAAATTATCTCCTTTCTCAGTTGAAATCTAAGGTTGATGCCCTGGCGGAAGGTATTGACTGTAAAGAGTTACAAGATTTAGTGCATGTTTCTGAGCAGGTGGGTAAGCATTCTTTGCAATGTGGTTTTGATGCTGTACAGGCCTCGTCTAGGGTGGCTGCCACTGGGTCAGTTCTTCGCAGGCATGCCTGGCTGAGGGATCAAAATTTATCTGACCATGTTAAAACTAGGATTTTGGATGCCCTTTGCAATCTGATGTCTTGTTTGGTTCTCCTGTTGAGGCAGTTTTAAAGAAAATGGAAGATAAGGCTAAGTCTATGCAGACTGTTAAAGATTTTTTGCAGGTTCAGCCTCCAAAGTTTAGTAGAAATTGGCCTACTAAAGGGTGGACATATCCTTCTTATGATTCCCAGTCTAGGGGTAGATCTAGACGTGGCAGGGGCAGAGGTCAGGGCTCTTTCAGGCCCAGAACAGGGAGTTCTCCTGCACAGTCTTCGAGTGAGGGCAGGGGTCACTCCTTTCGTAAACAGACCCAATGACCTACCTTTTCAGCTGCCAGAACCTTCTCGCCTGGCAGCACCTTTGGGAGGAAGGTTGGCACTTTTCAAAGAAAATTGGAGTTTGATTACCCAAGACAAATGGGTACTGGATATCATACATCACGGTTACAGGTTTTATTTCCATACCTTGCCTCCTTTCAAAGGCATGCCAGACATTCCTCCTCAACAAAGAATAGAGGCTCACAAGCAAATTTCACTGCTACTCCAAATAGGGGCCATACAGCCGGTTCCTTTGCCAGAAAGGGGCCTAGGATTTTATTCTCGCCTGTTCCTAGTCCCAAAGAAGGGGAACACGTGGAGACCAATTTTGGATTTGTCTATCCTCAACACTTATCTGGACATTCCCAAGTTCAAAATGTTGACGTTGCAGCAGCTTTTACCTCTGCTGGGCAAAGATCATTGGATGGTAACTTTGGATCTTAAGGAGGCTTACCTTCATGTTCCTATCAGACTAAGTTGCAGGAAGTATCTGCGTTTTCGAGCTGGGACTTCTCACTATCAGTTCTCTGCATTGCCCTTTGGCTTATCTACTGCGCCCAGAGTGTTCACGAAAGTTCTGGCTCCAGTGATAGCTTTCTTCAGGCTAAAAGGAATACAGATCTATCCTTATTTGGACGACTGCCTGATTCTGGCTCAAGGAAGGGAAGAGCTTCTTCATCATTTGGAATATGTGATAGCAGTGCTAAGATGCCTGGGGTATTCTGTGAACGAAATAAAGTCCAGTCTAGTACCCTCTCAAGACATGTGCTTTCTGGTTGTGAGACTGAATACAGCATCCCAGATGGCCT
Organism: Protopterus annectens; assembly: GCF_019279795.1. Lineage (NCBI taxonomy): Eukaryota > Metazoa > Chordata > Ceratodontiformes > Protopteridae > Protopterus > Protopterus annectens. The sequence goes on from NC_056743.1 coordinate 73,818,449, forward strand.
TTTTAACCCCGGACAAACAAAAGAGTCTATCCCTTTACTTCCATCAGCTATCTCATCAGTACGGGCTGACTGCAAGGACAGTCCTTCAAGCCTTAGGGTTCATGGCATCTTGTATTCTGGTGCTTCCCAATGCCAAACTGCATATGAGGAAGCTACAATGGTATCTCAAAATGTATGGACACAGCACTGCCAGGATCTGGACACTGTCATTCAAATAATACCTTGCATTCAAAAGGAATTTTTGTGGTGGGCTCAGGAATGTCACCTAAACAAGGGACTCTCTGTGACCCGGCCAGAGGCGAGTCAGATTTTAACGACAGATGCCTCAGACATAGCTTGGGAGCTCATCTAAATGGAAAGTGGATACAAGACAAGTGGCCTGCCAGACTACAACATCTACATATCAACATGAAGGAGATGTTAGCAGTCCAGTTTGCATTAATAGCTTTCAAGGATTTACTTCTTCCAGGGCAGGTGTTGATTCTAACAGACAACACAACTGTCATGTGGTACATCAACAAGCAAGGGGGAACACATTCTTATCCTCTATGCAGGCAAGCAATGATTTTGTGGGAGACTGCTCTCAGTTTACAACCAAGTCTTCAGGCAAGGTTTCTGCCGGGAGCACAGAACTCCTTAGCAGATGTGTTAAGCAGACAAATCATGGATCCCCACGAGTGGAAACTGGATCTTCATGTATTTCAGAAATTGACAGTGTCCTGGGGAACTCCAGACATAGATCTGTTCGCTTCTCCACTAAACAACCAGCTGCCAAAGTTTTGCACAAAGCGGTTTCATCACACAGCTTGGAAAGTGGATGCTCTTTCTTTCAGTTGGAAAAATCTTCATGTGTATGCCTTTCCACCTCTGCCTCTCCTCCCAAAGGTACTTCTGAAGGTCAGACAGGACAAGCCAAGGATGATTTTGATAGCTCCAGATTGGCCTCGACAGCACTGGTACCCACTACTGAGAAGTCTAGTACGGAAGCCTCCATGGCCTTTGCCTTTGATTCCACATCTGTTGTCCCAGGAGGACAGTCATTTGCTCAGTGTCAAACTTCACTCTCTTCACCTAACAGCATGGCATATTCTGTTTTAAACCATAGAGGGTCTCAACTTCCACAACAAGTTTTGAATGTGATTTTGGAAGCTAGAAGGCCTAGTACAAGGAAAGTGTACGCAGATAAATGGAAGAGATTTTTATTTTGGAGTGCAGCTAAGGATTTGGATGTTTCTGAGCCTGATTTAAGTGTGGCTCTTCAATATCTTACTGAGTTATTGGACAAAGGTTTGTCCTTCTCTTCTATTAAGATTCATGCTGCAGCAATTTCAGCTCACTACGATTGTGACCCACCATTGTTTTCTCATCCTTTATTCAAGCAATTTCTCAGAGGGGCAAAGAATATAAGACCCCCACGAAGAGCTCCTACTCCTGCTTGGGATCTCAATTTTGTGTTGGAGAAACTCACTCTACAACCTTTTGAGCCTGCAGCTACTGCTGAGTTGAAATATTTGTCATGGAAGACTGCTTTTTTGTTGGCCATTACCTCTGCAAGAAGGGTTTCTGAATTGCAGGCCCTTATGGCAGTTGAGCCTTTCTTAATTTTTCACAAGGATAGGGTATCTTTACGTACTAATCCCTCCTTTATGCCTAAAGTGGTTTCTAGTGTGGCTTTAAACCAAACTATTCATTTGCCTACTTTTTATGCAAATCCCCAAACTAAAGGGGAAAAGATTTTGCACACTTTAGATGTTCACAGGCAGTTGCGATATTATTTGGACAGAACTAAAGGGTTCAGACAATCTCAGCAGTTATTAGTTTCTTTTGCTTTGTACTCTCAGGGCAAGCCCGTGTCAAAACAAACTATTTCTAAGTGGATTGGATTTTGCATTGCTTTCTGTTATTCCCATCATGGCAAAGAGATTCCAGCTGGGATTAGACCTCATTCCACTAGGGCTACTGCCACTTCGACAGCTTTTTTGAGGGGGGTGGCTACTAAGGATATTTTGGAGGCAGCCACTTGGAGTTCAGTGCATACCTTCTCTAGGCATTACCACCTTCCCTTGTACTCTAAATCCAGGGCTGGTTTTGCCACTGCTGTGTTGCAGGGCATTTTGGCAGCTCCTGCTTCATTATAGTTTAGCCATCCTCCCTTACCTCTGCTTTGGGATTCTACCCAAGTGTTAGGACTGCAGCAATGTGAGATGAAGAACATAGTACAGTTTTGTACCTACCATAAATGTAGATGTTCGAAGATCCACATTGCTGCAGTCCAATTTACCCTCCCTCCTTCCCCTCTGTTGTTTGAGGTGGTTGTGTGGGTTGGGTTATCCATCTGAGGTAAACTGCATTTTGTATATTGCATTTTGTATGTATTGTATATATTATACATATTTTTGGTGTTAGGCTAGTTGGTTGTTTAGTTGTGGTCTTTGGGTTTGGACCTTTCTTTTTAGGGTCTTCTGACATCTGGGGCAAGAAAAGACTGAGGATATGACATCGGTCATGCGCATTTGTACCCTGATGTTCTGATGTCAGTCAAATGCGCCCTGACCGACGTCAGCCTTATACTCTGATATTCGGGCCGAATGAGGGACAGCGGACTACCCAAGTGTTAGGACTGCAGCAATGTGGATCTTCGAACATCTACATTTATGGTAGGTACAAAACTGTACTTTTCCTCTCCTTTGGTCTCTTTGTCAGTCCTCCTTGAATTCTGGATCTGATTTCCAATCCGGAGGGTATTTTATTATTCCGATCTGGAAAGCCTGAAGCTTGGAGCTTGGCTTTTGCAGTTCCAGTGATAGAGTTCCCAGGCTTTCATATCCTGTGAAGCATATATTGTTTTCTGCTCACACGTCACCCACCATGAAGATCTGTGCTAGTAAATGGAGGAAATTGTCCATTTTAGATGTTCTTTTACTGAATCTCTTCCTTCGATTGTAGACTTTCTGGCTTGCATCTTCAACTAAGGTGCCAATTTTTCAAAGTCCAACTAGCTGCCATATCCCATTATGTCAGACTAAAGGGGTCTTCCCTGGCTGCTTTTAGATTGTGCAAGGCCTTTTTGAAAGGAACATTTCTTTTATGGCCTCCAGTTGTGGACCCGACCCCACCTTGGGACCTAACCTAACCTTTGTACTTTAAATGCTGGTGTCCATCTTTGAGCCTTCTGCAAGAGGGGACCTACAGTTTTGTTGTTGAAAACTTGGTAGCCCTTACTTCATCTGAGTGGGTTTCTAAGCTACAGGCACTTTGCATTCAGCCTCCATACCTTATTTTTCCAAGAAGACTTTTGCCAAGAGTCCAGATAGCAGTGGATGTACTGCAACCAGACCAAAAACCATGCTGCTTTGAGAGAGGAAGTGGAATTGGTTGATGTACTGAGTGAGTTGCAAGTAAAGGATTTTTTTCAGAATTCTTCCAATGGTAGGAAGAAGAGAAATGAAAAAAATCTGATGGACTAGAAAAATTGGGTTTCTTAGGGAGAGGTTTTACATTGGAAATTTTCCAGATATTGGGTACAATATTAAGTATAATACATAGGAAGCAACTGAAGAAACAAGTGATGAACACAAAAAGTAGGCACTGCTTGAGGACTACAGACTTTACGGACCACGAACAGCCTTAATATCCAAAAATTTGTATTGATCAAAACACACACGCACAGTCTGGGAGTTTGGACAAAAACGTGGTGAAACCAGTTAAAGCATTTGTGTGTTTTGATTTAATAAAAATTTATAAACAAATACAAATATATAAATGTATATACATTTTTTGGATTTTTAAGGCTTTTTCTGGTCTGTAAATTCTGAAGTTCTCAATAAGTGCCTACTTTCTATGTTTAGTTGTTCAAATAGCTTGAGAGTATTTGGGTGCTGTTCTTTTTTGGAGAAACAAGTGATGCCTATGCCTCAGACTTCACATAGAATCATCTTAATTAGTTCTAGCTGAATAGATTTAGTTTGTTTTACTCGTGCATACCTTCTCATTCCTGCATATGCCTCAGACTTCACATAGAATCATCTTAATTAATTCTAGCTAAATAGATTTGGTGTGTTTTACTCATGCATACCTTCTCATTCCTGCATATGCCTCAGACTTCACATAGAATCATCTTAATTAGTTCTAGCTAAATAGATTTGGTGTGTTTTACTCATGCATACCTTCTCATTCCTGCATACTATTATAAAATCCATGTGCTGGGTTTTTAGCATTTTTTCCATTTTCTAGCAAACTAGATTAATATCTACAGTTGTGGTGGTGTTTTTTTTCCCCTTCCACTAAAACAAGAAAATGCACAGTTGTATTCTAGTTAATATTTCACTATTTGGTATCGTGAAAAGCTTGTGTAAATGAATGTTATGTTGACATTGTAAATTGTATTTTAGCAATAACTGTGTTTGAGAGAGAAATAAATACTTCAAGTTTGCCTGACTGTTCCTTCTGGCCATCACCTGTAGGCTGCAGTCCTGGAAATTGTCCTCCTCTGGATTCTCTGTCTGACTTACCACTGGTAAGCTAAAAGGCCTGCAGATCCTAGGATGTTTTCTGCTTCTTCCTTTGTATAATGGTACTGTGGTTGGTGCCCTGCACTCATCCTGAACTTCCACACTAGCCATTAATCTGTCTAGGATCTCCATTAGGGAGTCTGACAAGCACGAGTCAGGTTTCTGAAGGTTCTGGAAACAGCTCTGTATCATTACCATTATCATTTATTCTCAAGAACATTTATCTATTTTTGAACCTCCCCCCTGTATTCTGGGCATCTGTCCAATGTTCGTCCCCCATTCTAGCATGGCGTCCTTCCCTTGTTTCATTTTGTGAAGACTTGAAGCAAAATACCGATCCCAGTACTTCTGATTTTTCAGTCTCTTAGATTATTTCCAATATTCTTAAAGCATGATGGAGTGCCTTGACGTTCTGTGGAAGTTGCTCGGTATAAAGAAAAGACAATGTGTTTGAGAAAAGTCAGAAAGATGCAGCTATAAGCATCGAGTCAATGTATGCATTTGGGGCAGGATAGTGGAGTGGGTGGAGAAGGCAAAGTTGTAAAAATAATCACTGAATGTTAGTTGTCAGAGGAAACTGAGTCCTAATCTCAGACACACTAGATAAAGTTGGATTATTTTACAGGGAACCTTTGCAATGAGTTCCTTCAATAAGTTTTTTTTTTCCAGAAATATAGAATTCATGTTATGAGTCAGTGCTTCTACACAATGAAAGCAGGGATTCCCAAAACTGAGTTATAATGGGTTATGAATGTCTGGCACAAGAGAGGTTGTGAAGTATATTAAGATGGTGAAAATAAATTATTAAAGAAACCAGGAAATAGACATCTCTGTAAAATAATGATTTAAGAACCTAACTAAATTACTAGAACTGAGCATTAAAGAATATCTAAGTGCTTAGAAAAGAAAGTGAGGGGTTTTGCTGCTGGGAAAGATGGTAGAGATGTAGGCTTGTTAAAGACCCTGAGGAATTGGGGTGAAGAGGATTTTTGTGCAATTTGGATGGCAAACTTAGTTTTAAAAAGATTTTTTTTATATATGTTTGAGTTGGCAGAAAGTGGGGGGACTATGTGTCATGATGCAAGAAACTCATTGTAAACAGGGATGGGTTAGAGGTGGAAAAGTGAGTCAGGTATGTGTTGTACCCCCCCCCCCATCTTGGTTTTCTATTACATGTGAATGTCAGTGTGGGGAGTGTGAAACTACATGGAGAATGGAAGTTAAACTAGCCTACAATGAGCAATATTCCACGTGATTTGCTTTCATGTAGCTAATGTGGTATTGGTATTAGACGGGTTAGTTTTACCCTACTGATGTTATGATGCGTTTTGTGTGTGAAGAATGGAATAAATAGATGAATGGATAGATTGGAAACTTAATTATTGGCACTGGGAAGATGTTGTGATTTTTGGATGAAGAGCATAATATAGCTGAATATATCTTCTCAAGGCACTTTATAAAGATCCTAAGAGAGGAGTTTCAGCACAATAAAAGTTATTGGAAAAGTTTCTGGATAAGACATAAATACCAGTAAACTATGGAAGAAATATTATGGGCTTTAGAAAAAAGGTCTATCTGTGTGAAAGTGATTTAAGGGGAGTATTGAGCAGTTGCTTACATACGGCCATAAAAGTTAACGTTACGCTGTTCATTTTTTTTCTGCACACTTAGCAGTAGATTTAAATCCCATAAAAGAAGGAATCCTGCATCCGAAAACCCAGAGGATGGAAGTTTAAATATGAAACTTTATAGCTATTTGTATGTTTGGACACATGGGTGACTAATGGGGTGAAATATGACTTAAGAATATGGATAATAAAAGGGAATGTACTAAAACATTTGCGGCAGTTGTGGTCTACAGAAGGACTTAAAAGTAGCCATCAGTCATTCATGTCGTATTAAAATACTTCAGGAAAATATTGTTGAACCAGGATAAGATGGTTTAGGGACTACGGCACACATGCCATTTGTGACTGTGATAATTATAGGGGTATTAAACTTTATAGGATTTTTTTTATTTTCTTTGGTCTTTTATAAAGCCTGTAGTAAAGGGGATGATACTATACAAAACTGCGTAACAGCACATTTGCTTAATAGAATTGTGTGGACTACAAGACAGACCTGGTATATTTGATGTACTGTAAAATAAATGTTGGGGACTCTGGGAAAGACACAAAACTAAGTTAAAGAAATGATTTCTTAAGGAATATATGAAGGTTAAATGCAACATTGTTAAAGGAGTTAATATTTCCTTTGCTGTTTGAATTATATGGAGGGACAATGTAGTGATGACTTTTATAAGTGCATAGAATGGATGCGACATATATCCTCAAAGAAAATCTGAACTCAGTACTACCTCCTAGCAACAGATGTTTATTTCACCATGTCTTACAGCTGAAGTTATAATGAAATGACATCAGATGAAAAATAATTTAAAAAGCATTTTCTGCAGGAGAACAAGTTCCCTGCACCTCTGTGCTGGTAAGGACTTTGCCATTACAGCTTGGATGAAAAGCGGTCTTGCTGTTTCTCCTTGTTGGTATGAAATCAGACCAGTCAAAAGATGCTTAGTTCAAGCATTATGATAATGAAGCAAGCAAGGTCACATTTCAGTTTCCACCTCAAGTTTTTATCCTTGTGCAGCTGTTACACGAGTTAACTTGGTAGGGACAACTAACTGGAAGCCTGTAACATTTTACCCAGTACAGAAAAATATTTTTTGAGGTTTATTGAAAAAATTTTAACTTTTTTGTTTTTTTGTCCCAGTAAAAGGGCACGACTTTTTGGAAAGGAGTCTTTGATCTAGATCTACCCAAACAAGCACCAGTTCAGACAGGTGAGATTTCATGTTAGTATCTCATCGGAAGGATGGCAGTTCAGGGTATAGATTCCACCTCACATGGTGCATTATAGCAACTGTGAGAACTTTGTTTCTTTTTTGAGTACTTTTTTCTTCCCTATATCATCCTATGGCCTTCTACCCAGTATCCTCAAGTTGATCACTGTCTACCAACTTTTCCTGTGCCTGCAGCTTGCTCCAGTACATTTCGGGGCCAGTGCAGTTCCCAAGGGCATACTGGGGGTCTAGCCCTCTCTGTTCAGTTGGGGGATATTTGTTTTAATGGTCTATCCAGGTGCTGTCCCTTCCAATGCAGCATCTGTAATTGTGTCGAGCCTCATTAGGGATGTGCTGGGGAAATACGCAGCTTGCTCATGTCCACCACCCTTTTCCATCTTTGGACCACATCCTCTCATTGTGATGTCACAATCTTGCACCAGTGATTGAAATGGGGAATGTCCACAATGATCAACCTTTACTTATTTATATTTTGTTGACTTTTTAGCCCTACAGGGCCATACACATTTTCAGAGGAGAGAGAAGAAAACAAGAAATCTATACTGTATTACAGAATCCATATTGGCATGATGATATACAGACTTCTGATCATTTTGGCAACAAAGGTGTGTGTGTGTATATATGTCTGTGTGTGTGTGTGCGCTAAATGCAGAGGCTACTGTTAATGAATTCATAGGATTCAAAAAACAAAAAAAAATGCAGATGCCCATATACTTAACATGAAATTTATTGTATAAGGCCTTTTGTACTTTAAATTATGCTGGACTTCCTCAGATATATGTGGTCTCTATTAAAAAACGTTTATATACCGAAAACAATACTGCCACCTAGTGGACAAAAGTATGACAGCTTACAATAAAAACCAGCAACATACAAAAATCTAACATGGATAGTTAAAACATTACAGAAAAAATTAGAACATCAAACTTTAGACCTTTTGTACATTAATGAACTGGTGATTGAAACTCTGTCATTAATACAAAGGGGATTTGTTGCATTTAATAATCTGCTAATGCAGTTCTTGTCTTACTAGATAGTTTCCCAATCACCACCCCTCTAAAATGAGGTTACCTTTTCCAATATTTATTTATTTAATTTATTTAGCATTTTTGTTTTACCAGTATAATCCAACTGTACAGCTGGTGTCACTTTTGGAGTCCTGGGGAAAAAAGCTCCAAGATGTTAGTGTGAATAGATGGTTATTAGTTCTGGTTTAAGCACTTGGGCTTCAGGCCAGTTATTTTACATTAAGAAGGTTCGTGGTCTGCACTCTTGTGGGAGGAGAGGCTGGACTCTGCCCTTCTGAGCTGGGAATTTCTGGTTAAAGGCTTATAGTGCCTGCATATTTGAACTGTTTCTTACTGAAATTGGTACACCTTGTTTGCTGTAGCATAGACTAGATCCAGGCCTGCTGAATCTAGCTTTGTTTGTATGCTGCTTGTTAGTTTGCTTATTTCCCTGAAACGCTAATTCCACCTAAAACGGGGCTTTTCAGCACTTCTGTGGATCCCTAGTGATATCTGCATTGCTTACTGTACTTATTTCCTTGTTTCACTTGAAAGAAAGTTACTGTTTGTCGTGTTTGCATTTAAGTTACCTGAAACACATTGCATATAAGTTACCTGGCACTTGCTCACTAAAGCAATTATATAAGTCAGCACTAAAATATTAAAAGCACTACACCCTCACTAACTCCCCTCGAGTACCTCGTTCCCCTCTGGCCCTTTTTTTCAATTATAAAGGAATTCCCAATACTATTCTAGCATGTCCAAAGGTCAGTTGTCAATCTCCTCTCCGGTCCAGCTGGTGAATCTCGGAATCTTGAGGCAATGTTACAACTGCCTCATGTACACAGACAGCCCTCTCCTCTTCCCAACAAATTCCAACACATGAGAGATGCAACCATATAGCCATACTGGAGGCTAAGCTCTCTCAACTCAGTACTGGCGAAACTAGTCAGGAGGAGAAGGAAACCACACTCACTACAATTCCAATCTCACATAGACCTACCACGACAGCAAACCAAACACAAACGCACAAAAACATACTCGGAGGCTTTAAATAAAAAATTGCCTAAGCAGCAGAGACCTCCAAAGCAGACACCCAAGCAACCACTACCCCAAAACAAAACTCGTGAAACACATAGCTCACAAAGCCAGTGTGCCGAACAGTCACAGCCCTTAAGGCTAAACACACCTGATACACTTGTAATAGGTGACTCTATCGTCAGGCACACTGACGTCCCGCTCACCAGGCTGAACAAGGAGAAGGTCACGGTGAGCTGCCTGTCGGGCGCTAGGATCCGCCACATAACACAAGCACTCAGGTCACTCCAAGGCAAGTACAAATATGACTCTGTCATTGTCCATGCTGGTGTGAATGACCTGCGACGTACCTCCCTGGACTACATGAAAAGAGACATAGAGGAGCTCTCTGAGCATGTAGCCCAGGCTGGTATGACCCTGACCTTGAGTAGCATCTTACCCTCGCCAAGAATGATGCCACAATATGAAGACAAGATGATCAATTTCAACAATTGGCTTAAGTATTGGTGTCATTCAAAGGGGATCCAATGCCTGTCAGCCTGGGATGACATGCTCGACAAGCCACGATGCTTCGCTAGGGACGGCTTGCACCTGTCACGCCTGGGCTTTCGCATACTGGCAAAGGCTCTTGCTACCCCCATAGTGCCTTTTTTTTAGGCAAGGCTCAAAAGACAAACCCACCTCCATAGGTATCACAAGGGATAAGAAACTAAGAGTAATGCTACTCAATGCCAGAAGTCTAAACCTCAAGATGCACGCACTCAAAACTCTCCTTAGCATGGAGAACATCGATATCTGTGCAGTAACGGAAACCTGGTTCAGGGCTCCCGAGAGCACCCCAGCACTACCAGGTTATACCTCATACCATGCTTTTCGGCCCCAAAACTTGGACCGTACTACAAAAGGAGGGGGAGTATCAATATTCGTCAAAGATACCCACACCTCCAGGTTGGTGGCACAGTACGAAGCATCAGAGACTATCCATGTGCAACTAACAGTGGGTAAAACTGCCTTCCAGTTTATAGTCTGCTACAGACAACCCTCCCAAACACCAGAACCCCACTCGGCCTTCCTGAGAACACTGGAAAATATGAAGGTCTCGCCAAACACCATTATATTGGGCGACTTCAACTACCCAAACATAGACTGGGAGCATTACTGTAGCTCCAACACCCTAGCCCAAAGGTTCCTAGAATTTATAAACTCAAATGCTATGGAACAACTTGTTACCACTCCCACAAGAGGGGAAAACATACTGGACCTGATCATCACCAACATGGGGACTCTATGCTCCAGACCAGAAGTGTATCCCTCACTGGTATGATCAGACCATAAACTAATCTCACTGGATATTCACATCCCGACTCCACCCCCTGCCCTGAAAACCACAGTGAAAAACTTCTCTAAAGCAAATTTCACACTCCTCAAAACCGAGGTGGAATCCTTCAAAGCCCCCGGGCCTGTGAAAAATATGGCCCAGACCACAGAATCCTTTATAAACGCATTCTATGAACACCTTCAGGAATGCATGGATCATGCAATCCCAAATAAAACTAAGACCCAGTTCTCCAAAGGCAGACGTCCTGTCTGGTGGACCCCAGCCATAAACAAACTATACAGTAGGAGGAGGAAGCTTCTACATGATAGAGCAAAATCCCAAAAAGGGAAGGCATCTCTGATCAGTATTAGCAAAAAACTACGGGCACTCATAAAATCGTCTAAGGCCAGCTTTGAGAGAAAAATTGCACAGGACACTAAGGATAATCACAAGGCTTTCTTTAGTTATGTTAGGAACCTGGGTGGGAATTCCCAGATATGCTCAGAATTAGTCCAAAATGACAAAGAATACACTGAACCCACAGACATTGCCAACATCCTAGCCGACAGGTTCAGCACAAACCCCCCCCCCTCCACCAAAAGGGCAAATATTTATCCCAGCAGAGTGCTGCCCCCCTGACATCTCAGATGCTCAGGTAACAGCTGCCCTCTCCAAAGCAAAAAACACAGCATCAATGGGACCAGACGGTGTCCCGGGCTGCATCCTACATGAACTCCAAGAAGAGCTAAACCCAAACATAAAACTACTATTCAATCTCAGCCTTACTACAGGATATGTACCCAAAGAGTGGCGTACAGCAACAGTGGTCCCTCTCCACAAAGGTGGTGCCTCAACGGATCCTGGAAACTATCGCCCCATAAGCCTGACTAGCTTGGTCTGCAAAGCTATGAAAAGGATCATCATGGACCTCATAAATAAAGATATTGGGGACCTACAGACACTGGATCCTACCCAGTTCGACTTTAAGGGCAGATCCTGCCTCTTAAACCTGGTTGATTTCTTTGTAACAGTCACCAAGGCCATTGATGTGGGGAAGGTGGTCCACACAGCCTACCTGGACCTCGCAAAAGCCTTCGATATGATACCCCACTCGGGCATTATAGATAAGCTCACCAGCTTAAATATAAACCCCTATGTCACTAGATGGGTTGCCAACTGGCTCAAGGACAGAACCCACATGGTTAGAATTGCTGGAGCCATGTCAGACTCCAAACCAGTTACAAGTGGCGTCCCCCAAGGCTCAGTCCTGGGACCTCTCTTGTTTGGTATATATTTCTCGGAGGTACAAGCCAACACGGAAGGACTGTGGCTGACTAAGTTCGCAGATGACTGCAAACTGGGCGCCATAATCGACTCTCCAGCCGACACAAGCTTCCTCCAAAAGGGCCTCATAGAAACAGACAACTGGTGCCAGAGCCATGGCCTCAAGCTAAACGCCAAAAGGTGTATAGTCATCCCCTTTGGCAAAAATAAAGTGCCCACAAATTACCACATAGGTGGTAATCCATTAAGCACAGAAGAAGTAATTAGGGACCTAGGGACCCAAGTTGATAGCAATTTCTCATTTGACAACCACATGTCCAAAGTGGTTAGAAAAACATTTTATATAGCCCACCTAATCATGAAGGGATTCACATCTAGATCAGGGGAGGTAATCGTGCCTCTTTACTCATCCCTCATCAGGCCCATAATTGTGTACAATGCCCCTTTTGGGATGTACCTTACCAGACACCTGCAGCAACTCGAAAGACCCCAAAAGTACCTCACCAAGAGGATCATAGGGCTCAAACAGATGCCATATGCTGCCCGGTTAAAGAAACTCCAGCTCTACTCAGTGGCATACCGCCTGCTCAGAGGCGATCTGTGTCTGACGTATAAAGCCATGTCCAACCCAGAATTAATGGACATGCTGCACCTCAGAAAATCCAAATCCCATCGAGCTACACGCTCCAGAGACTTGAACCTCAGCACTGAAATAAATAGGACATGCTGGAGGGACAGATTCATAACCCAGAGGCTCCCTGCACTCTGGAATAAAATCCCAGTCCAGGTTAGGCAGAGTCCCTCATTGACTCTTCAAGAGGAATCTTGATGAGTGGATGGGGGATCGTAGGTTTACCCAGGGTATCACTTCTGTGTCACTGTTAGAGGCACAGTATACTAACCTCGAAAAAGGGCATAGCAAAATTAATTTAAAATGGGTGGCGAAAGCCAAACACACTCTGGCTAGGCTTATAAATGCCCTAGGGCAGATAGCCTAGTATGAACCTATGAAGCTATTAAAGAATAACAATTAGTAGGATGCTGACATTTTTAGAAGGCAAGACAGTTAAATGCAGTAAAAGTAGTCTGATAAGTGGTAGAATGCTAACATATAAAAGGCAAAAACAGTTAAATGCAATACAAGCTCATAGTACAGATATGTGATCACAGATCTTACAGCACAAGTATAATATATGTACATAAGGTTGTCAGAGTAAGCATGTATTTACAATATTTACAAACTATGCAATGCACATAGGTGGACCAAAATGACAGTTAAAAGTATGCATCAGGGGCCCCGGGGGGGGGGGGGTAACATGCCTGCAGTGGGGTGAGGATTCGGGGGGGGGGGGTCATTGCAGTTGCAAAGGGGGTTAGAGTGAGGGTGTGATTTGAGGTCTTTAAATGTGGATGTGCAATTTTTTAACCTGAGGTCAGGAGAGAGGGTATTCCATGCTTTAGCAACCTCATGGGAGAATAGAGCTTCTCCAGAGCTGCTGTTGCATGGATTAACTTCAATCAGGGCTTTGTTAGTGAATCGTAGTTCCCTGCTGGAGTTGTAGAAATTTAAAATGCCAGTTAGGGCAGGGGGTTTCTCAGGATGGTATAGAATTTGATGAGCTATGTTGAGTTGGTGGTAGCTTAGTAAGTTTGGAAATTCTATTCAGTGTAGTTTATGTAGGGATTGGCAGTGGTGGGAGTGTGATTTAGCATTGGCTGCAAATCTAGCTATCTTGTAGCATGTGGAGAGTTTGTTCAGGTCAGTTTTATTAATGTTAGAACTGGGGAGGGCATAAAGTAATGTTCATATGGCAGCTCTAGTCTTGGAGGTTAGGAACTGTTTGCTGCAATAGAGCACCCTACTTTCTGTGTACTTTAGAGATAGTTTGGCCTCTGGTACTGGGATAATGGTGGTGTTAGCTGAGAGAATGGAAAAGGTGGGGTCATTGGGCTTAGTTGGGTGGAACAGCATTAGCTGTGTGTTTTTTTTTTTTGTTTTAGTATCAGTTGGTAATTTAGCCAGTCCTCTATCTCTGTGAAGGATTCTTGGGCTTTACTTTGTATATGATGGATGTTTGGTGCTGAGCAGATTAGGGTTGTATTGTCAGCGTATTGGACAACATCAGCTTTTGTGGTTGCTAAGTGGAGTTGGTTTGTAAATATGTTGGAGGAAGGAGGCCTAGGATCGAGCCTTGGGTAGACCACATGTGATTGGTAGTAGGGGGGCGATAGGGAGTTGGCCCATTTGATAGACTGTGAGCAGTTGTTTTTACTGTTAAACCAGTGCAGGGTGGGATTATCGAGGTTGATTTCGGAGAGGCAGATTAAGAGTTTATTTTGAGAAACTGTGTCGAACGCATTGGATAAGTCTAGGATGGTAGCAGAAACAAGTTTCCTTTGGTTCCTGTATGAGTTTATGGTGTTGGAGAAAGAGCAGTGGTGGTGCTCTGCAATGGTCTAAATCTGTATTGGGTTTTAGATAGGTTGTTTGACAGGTGGGTGAAGAGTTGGTGATGGATACATCTTTCTAGAATCTTTGTTAGGGGTGATAGGATCACAATGGGATGGTAGTTGGAAACTTAGAAGGGCCACCCTTGTGGAGGTGAATGATATGAGGTTTTCCACAAGGATAGAGCAGTGTTTTCAGTAATAGATCTATTAATTACTAGGGAGATGGTGTAGGCAATGGCCTTAGATGCAGTTTGGAAATATTCGGCTGGTAGATTGTCTGCAGTGAGAGTGGTTGGTTTGTTTTGCTAAGAGTTTTTGAATGGTTGATGTTGGTACTGGTTTGAGAGAGAAGGGGGTAGAGTTTGTTTGGCATTTTGGGGTTTGTGGGTGTTGTATCATTTGAGTTTCAATGTGGAAGAGGTAAAATAGTTGAAGTTGGAGGCTACGTCAAGGTCTGCCTTCAATGTTTGGTGGCGGTGTAGTGTCTTTTCTGGGCTGGAGGATGCTGTTCACTGCAGCCCAGAATTTCTGTGGGTTGTTACTGTTTCCTTTGTAAGGAAATAGTGATTGTCCAGCTTGACCTGCTTTTTTTTTTTTTTTTTGCTTTATTTCTAAGTTCAGAAAAGATTTTGCCAAGTTTCAGGTGTTTTGTATTGTTGCTATATTTTCAAAGCTTTATCCCCATCTTTGAGTAAAGTCTCTCTGGTTTTCTCTAGCCAGGGGCAGGGTTACTGCATACCCTGATTGTTTTGAGTGGGGCTAATTGGTTTAGAATGTCTAGTAATGTGGAGTTAAAGTATTCTACTGTTTTATCCAAGGGGGGGGGGGTTGATGGTAGCCCAGTTACAGGATATTAGGGTTTCCGGGAACTGATCTGAGGGGGAGTTTTTTGGGAATGTGTTTTTGTAGCAGGGAGGGTGGTTTTGTACGTTTAAGTTTGAGACGAAGGAGAAAAGTTGGATTGTGGTCACTGAGACAGCTGGGTAGTGTTCCATACTGTGGGCAGTGTTGGGCTGGTTAGTGAGGATCCAGTCCATCGTGGATTCTCTCTTGGTAGTCTTGTCTATACGAGTGGGTGAGTTTGTGAGTGGATGAAGTTATATAGTTTAATGTGGCTGGTGGCTCTTGGGGAGTTGTATACTGTTGCATTTGGTTGACATTGCCTAGCACTGTAGATGTTCTTCATTCCACATTGCTGCAGTCCTAACTATTGGGTAGTCCGCTGTCCAGTCGGCCCGAATACCAAAGTATATGGCTGACGTCGGTCAGGGCGCATTAGACTGACGTCAGTACGTCAGGGTACTAATGCGCATGACCGACGTCATATCCTCAGTCTTTTTTGCCGCATGGTCCGATGCAGAAGCAATTTTGCGAGTGCAGGTTGGCGTTCTGAAAGTTTCTGAAGTCAGAGTTTCAGACCGAATCAAAGTTGGCTAAGTACCCCGTTGGGGAATATTTTGGTTTTTTCTTGCCTCAGTATTTAACCGGATGTCAGAAAAAGTGAATAACTGTATTTCTTGTGGGAAACAGATACCTCATAGGGATTACCATACTTTGTGTATACCTTGTTTAGGGCCTGAGCACGACGTTGTTGGATGCCGCTCTCGTGCTAGATTTAACAAACGCACTATTAAGAGAAGGTTAGACTGTGCCAGGTTAGTGTTTGGGAAGCGTTGTAATTATAAAATGCCGTCGGATGCTCCGACGCCGGCTTCGGCTAAAAAACGCAAAGATAAAGCAGCAAAGCCTAGGGTGGAGGAACCGACAGTCCCAGACGTCGGTTCTTTGGAAGGCTCAGTGGAGCCGGAGGTTTTGCCAGGTGTCTCTTTGGAGTCTCAGGGAGAGACTTTACTGTTACAGGATGTATCCTCTCAGGAAGTAGGCCAGGCTGAGGGGGCTTCTCCGGTGGCTGTTCTTCCCTCTCTTCCTAAGGTGGTTAGAGCCTCCCCTTCAGTTTCCAAGGCTTCTTTGAGGGGCAGGCCAAGTTTAGCTTCTGTGGGGGTTTCTCCTAGTGCTTCAGGATCTTTGCCTAAGAAACATATGCTTAAAATGGCAGAGGATTTGATTACTATGATTAGGGGTTCTATGCCCCCTCCTGATAAGAGGCCTAGGGTGGAACCTGAGTTTGAGAGTTTTGAGCAATGCTCGGAGGCTTGAGTCTTCGGCTGAAGACTTGCAGGAGTACCCTCCTTATTCTGATTCTGATGTGGATGATTCTACTCCTTCTGCTTCTCCTCCTGAGGATTTTTCATTTTCAGAGACTCTGCATTCCATGAGGGAGCATTTTAAATGGGAAGGTCAAGATTTCTCTGATTCCAGGAAAAGGCTTAGGGAATTCTTGTTTTTACCCCAGCATAGGCCTTTAGCTATACCTCCTGTTTTG
The DNA here is from genome assembly GCF_019279795.1 of Protopterus annectens. NCBI lineage: Eukaryota > Metazoa > Chordata > Ceratodontiformes > Protopteridae > Protopterus > Protopterus annectens. The sequence goes on from NC_056743.1 coordinate 73,835,298, forward strand.
AATGTGGTGGAAGATGTGTTTGCAGAGGCTTCCTGAATCCTGATTCTTTGCCTCCTGCCCCAGTTAAACCGGATAGGTATTATAGGGTGCCTGAAGCTCATAAGTATCTTTTTAAGAGTCCTAGGGCAGACCCAGAAACTGTCTCTCAGGGGCCTAAAGGTGTGAAGGCCTCAGTTGTTAAAAATCCTGTCCCTCCTGATAAAGAGGCAAGGGCTTTGGATAGATGGGGAAAGAAAGTGTATACTTCTTCCACTTTAGCCATGAGGGCGTTGAATTGTCAGTTTCACATGTTAAAATATCAGAATTATCTTCTTTCACAGTTGAAATCTAAGGTGGATGCTCTGGCTGAAGGTATTGAGTGTAAAGAGTTGCAGGATTTAGTTCATGTGTCTGAACAGGTGGGTAAACATTCCTTGCAGTGTGGTTTTGATGCTGTGCAGGCCTCCTCCAGGGTGGCTGCCACTGGTTCTGTTCTTCGTAGGCACGCCTGGCTGAGAGATCAGAATTTAGCTGAGCATGTTAAGACAAGGATTTTGGATGCTCCTTTACAGTCTGATGTGTTGTTTGGTTCGCCTGTGGAAGCAGTTTTGAAGAAAATGGAGGACAAGGCTAAGTCTATGCAAACTGTTAAAGATTTTTGCAGGTGCAGCCTCCAAGTTTAGTAGAAATTGGCCTACTAAGGGATGGACTTATCCTGCTTATGATTCCCAGTCTAGGGGTAGGTCTAGACGTGGTAGGGGCAGAGCTCAGGGTTCTTTTAGGCCTAGGACAGGGAGTTCCCCTGCTCAGACTTCTGGTGAGGGCAGGGGTCAGTCCTTTCGTAAGCAGACCCAATGACCTGCCTTTTCAGCTGCCAGTACGTTCTCGCCTGGCAGCACCTTTGGGAGGAAGGCTGTCTCTTTTCAAAGAAAATTGGGATTTAATTACCCAAGACAGATGGGTTCTGGATATTATTCACCACGGTTACAGGTTTTATTTCCATACCTTGCCTCCTTTCAAAGGCATGCCAGACATTCCTCCTCTTCAAAGAACAGAGGCTCACAAGCAAATTTCTCTGTTGCTCCAAATAGGGGCCATTCAGTCAGTTCCTGTGCCGGAAAGGGGCCTAGGATTTTATTCTCGCCTGTTCCTAGTACCAAAGAAGGGGAACACGTGGAGACCAATTCTGGATTTATCTATCCTCAACACTTATCTGGACATTCCCAAGTTCAAAATGTTGACGTTACAACAGCTTTTACCTCTGCTGGGCAAAGATCACTGGATGGTAACTTTAGATCTTAAGGAAGCTTACCTTCATGTGCCAATAAAACTAAGTTGCAGGAAGTATCTGCGTTTTCGAGCTGGAAATTCTCATTATCAGTTCTCTGCATTGCCCTTTGGCTTATCTACTGCGCCCAGAGTATTCACAAAGGTTCTGGCTCCAGTGATAGCTTACTTCAGGCTAAAAGGAATCCAAATCTATCCTTACTTGGACGACTGCCTGATTCTGGCTCAAGAAAAAGAAGATCTTCTACAGCATCTGGAATATGTCATAGCAGTGCTAAGATGCCTAGGGTATTCTGTGAACGAAATAAAGTCCAGTCTAGTACCCTCTCAAGACATGTGCTTTCTGGGTGTGAGACTGAATACAGCAGCCCAGATGGCCTTTTAACCCCGGAGAAACAAAAGAATCTTTCGAGTTACTTCCATCATCTATCTCTTCAGTCCGGGCTGACTGCAAGGACAGTCCTTCAAGCCTTAGGGTTCATGGCATCTTGTATTCTGGTGCTTCCCAATGCCAAACTGCATATGAGGAAGCTACAATGGTATCTCAAAATCTGTGGACACAGCACTGCCAGGATTTGGACACTGTCATTCAAATAATACCTTGCATTCAAAAGGAATTTTTGTGGTGGGCTCAGGAATGTCACCTAAACAAGGGACTCTCTGTGACCCGGCCAGAGGCAAGTCAGATTCTAACGACAGATGCCTCAGATATTGCTTGGGGAGCTCATCTAAATGGAAAGTGGATACAAGACAAGTGGCCTGCCAGACTACAGCATCTACATATCAACATGAAAGAGATGTTAGCAGTTCAGTTTGCATTAATTGCTTTCAAGGAGTTACTTCTTCCAGGGCAGGTGTTGATTCTAACAGACAACACAACTGTCATGTGGTACATCAGCAAACAAGGGGGAACACATTCTTACCCATTGTGCAGACAAGCAATGATTTTATGGGAGACTGCGCTCAGTCTGCAACTAACTCTTCAGGCAAGGTTTCTGCCGAGCACAGAACTCCTTAGCAGATGTATTAAGCAGACAAATCATGGATCCCCACGAGTGGAAACTGGATCTTCATGTATTTCAAAAACTGACAGTGTCATGGGGAACTCCAGACCTAGATCTGTTCGCTTCTCCACTAAACCACCAGCTGCCAAAGTTTTGCACGAAGGGATTTCATCACACAGCTTGGAAAGTGGATGCTCTTTCTTTCAGTTGGAAAAATCTTCATGTGTATGCCTTTCCACCTCTGCCTCTTCTTCCAAAGGTGCTTCTAAAGGTCAGACAAGACAAGCCAAGGATGATTTTAATAGCTCCAGATTGGCCTCGGCAGCACTGGTACCCATTACTGAGGAGTCTGGTAAGGAAGCCTCCATGGCCTTTACCCTTGATTCCACACCTGTTGTCTCAGAGGGACGGTCATCTGCTCAATGTCAAGCTTCACTCTCTACATCTAACAGCCTGGCATATTCTGTTTTGAAAGACAGCAGGTCTCAGCTTCCTCAACAAGTTTTAAATGTGATTATGGAAGCCAGACGACCTAGTACAAGGAAAGTGTACGCAGAAAAATGGAAGAGATTTTTGTTTTGGAGTGCAGCAAACAATTTGGAGATTACTGAGCCAAATTTGAGTGTGGCTCTTCAATATCTTACTGAGTTACTGGACAAAGGTTTGTCTTTCTCTTCCATTAAGATTCATGCTGCAGCAATTTCAGCTCACTATGATTGTGACCCACCATTGTTTTCGCATCCTTTGTTCAAGCAATTTCTTAGAGGGGCAAAGAATATAAGACCCCCACGTAGAGCTCCTACTCCTGCTTGGGATCTCAATTTTGTGTTGGAGAAACTTACTCTACAACCTTTTGAGCCTCCGGCTACTGCTGAATTGAAATACTTGTCATGGAAGACTGCTTTTTTGTTGGCCATTACTTCTGCAAGAAGGGTTTGTGAGTTGCAGGCCCTTATGGCAGTGGAGCCTTTTTTGATTTTTCATAAGGATAGGGTATCTTTACGTACTAATCCTTCCTTTATGCCTAAGGTGGTTTCTAGTGTGGCTTTAAACCAAACTATTCATTTGCCTACCTTTTATGCAGATCCCCAAAATAAAGGGGAAAAGATTTTGCACACTTTAGATGTACACAGGCTATTGCGTTATTATTTGAGCAGGACTAAGGATTTTAGGCAGTCTCAGCAGTTGTTTGTTTCTTTTGCTTTGAGTTCAAAGGGCAAGCCTGTGTCAAAACAAACTATTTCTAGGTGGATTGGGTGTTGCATTACATTTTGTTATTCCCATCATGGCAAGGAGATTCCAGCTGGGATTAGGCCTCATTCCACTAGGGCTACTGCCACTTCCACAGCATTTCTAAGGGGTGGCAACTAAGGATATTTTGGAGGCAGCTACTTGGAGTTCAGTGCATACTTTCTCTAAGCATTATCACCTTCCTCTCTACTCTAAGTCTAGGGCTGGTTTTGCCACAGCTATTTTGCAAGGCATGTTGTCAGTTCCTGCTTCCTTATGATTTGCCAGCCTCCCTTACCTCTGCTTTGGGATTCTACCCAATAGTTAGGACTGCAGCAATGTGGAATGAAGAACATAGTACAGTTTTGTACCTACCATAAATGTAGATGTTCGAGGATCCACATTGCTGCAGTCCAATTTACCCTCCCTCCTTCCCCTCTGTGTTTAGGGGTGGTTGTGTAGGTGAGGTTATATTCTGCTAATTGTGTATATATTGTATATATTTTTTGGTGCAGGTATTTTGAGAGTTTTTGGTTTTTGGCCTTATCTTTTCAGGGTCTTCTGACATCTGGGGCAAGAAAAGACTGAGGATATGACGTCGGTCATGCGCATTAGTACCCTGACGTACTGACGTCAGTCTAATGCGCCCTGACCGACGTCAGCCATATACTTTGGTATTCGGGCCGACTGGACAGCGGACTACCCAATAGTTAGGACTGCAGCAATGTGGATCCTCGAACATCTACATTTATGGTAGGTACAAAACTGTACTTTTCTTGGGAGAGGGAGTGGGAAGCCCAGTGGAGTATTGATTCTAGGGTGTTAAGATTTCCTGTGGTGATATATAGATGCCGAGTAAGTTTAATTGTTTGTGCTGGTTTAGAAGTAGTTTAGCAAATAGTTTCAGCGTTTTTGAAATTGAGTTTTTTTTAGGAAATATCTGGAATGACATGTTTATAAATGTTGTACTTCTGTCAATGTTTATCTAGATCATTATTGGTATCCCTTTTCCTAATTGCATAGTCATGTTGGGAAATCATTTGTCTTGGTGCATTTACTGTCTCCCCAATATAAAATGCTGGACAGGAAGTCCACGTTTGATACTAAAAGCCTTTAATTTCAAATGTCATTTCTGAGGTCTGGATTGCAGTAACAACTTCAGCAGAGTGATTCCTGAACAGGAAAGTGGGGAGGGAAAATGTATACAAGAATGGTAACATCTGATATCAAGTAGGAAAAATGAAATGGGTTCAGACGAGATTCTGCTTATTATTCTGAGAATTTCCATACTGAAGCTGATGTTTGCTGATCTTAATCAATTCTTTGACAAATAATCAGTGTAAACATCTTGGCAGGAATTTCCTTATTCCTCCCTGAAGTGAAAATGGTATTCAGATTTATGTTTTGAAATAAAATAGTAAAAGTAGATAGATGGGAGGAGTGTACTTTTCCTTCTCCCATGTAGGAGTCTGTGTCCCTAGCTGCTTAAACCACTCACTGGCTGCTACATCTATCCCCTGTGAAATGTATTTTATGTAGGGATCATGTGGTGGTTTGGGGTGATTGCCCTCATCAGCTCTTGCTAGTTGTTTGTGAGTTTTTGTCTCTGAAAACCAGATACTCGATTAACCCTGCCTTCATAAGAGTGGCTGCAAAGATATCTTTCGCTCTAGTCTTACTTTAATAATGCTGCACAAAGTTTGCAAGGTAGACCAACACTGGATGTCATGATACAACTGTCCCCTTACTCATAAACATAGACTCTGACAGTAGGTGAAGACAGCTTGGTGCACTGAATCTGCTTATGTTTATATTTGCTGGATAAGCCCTATGCATGGTAAAATGTCATTTTTTTGGTCCTACAACTTTCCGGAAAAGCTGCTCAATCATCATTGATCTTTTCCATGAAACCCCCCCCCCCCCCCCCGAGTTATCCATCCTGCATCTGGAAACTGTCATCTTTGTCTCCTGAATGTAAAGAGGCACTCCTTGCACTCTGGATTCTCTTGACATAGTTATTTTTATGCTATGTTCTTGTTTTTGCAAGACTGTATGTTTGTCTTTCGGATTTTTCCCGGTAAGGGGTCTCCACAGCGGAACTCTGGTCCGCTAATGATTTGCAGTAGATTTTTACGAAATGCCGAGGTGCCAGCTCGATGCCCAACCTTCAACGAAGGCACTCCCATTTACGCACGCATGTCTTTCGAATGCTACCCAACCACGGGGAGGACATGCAGACTCCACACCGAAAGCACTCCCAAGCCACGCCGAGAATCGAATGGGAGAATTTCTTGCTGTGAGGCAACAACGCTACTGCCGTACCACCGCGGCATCACCTTTTGCAAGACTGTAAGCATCTGTTTATATGGCCCGTGTTGAAGACTATGCCTAGTTTTGATGCTCTTCTTTGCACTGACCCTGGTAGTGTCCATCTTTGTGGAGATGAGCTCCCCAGAGCCATGTACACTGTTGTGGATAGACACGGTGTATATAAAGAAAGATAACGACTTCTCTGCTAGAAATTATTTTTTCTCTGCATCTCTAGATCTCCTTCCCTCAGCCTTCCATATTGTTTTCACTTCCTTGCTATTGAGACCTCCTTTCTTAGGCTGTTGCTTTGTGGAGTGCAGATGGTAGAGATGCACATTAATTCATGCTTCATTTAGTCAATTCTAGCATCCAAATTTCAGCCCTGGCCTCTGGATACTGACTGGATTTATTTCTCATTGTCTCTGTAGCATTTCTTGGAGCGCACTCCGTCTTTGTCTCCAAAACTCATCTTGTGTACCTATTTTAAAAATAATTCAGAAAAAAATGACCCACCCTTTGTTGTGCTGCTTATCCCTCTGCATATCCCCTCTGTATAACTCCTGGCTCATTGAGATTAACTTGGTTAGCAAACTTTTCACTTTATATAGGTGGATTGGATACTAAATTGGCCCTAGGTGTGTGTGGGTGTGTGTGCCTTCTGTGGAAGGTTGTGCGACAAGCTGGCAACTTGACACCGTAAAAAAACTCCACTGCCAATCGTTCTGTGGAACATTGTTCTGCTGTGGCGACCCCTAACAAGGATGAGCTGAAAGGAAAAGATTTTTGTTCTGCATTTAAGCTGTCCTGTATCACACTTTTCCCACTACATAGAAAAGTCTCTTAATCCTTCCTGCACCTTGTAGCATATTTCTTTTCATCCTTAAAAACGAAAGCCTTGCATATTGTCCTGTAGTGTTAGATGAACATTGAAAAGTACTAATCCTGTGATACTCCACTGATTGCTGTCACTTCAATTAAATGGACTCTAATTAGTATTAATGCGTTCTTTTGTCTAGCTTGTGTTGCAGTGCAACTATCCTGTGACAATGTTTTGAATCTAGAAAACTAACTTTTACTAATGCTTACTTGCACTTCGATTAATCACCCCTTTGGATGAAGAAAATATTTTCAAAGGGCAGGTAGTATGTTTGTTGCATTTAGTATCTGAGGACTTGTTTTTTGACACAGAATTTTGTTAAAAGTGTCAAATATAAAAAGGATCTATCCCTTGGAGCTTATTTCTGATGTAACATTTTAAGTGTTATCTTAAAGGGATGATAGGTTTGCCCCTGTTTTGTGAAAGCCTTGTGTATCAATGATAGGCATTACTGCTACTTTGTACCTTATTGCTATTTCAAGGCTGTGTTTGCATTTTCCAGTGACAATAAATCAGGAATGTTTTATCTATGTGTGGGGCAAGTTTTTGACCACTTTGATGGTCTTTCCAGTGACGTGGGTGTTAAATCACACTTTTATTACGAGGGCAGCATGAACATTAAGGCCTATTTAGAGAGGGGTAATGCATATTGAATGTCTAACATATGGGTTGGTATAGCATCCATAAGCAGTGTAGGTGCAGCGATGCTAATAAATATGTTGTGATAAGTGATGGGACTATTTATAGTAAAGGATTTTAACTGCGACACTGCTGGCATGGTATATCTTGTGACTTGTACCTTTTGTTCTTCTTACTTTGTGGGTAAGACTGAGAAGCTGAGGGATATGATATAGAAACACTTGTATGCTATAAAAAATGATAGTAAAGGTGCTGTGGCAAAACAGTCTTGTTTGCCTGATTTTTAATAAGTTTCTCTTTTTTGTATATTAGAAAGTTCACTACTGGGAGAGAGGGGTTGACTGGCAACGTAATTTACTTGAACTATTTTTGGCAACTGGAAGTAGCTGCTGATAGACCACCAACACAACAGAGTTGAAGTAATCTTTGTTGTTTTTGATCACGTGGCTTGGTATGCATTCTATAAATGTTTTTTCTGTGTTTTGTCATTCCGATGAAGTCTCTTCATTCAGGAACAAGCACTCCGACTTTATGGTGAATTAGTCCTGTATGGTCAGTCTGTTATTACTTCTATTGAACTTTTCAGAACCTCAGACTCCTTTTAAAGTCTTCTGCCACTGCTTATGAGTAACATGTCATCCACTGTAAAATATGTTCAGAAGCAATAATATTAATTACCATATTTAACTATAAAAGTACTGCATTTACGTGGTGCTGTGGTAGCGTTGTCGCCTCACAGTAAGACGTTGTCCTGTTCGATTCTCAGCTAGAGCGTCTTCTGTGTGGAGACGTGCATGAATGGGTGTACCTTAGTTGAAGGTTGTGCATCGGGGCTGGCAACTTGGCACGTAAAAATCTACTGCTAATCATTAGCGGACTGGACTTCCGTTGTGGCGAACCCTAACTGGGAAAAGCCGAAAGACGCAACAACATTTAAATACTATTCATGGGCTATTTTGGGTAAATCTACACGATAAACTAGAAGAAAAAGATGGATAAAATTACCTAGGTTGAATGCATGCACTGATAGGAAGTATGAATTGTGACACTTTGTAAACACATACAATAAAGGGGACTGGGTGTTTGTATAAGTATTTACCTCATAGGAACATGACTGCCATCTTTATTCCCGGTGCGGTTATTGACTATACAAACAATTATTATGATTGCAAGAGTACTGATGTTATTTATTTCTGCTTCTGTCAAGTATGTCATGCCTACTATGTAGGCAAAATGAACAGAATTTTTAAGGATAGGGTTTTAGAGCATATAAGAGATGTACGGAATCAGAAGCAGTCGAATGCTCTAGCTGACCATGTTTTAAATACAGATTACACTCATTGTTTTAAATTTTTAATTTTACAACAAATACAAAGGACAAATAGGGGAGGAGATATAGAAAATCGTACCGAAGAATTAGAACAAAAATGGATTATCAAATTGAGTGCAGACGGATATCCTGGTCTAAATGCCTGCACTTCATTGATTCCTTACCTTAAGGCAAGATGTTTAAAACATTAAAATTATTAACACTGTATATGGTTTTAATGCATATGGAGTGTATATGTACTTGTTGTAGTTATATATGTATGTGTTATGTAAGTAATTACTTATTTTATTAGTTTATTATTCAAGGGTATATATGTTTTTTATATAAGTAACATAATCTATGTATATTTTCTGACTAAACATTGAACAGTGGTTTTAATGATTCAGTAGAGGTATTTTTTAATTGACATTACTGCTTTAAGATTTCAGTGCTTCATTAATTGCCTAGGTATTTAACCAGGTACCTTTTACATCAATATTGTCTGATGAAGCAACGTTAAGTTGTGAAAGCGCTCACCTCTCTGTTCTTGTTTTTTGTAATAAAGTTGTCATGTAGAGTTCGCAGTGTGTAACTTTGGTGCCTTTATTTTATATAACATTTAAATACTATTCATGGGCTATTTTGGGTAAATCTACACGATAAACTAGAAGAAAAAGATGGATAAAATTACCTAGGTTGAATGCATGCACTGATAGGCAGTATGAATTGTGACACTTTGTAAACACATACAATAAAGGGGACTGGGTGTTTAAGTATTTACCTCATAGGAACAAGGTACAGGGTTCGACTGCCATCTTTATTCCCGGTGCGGTTATTGACTAGGTGTGTAACCATCGGTAGACTCATCGCCTAATATTTATCTACGAACCAATGAAGTGAGTGGTACATTTACAGTCGACACGAAAACTGCAAAATGAGTCGTCATGAAATGTGCATTGAGGAAATCAGGATAATGGTTTCCTTAAATATGAATTGTTATGGCAGATAGTAGCATTATAATATGAATTAGCAGATGCTTCTTTGCCTTATGGGAGGTTTAGCCTGGCAGTGTTTGTGAAGCAACACTTGAAACAACCTACAATGGAGCACTGCTTTCTCTCCTTCACATTTCACCTGCCCCAGTTTATACACAAAAAATAACAAACAGCAGTCTTTTACCTGCTACAGCAGTCTTTATGATACTGCTTTAAATAAGCACAGCTTTTTTCTGGTTGGTAGCTTCATCGTCCCTCAACCTTTACACCTGGTCCACCTTTGCCAGCATCCACCTGTCACAACTACAAGAGTGCCAGTTCTTTAATAAAAATTATTTCAGCTGTGGCCAGTCACTGATCTTTCACCTGCACTAGATCCATCTTTGCTTGGAATGGTCAGGATTGCACCTGTTACAATTTATCAGCTTCAAGTTTTCTTTACCTTTAATCCCTTGCACCTGTGCATAGACAGTGTTGTGTCCGCACACAGCATGCAACACTTTCTAACTCTGAGCCAGCCTGCTGTTTTTTTCTCTTCTGTATTAGAAACTTTATTGCTTCAGGGGCCATCCATATGAGGTACTGCTAAACCGGAGCATGATCTCTGTTCTTTACAGAGAGAAAACCTGGGTCCCAGCAGTATATAAAGCTGGCACGACATTAATCTTTCTGATCAGACTGGGATTTTTAACCGTCTTTTCTGACTGCATATAAAAAAATAGTGCTGTTATGAATAATGTAAAGAATATCTTATGAGTAATATTTAGCAATATGTTGATATTCATGCAAAATGTCTTTAGATGTACTTTATCTGTATATATTTTGTTTTCAAAATGACAATGTAAAAAAGTGCTTTGTTTCATCCAGCTTAGAATCATCTGTAATGAATATCTATTGCTTAATCTTCGGTCAGCTGAATACACATTTCACAATATGAACAGGCACTGCTCAGTTTTACATTTGTTTGGTTGGACATGGGGATAGATCAGAAGGTAAATACTAGAACTGATCATATCATCAGTGTATTACAAATCATCTTGTTAATCATCAGGCACATGAATGTCTTAAGGCATTAAACCATTATTGAAAATACGGAGTGAAATGGTCTTGGCAGGTACAATCAGGGCTGTAGCTTGATCATTGTAGAAGAAAAAAGGCCTTGCGAAACAGATTTACAGTGCTAGTAATACTTCTATGTAAAACACAATCCTTCTCCGCTGTCTCCAGGTTTATACAATGTCCCTGATTTTGCCTTAAAGAGAAAATGCATCTACCTCATAAAACCTAGTAGTAAACTTCAAACTTTTTTAGGTTGTATATCTGTTCTCTGTGTGTTGCCCTTTACTTTTACAAATCTGTTTAAACTGCAGTATTCCTTGAATCAACACTTGTCAGATGTAAATGTTGCATTAGATAGAAATAACTTTTTATATAATTAAACACTAAGTCTGGTGAATACTAGACTTATAGGTTCATAGGTAGGTACTAGGCTATCGGCCCTAGGGCCTATATAAGCCTAGCTAAAAAGGTACCCTGGCTTTTGCCACCCAAGAAAATTATTTTCCTGTGCCCCTGTCGAGCAGAACCACAGAAGTGATACCTGGGGTGAATTTCCTATTTGCCATCCAATCATCAAGACTTTTCTTGAAGAGTGCTAATGAGGAGCTCTGTTTGACATAGGTAGTCTGTTCCAGAGTATGGGAAATCTCTGGGAAATCTATCCCTCCAGCATGTTCTGTTTATTGTGGTGACAAGGTTTAGGTCTCTAGAGTGTGTAGCGCGGAGGGATTGGCATTTCTTTAAGTGGAGCATGTCCAACAGCTCTGGTTTGACATAGCTTTGTATGTTAGGCAGAGATCGCCTCTGAGTAGGCGATATTTGACTGAGTAAAGCTGGAGTTTTTTGAGACGGTCTGCGTAGGGCATCTGTTTGAGGCCAGTAATCCTCTTTGTGAGGTATTTCTGTGGCCTTTCCAGTTGATGTCTTGTGAGGTACATACCAAAAGGGGTGTTTTACTCTATAATGGGTCTAATGAGTGATGAGTAGAGGGGAACAATGACCTCTTTTTTTTTTTTTTTTTTTCTGGATGAGAAACCGTTTGTGATGAGGTGAGCCACGTAGAAGGATTTCCTGACCACTGTGGCGATGTGATTATCAAGGGAGAGATTACTGTCTACCTGTGTCCCAAGGTCTCATCACACTTTCAGTGTTAAGTAGACTACCACTTATGTGGTAGTTCATGAGTTTTTACCAAAGGGGATGACAATATACTTTTTGGCATTGAGCTTCAGGCCATGGCTTTGACACCAGGCATCCGTCTCAGTGAGGCCCTTTTGTAGTATGTCCACATCGTTAGGAGTTTTGATTATGGCTCCTAGTTTGCAGTCATCTGCAAACTTTGTTAGCCAAAGACCTTCTGTGCTAGCCTGTACATCAGAGAAGTAGATACCAAACAGGAGAGGACCCAAGTGGTACTTCACTTGTCACTGATCTGAATTCTGATTTGGAGTCTGCTACTTTCACAGTGTGGGTTCTGTCCGTGAGCCAGTTGGCAACCCATCTTGTGACGTAGGGATTTATACCTAGTTTAGTGAGCTTATCTATAATTCCAGAGTTGTGGGGATGGTGTTGAAAGCCTTGGTGAAATCTAGATAAGCTGTGTGAACCACCTTACCCTCATCTATGGCTTTGGTGACTGCTTCAAAGAAGTCAATCAGGTTTAGGAGACATGATCTGCCTTTTACAAACCCGAACTGGGTAGGGTCCAGAGTTTGGAGATTACCAATGTCTTTGAGTTCCATGATGATATGTTCCATGGCCTTGCAGACCAGGCTTGTCAGGCTAATGGGGCGGTAGTTACCGGGGTCCTTCGTGGGTCCCCCTTTGTGGAATGGGATAACCGCCGTGGTGCGCCATTCAGTGGGCACAAAGCCTGAGGTGAGGCTATGATTGAACATGGTACTTAGGTAGGGTGCCATTTCATTCTGTAGTTCGTGTATAAAGCAGCCTGGGATATTGTCAGGTCCCATGGATGCTGTGTTCTTGGCTTTGGAGAGTTTTTTTTTTTTTACCAGTGCAGCCATGATTACAGGAACTTTGCATTCTTTCGTTATAGAGATGGGCCCTCTAGGGGGTGAGAGGGGGGTAAAGTTAGCACTGAACCTATCTGCCTGGATGTTGGCAAAATCATTTGGTTTCGTATATTTAGTGCCATTGTGCTGTAACTCAGAGCAGATCTGAGTGCTGCCATTGAGATTCTTGACATAGCTATAGAATGCTTTGTGGTTCTTTAGAGTCAGTGGCAATTTTGTTTTCGTAACTAGCTTTGGAGGATTTTATGAGGGATCTCAGCTTCTTACTTAGGTTGACCAGGGAGTTCCTCCAGTCATGGGATTTTACTCTTTTTTTGCAACAGTTTCTTTCTTCTGTTGTAGAGTTTGTTTATGGCAGAGGACCACCAGATTGGCTTCCTTTTTTTTTTGGAGGATAGCATCTTGGTTCTAATAGGGATAGCATGATCCATGCACTTGTGTAAGTGCTTATAAAGTACATTTGTGTAGGATTCAGCAGTTGTACCTCTATTGTCTATCTGCATGGGTGTCATGAAGTTTGCCACTTCTGTCTTAAGAAGTGTGAAGTTGGCTTTGGAGAAGTATTTTATGGTGGTTTCCCTAATTGTGGGGTGAGGGCGGGATGTGGATGTCTAGGGTGATTAGCTTGTGGTCTGATCTGACCGATGAGGAATTGACCACTGCTGTGGAACACTGGTTGCCCATGGTGGTAATGACCAGGTCTAGGATATTGCTGCCCCTGGTGGGGGTGTGAATAAGTTGATCCAAGGCGTTGGAATTTATGAATTCTAGAAAACGTTGAGCAAAAGAGTTGGTACATGAGTAGTTTTCCCAGTTAATGGTGGGGTAGTTGAAACCGCCCATTGTTAGGGTGTTGGGTTGTACCCTAATACTTTCCAGTGTAGCAAGAAATGAGGAGTGGGAATCCTGGGGCATGGTGGGTGGTTTGTAGCAAGCTACAATTTGGATTGCAGTCTTGCCCAGAGTTAGTTGCACTTGGATAATCTCGGATGCATTATGCTGTGCATCTAGCCTGGAGGTGTTGATATCCTTAATGAATATGGGCACGCCTCCACCTTTAGTGCTTTGTTCCCAGTTAGATGGCCGAAAGGTGTGGTATGAATTATAACCTGGAAATGCAGGGGTGCTCTCTGGAGCTTTGAATTAGGTCTCTGTCACTGCACAGATGTCTATGTTCTCCATTTTAAGGAGTGCCTTGAGTGAGTGCATTTTGAGGGTTAGACTTCTAGCATTGAGTAGCATTACTCTCAGATTTTGCTTGCTTGCACCTGTTATGGTGGTGAATTTGTCATTTGAACCTTGCCTGAAAAAGGTATTATAGGGGTGGCAAGAGCTTTTGCCAGTATCCGGAATCCTAAGGGCAACAGGTGCAGGCCATCTCTGGCAAGGCATCGTGGTCTGTCGATCATGTCGTCCCAGACAGACAAATACTGGATCCCCTTAGAATGACACCAGAAGCATAGCCAATTGTTGAAGTCAGTCATTTTGTTCTTATACTGTGGTATCATTCTGGGTGATGGCAGGATGCTACTCAGGCCTAGGGTCATACCTGCCTGGGCTACAAGATTGGAGAGCTCCTCCATGTCTCTTTATGTAGTCCAGGGAGGTACGTCTCAGGTCATTAACACCAACATGGACAATGACAGTGTCATATTTGTACTTGTGGAGTGACCTGAGTGTGTGCGTTGTGGCGGATCATGGCACCTGACAGTAACTTTCTCCTTGTTTAGACTGGTGAGTGGAACATCAGTGTTCTTGACTATAGAGTCACCTATGACTAGTGTTGGGTACGTTGTTATGCCTTATGGGCTGTGGTTGAGTGGCACACTGAGTTTGTGGGCTGTGTCTCATTTGGGTTGTGTTGCTGGGTGGAGTTTGCTTGCGTTTCTGCTTTGGAGGTCCCTGATGCTTGGGCAGGTTTTTGAGAGCCTCCGCGAATGTAGGTGTGTGTTTTATGTTTCTATGTGTGTGTTTTGGTGGTGTAGGTTTTGAGGGATTATGTGATGAAGGAACCTGGGTGGAAACTCCCAGATATGCTCAGAATTAGTCCAAAATGATACAAAAATCACTGAACCTACAGACATTGCCAACATACTGGCAGACAGGTTCAGTGCAAACTTCACCCCCCTCTCCCCCCCTAAAGGAGAGATAACTATCCCAGCACAGTGTAGCCTCCCAGACATCTCAAATGCGCAGGTGAAAGCTGCTCTCTCTAAAGCTAAAAACACAGCATCAATGGGACCGGATGGTGTCCCCGGCTGTGTGCTACACGCGCTAAATGAGGAATTAAACCCGCACATAAGGCAGCTGTTTAATCTCAGCCTTACCACAGGATACGTGCCCAAGGAGTGGCATACGGCAACTGTGGTCCCACTCCACAAAGGCGGTGCCTCTATGGACCCTGATAATTACCGCCCCATAAGCTTAACAAGTCTAGTCTGCAAAGCTATGGAGAGGATCATAATGGAGCTCATAAACAAAGATACAGGGGACTTGCAGACATTGGACCCGACCCAGTTTGGCTTCGTCAAGGGCAGATCATGCCTTTTGAACTTGGTCGACGTCTTCGAAACAGTCACCAAGGCCATTGATGAGGGAAATGCAGTCCATACAGCCTACCTTGACCTTGCAAAGTCCTTCGACACAATACCCCACTTGGGTATTGTAGAAAAACTTACCAGCTTAAATGTAAACCCATATGTCACAAGATGGGTTGCAAACTAGCTTAAGGACAGAACCCACAGGGTTAGAGTTGCTGGCGCTATGTCAGACTCCAAGCCGGTCACAAGTGGTGTCCCACAGGGCTCGGTCCTTGGCCCCCTATTGTTCGGCATCTACTTCTCAGAAGTACAGGCCAACATGGGAGGACTTTGGCTGACAAAGTTTGCAGACGACTGCAAACTGGGTGCCATAGTGGAAAGTGCATCGGACACGGATATCCTTCAGAAGGGACTCACGGAAACATATTGCTGGTGCCAGAGCCATGGCCTGAAGTTAAACGCCAAAAAATGTATAGTCATACCCTTCGGGAAAAACAAGGTAACCCCAAGCTACCATATAGGTGGCAATCCACTAAGCACAGAAGAGGTTATCAGGGACCTGGGGACCCAGGTTGACAGTGGCCTTTCTTTTGACACTCACGTTGCTAAAGTGGTTAGAAAGACCTTCTACATTGCCCACCTGATCATGAAGGGATTCACATCCAGATCTAGTGAGGTCATTGTTCTCCTGTACTCTTCACTTATCAGACCAATGATAGAGTACAGTGCTCCATTCGGGATGTATCTCACCCGACATCTGCAGCAATTGGAGAGACCCCAAAAGTTCCTCACCAAAAGGATAAAGGGACTCCAAAATCTGTCATATGCTGCCAGATTGAAGAAACTCCAGCTCTATTCAGTTGCATACCGTCTGCTCAGAGGTGACGTGCCTGACATACAAGGCCATGTCCAACCCGGAATTAATGGACATGCTCCACCTCAAAAAATCCAAATCCACCAAAACCACTAGAGCAAGCGACTTAAACCTTAGCATGGATATAAATAGGACGTGCTAGAGGGATAGATTTATCACTCAGAGACTCCCTATGCTGTGGAATAAAATCCCGATCCATGTGAGGCAGAGCACCTCGCTGGCTCTGTTCAAGAGAAATCTTGACCTGTGGATGGGAGATCGTAGGTTTATCCTGGGAATCATCTCTGTGTCACTGCTGGACAGAGGCACAACAAACTAATGGGCACAGTATTTTTTCATATAAGGGGAGGCGTAAGCCACAAAAATTTGGGCTAGGCTTATAAATGCCTTAGGGCAGATAGCCTAGTATAAACCTATGAGTGTGCTGTGGTGCAAGTGTTTACCTTCTCCTCTTGACTGTCTAGTCCAGTCTTGGGTGAAGAGAGCTTTGCTTCCAGTTTGGCTGTATAAGTGCATCTCTCACAGGTTGTAGTGTTGGATGGTAGGAGGAGGGGGTTGTCTGTGTACATGAGGCAATTGCTGCATTGCCCCAAGATGCCCAAATTCATCAAGTAGACAGGAGAAATCACCGGGAGCTGACCCTTAGACATGCCTGGATAGGTGCTTATTTATTAAGTACTAAAAACTGCTTTCCTCTAGACAAGTGAGGAAAGTTGAGTGCTGTAGTAATTTGCAGCTTATTTAGTGCTTACAATGAGTTCTGAACAAGTGCTGAGTTCAAAGAAACAGATTTGAGTGCTGAAACTAGAAAAGTGGCTAGTTTTAAGAAAAAAAATTAAGCTAGAAGGCTTCCCTCCAACACAGAAAGGCTTGGGTGCTCAGAAGCCTACAAACAGTCTAGACCACTTACAGGAAAGGCAGGCAACAAGCTTAATTTTTTTTTTCTTTCCCAGATGCTCTTTGTACACAGTAGGAGTGCCCGAAATCAGAATATGATCTCACTGCACTCAGTTGATTGAGCAAATGAGATGGGCCCAGAAGGAGTATCCAAACACAAATTTACAAGAGGGGCGGGCAGTTTCAAAGCCACCAAGATTTAACACCAAAACAAAACCAGGGGGAGTGGGTGGCGAACTAACTGAAAAAGAGTCAAAACTTCCAGTTCAGTTAATATTCAATGCAACACAAATCAATTAAAATGGTATTTGAAAAAAGTGCAGATAAAAGGTACTTCAATTATCTTATACGTCCAGTTGAATACAGCTAGATCTTAGCCAGCCAATTTTATATTTTAGGATCCCTCTAACTTTTGCCCAAGTTTTATTTTTTACTCGACTATACACCAGTCAGTAAGTATAGCAAAAGAAGGTACTAGCCAAATAAGAAACAAGTTATGTTTAACTGCAGTATGTGAAGGCAGATCCAGTTACATGTTAAGTAGATAGTAATGCACTGTGGCCAGAGCTGTAACTAGCATGCAAAATGCCTGGTGACTGTTGCAGTTGTGCTCCTCAGCTTTAAGTAGAGGAGAGACCGAGAGAGAGAAAAAGTCTTCAAGTTAAGAGGGAAAAAAACTGCTTGAAACTATAGCAAACAGCTGGCTACAAAAGTAACCAGCAGCAGGTTACATCATCATGCACAAAGAGCTTCAGTCTTGACCACAAAAACAAAGCAGTATCAGCCTTAATTTCCGTGTACCATTGGCAACTTAAGATCACACCCACTCACTCCCAACACCCAAGCATCCATTCCTTTGTTCCACCCTAGCTATGCTTCTGACTAATGAGATAATAGTTAAGGCTGAGGTGTTATGAGTGTGTGATTTAGGCAGAGATAGAAGTTTAGTTTTCTTAGCATTGAGTATTAGCTGGTTATTGGTTAGCCAGGTCTCAATATTTGTGAAAGTTTGCTGGGTTTTGGTCTGAGAAATAGAGGATCTGATGACATGTAGAATCCTCATATTGGATGAGAGATGAGTTGGGGCAGGATTTATAAAGATTGTTAGTAAAAATGTTGAATAGAAGAGGTCCTAAGATGGAGCCTTTGGGCACACCTCTGGTGACTTGCAGAGGAGGGAGCAGTGTAGAAAGCCATCTAACAGATTGTTGCCTATTGAACAGGTAGCTGCTGAACCAAGATATAGTGGATGTGGACAGATTAAGTTCTGTTAGTTTAGAAATGAGCAAAGGATGAGAGAGAGTATTGAATGCCTTGAAATAAGTCTGTTGTCTCTGGATTGTGTAACTGAATTGGTAAAAGCAATGAGAGTGGTGCAAGTACTATGGTTCGATCAAAAACCATTCTGAATAGTAGTATATATACATTATATATTGTATCTGCTCACACTAAAGGCTCTCTAGATTTCTGTATTATATATTTCAGTGTCTGACATACCTCTAAATGTCCCTCATTTGGTTAAATTTTTTTGGATAAAATGTGCTGGAGTATACTGATAACATTAATGAGAATTATTAGAGGTTTTATTTCAGAAAACATGTTAATTCATGTCCTGTCTCTGTCAACTCTGTTTCTAGTGCTAATATTTTAGTGTCCTTGATTTAAGGCCTTTGTTTCCTGATTAGTTTTGGTAGAGACAGAAAATGGCGGTGGTAATAGCCGTCTGATCCTGCTGCACACCTACAGCTAGCCACTCCCTTGTTAGACCGTCAAGCCAATCAAAAATGCAGCTGATGTTTGGTGTTTTTTTTTTTTTTTTTTTTTTTGTGGGATTGCTGGACTGTGTAGCCATATGGTGTGGCTTGGGTTGGGGGCAGTAGTTTGTTCATTCTGGTAGCCCATCTCATTCACACATGAGACATCATGGAGGAACAACTGCTGTACTAGTCCAAGTAAAAAGTAAATTTTAAACAGAATATACACCATGTCATACATGGCGTATGTCTGCCTGTGGCCTTTGACTATGTTACTGGTGTACGATTAGCTTTTTGCTGTTGTGGTATCAGTTATTCCTAGTAGAGCAGGAGTTGCTTGAATTGTAAGAGCTGATAAATCATTTGGACAGGTTAGGTTCCTTTTAGCATGATACTGTGAGTTTAGCTCTAGGCCAAAAGTGTTCTGCCTTACTACTACATTTGCCAGGGGCTTAAAAAGCTATGTTTGTGATAGACATGACTCCCATTTTACATTTATGCATGAAAAAACACTGATCATCTACCCATCATAATGGTGTAATGAGAGCAGTGTACGTATGTTAAGGTAGTACCCTGTGTGGAGGGTATGTTTACAAAGTTTATGCCCATATACGAGATTTATAGCAGCTGGATATACAATATTCCACACATTTTTATGTATGGGTCTGCATGCGAGTAGCATCAGATATGCCCAAGTCCTGTACTTGGGTTATTTGTTCATTTATAAGACTTATCCAAAGAAAAAATGTGTGATTCTTACAATAGAAGATGCACTTTTTTGGGTGGGATTCATGAGAGATCTGTGTGCTGTAAACTTCAAGGAAGGCTCCGCTATATTTATTTTGTGATGCAGAAAGAGAGGGTTGCCTAATCTCTTAAGTTCATACTAGACTATTCGCCCCCCCATATAATTTCTTCCCTGGCCTCAATATCCTGTTTCGCCAGTTCTCTACAACAGTGAAATACAGCAAAACTGGGTAGCATTTTTTTCATGAAGGTTTGAGTGGTTAGACCTGAAGTGAATTTTTGGCTTTTCATCCAGGTTGCACTTGAAGAGGGTTAGAGAATTATTTGCTTTACATCCAAGGGAGATCTATTCTACCAGAGAAGGATTTTGAGAGAGAGACATCAATCTATCATGTCAGGCAGGTTCTGTTTATGCTCCAATAGATGTCTAGTTCCCTTAAGTGGGTGATTAGGGCATTGTTTATTTTGTGGGTGAGTCAGAAATCACATTAGGCTGGATCCTTTGTGGCTTTGTAGGTCAGGCAAAGTCTCCCATCAAGAGTCTATAGGAAACAGAAAGTACTTTGATAGTCTGTATGACACAAGGAAGACATACCCTTGATCTTTAGTGAGGAAACGCTGTTGTCTTTTGAATTGTTACAGGTTTAGAAAAGTATATTCTGAAAAGGGCATTATATTCTATTAGGGGGTCTAATAATGGTGGATTAGAGAGGGATGATAACTTCCTTTGGCTTGGGAGATATACCTCTGGCAATCGATCTGACTAGCTAAAAGTATTTTTTTAGTCATAGTAAATGCATGGTGATGAAAGAGTTGTTCAAAGGATTGTTCATTGTTAATGAATGTGCATAGGTTTTCAGCTGGGAAGTCATCGGTGTGATAAGTGCATGGGTGCACATCTTTGTAAAAGGATACAATAATTACAGTTCTAGGTGTTTAACCCTGGTCCAGGCACCACTTGCCTGTAGGTGTTGGATCCTTCTGGAAAATCTCAGAGATATTTGGAGTGTTTGACAGTTCCAACTTTGCAGTCATCTGCAAAACTTGGTCAGCTACAGGTCCTTCATTATCAGCCTTGACATCAGAGAAGTAAATCCTAATGAGGAGGAGCGCAAGGTTCAATCCCTGAAGGATGCAACTACTTGCGGTCATTTTTAATTAATGTGCCCCTCTCCACCAATAGCTTGGGTTCTGTTAGTGGGGTGGTGCCAGAAGCATGCCACCAGGTCAGAGTAAGTGGTGTGAACAAATCTGCATGCGTCAGTCCTTTGTTTAAAGTCCAATAAATGGAGGCAGACTCTGTATTTAACATACTGAAATTGGTTTGGGTTAAGGGATTCTAGACTTCTGGTGTCATTGTCAAGTTCCATAATGTCCTCAGCTGCTTCAGACTACTTAGTCATATAGGTCTAAAGTTTTCTGGGCCAGTGGTTGTCACACTTTTGCCATGACTCCAATGGAGAGGCTGAACAGATTTAGCAGAGTGTGTATTAAGCTGTGCTTATATATATATATATATATATATATATATATATGGTTCACTTATATATATATATATATATATATATATATATATATATATATATATATATATGGTTCATATGTAAGTACTAGGCTATCTGCCAGAGGGCATCTATAAGCCTAGCCCAGAATGTGTTGGCTTTCACTGTCCCCTTAGATTAGTCCATGTGCCTCGGTCCAGCAGAGCCACTGCAGTGATCCCTGGGGTAAATTTTCTGTTTCGTATCCACTTGTCAAGATTTCTCTTGAGTGTTAGTGAGGGGCTCTGCCTAATGTAGATTGGAATCCTGTTCCAAAGCATGGGTAGTCTCTGGGACAGGAATCTATCCCTCCAGCACGTCCTATTTATCATTGTAAGGTTTAGATCCCTAGAGCATGTGGCTCTTGGGGATTTGTTTTTTTTTAGGTGGAGCATGTCTATCAATTCTGGGTTGGACATGGCCTTGTATGTCAGGCAGAGATCACCTCTGAGTAAGCAGTATGCAACCAAGTACAACTGGAGTTTCTTCAGTCGGGCTGCAAAGGGCATATGTTTGAGGCCAGTAATCCCCTTGGTGAGGTACTTCTGTTGTCTTTCCAGCTGTTGCAGATGTCTTGTAAGGTGCATCACAAATGGGGAGTTGTACTCTATGATGGGTCTGATGAGTGATGAGTAGAGGGCCACAATAACCTCTCTTGTTCTAGATGCAAACACTTTTGTGTTTAGGTGGGCCACATAGAAGGATTTTATAACCACCTTGGCAATATGATTATCAAAGGAGAGATTACTATCTACTTGGGTCCCCGGATCCCTTATTACATTTTCTGAATTTAGGGGATTACCACGTATGTGGTAGTTTGAGGGTACTTTTTTTTTTCCAAAGGGAATGACTATGCACTTTTTGGCATTTAGCTTGAGGCCATGATTTTGACACAGGTATCCGTCTCAGTGAGACCCTTGTGGAGGATGTCTGTATCAGCTGGTGAGTCAATTATGGCCCCCAGTTTACAGTCATCTGCGAACTTGATCAGCCATAGACCTCCTGTGCTTGCCTGTACCTCTGAGAAGTATATACCAAACAGGAGGGGTCCCAGGACTGAGCCCTGGGGGATGCCACTTGTAACTGGTTTAGAGTCGGACCTAGAGCCTGCAACTCTCACCATGTAGGTTCTATCTGTGAGCCAAATGGCAACCTATCTCGTGACGTAGGGGTTTATGTTCAGGCTAGTGAGCTTGTCTATAATACCAGAATGGGGAATGGTGTCAAAAGCCTTTGCGAGGTCTAGGTAGGCTGTATGGACCTCTTTTCCCTCCTCTAAAGTCTTGGTAACTGTCTCAAAGAATTCCACCAGGTTTAGGAGGCATGATCTGCTCTTAAAGCCAAACTGGGTAGGGTCCAATGTTTGAGGTTCCCAATGTCTCTGTTAATGAATTCTATGATGATGTGCTCCATAGCCTTGCAGACCAGGCTAGTCAGGCTTATAGGGAGATAGTTCCTGGGGTCCGTTGTGTCTCCACCTTTGTGGAGTAGGAAAACTGTTGCTGTGCGCCAGTCTATAGGTATGTAGCCTGTAGAGAGCGGAGTTTGAACAGTGTGTTTAGGTGAGGGGTTATTCAATTTGGAGCTTGTGTAAGACAGTGCATGGGACATTGTCTAGTCCCATTGAAGCTGTGTTTTTGGCTTTGGATAGGGCTGTTTTAACCTGTGTCAGTGATTGCTGGGGCACTACATTCTTCTGGTATGGTTATGGGCCCTTTAGGGGGTGAGAGGGGGTGTAGTTTGCACTAAAACTGTCTGCCAGAATGTTGGCAATATCAGTCAGTTTAGTGTATTTTGTGCCATTCTGCACAAACTCAGAGCAGATCTGAGAGCTTCCACTTAGGTTCGTGACATAGCTAAAAAAAAGCTTTATGGTTATCGTTGCAGTCCTTGACAATTTTTCTTTTGAAGCTAGCCTTCGATGATTTTATGAGGGATCATAGTTTCTTGCTGATACTGAACAGGGATGTCTTTCCTTGGGATTTTACACTTTTCTGCACTAGTTTCCTCCTCCTATTGTATAGCTTGTTTATGGCAGGGGTCCACCAGACTAGTTTCCTTTTCTTGGAGGAGTGAGTCTTGGTTTTATGCAGATAATTTTACATACACTACACTTCTTCAAAGGAGCCGCCAACACATGATCAAAGTTATCCTGGAACTAACTGGCTTCTCACTCCTTGAGAAAGGCATACTCTGTTAGTATACTAACATACATTACCATGAACCTGCTGTGAATTCTAGGAAAGCATTTATACAAAAAAATGCTTCTTCTGGTAATGCAAACAGAACGCCTACTAAAACAATTTAAATATTGACCCAGAAGTCACATGAATAATTCAAATGACCTCATAGGCTGATTAATAATCAGTGCTTTAACAATCTTAATTTCAGAAACCACTTTATACTAACACAATTATCTACTGTCAATAAACTGATCCACTGATATTTCTCTGATCACCTCCTGTCACATTCTCATAACTTGTAAAACAGTGAGCCTAAATTTATGCAGTTTTCAAAAAATATTTATATAAAGCATTTGCTGACTTCATATGCTCACTAATATGCTCTTTAAATTTCATGTTGGATTTGCCCACACAAAATGCAGAACATACCATATATGCTGTCAAATATATTACATTCTTTAAGTCACACTCAGCAAATACTTTGAATGTAAATCTTTATTTAGCGACAGGATACACAAAATAAAAAATCCTATTCAAGCTCTTACATTGTTGACATTTGTGGCAGAGTACCATGCCCTTAATTTGGCTATATTTATTGCTCTTTTAAGAATTTGTCTTCCTGTAACAATTTCTATATCAATTTCTGTGCTATTTTATAGCTGAACCTTAGTTGCTCTGGTCATATATATTAGCGACTCCTTTGAAGAAGTGCAATATATGCAAAACTATCTGTATAAAACTGACTTTTCTTATGTCACACAGTATTTACTTCTGCATTCTCCTTATCCGAAAATATAGGCCTAGCAGAAGTAGAAAAGCCTGACAACATTGCTTCTTTACTGTGTTCTAACATCCCTTTATCATAACCACTTAAATTAATTCATTATTTTAGCCATTTGATTGTTGATCAACCATATTCACATATATTGCAATACCTGTAAACATAAATGGCAGGTACCTACTTGTGCTTCGTAGGAACATACCAATTTTAATAGTGTTTTATATACAGTACTGTAAATTTCACCCTCCAAAGATTTGATTGCATCTACTTTTTGCATTATTTTACATTTAAAAAATGTTAAAGCAAATATTTCCTCAGTAGTACTACCCCACAAAAACAATATACCATCTACAAATCATTTATAGAACAATACATTTTTAATTTCTTTCAGGAGAGGCATCAGTCAGAGGCTCAAGGTGTCCATTTCCATAGGTGTTATAACCTTCAGGCTATCATAATTTGAAAAAATGTTCTATGACACTTAAGTTGTTTTTTTCTCTTCTTCTTTTTAAGTTTCTCTGGAAATAAATATATCAGTCCACATGTGGGCCTACTACATAATAATTAAACAGCAATTTTGTATTTGATATGTTATTTAATATGACTAAATGATGTGTTCTGACTTCTGTTATATTTTTATACTTGAGTAATTTTGCATCATTTGATTATGTATGTGCTTAGAATTTTTTTTTGATTTTGTAATGTTGCTTTTTAAGAAGACAAATTATTTTTGTGTATTTTATGGATAATCATTTGACATTAAAACCTGTGTTGGTTACATCTCTGGTAATCATTTTAAGTAGAGTTGCTTGCTACTGAGATTTGTCTGCATACATCAACTGGACATAAGCTGATTTAAGTATATTTCCTTCATTTTATTGTGGTTGTTATAACTTGGACTGATTTCTCAGATCTAGCTCTGTTGAAACTGTCTTCCCCCCCCCCCCCCTGTTCTTGGATGTAGTTTAAATTTGGTGGCTTTTGCAGTGCCCGCCCCACTGTAGATTTGATCTAGGACACTCCCCCAGTCCCTTCTCTTTACCGCATTCTCTCTAATAAACCCTTTCTGCACTTGCTTTTAGTCCTTTTTAATTTAATTACATTTTTTTCATACTGTGTGTGGACTAATATTGCTACATACTCAGGTGTGCCAGCTTGCACTGCATGTGAATTGTTTTTATAGCATTTACTGTCTGTTTTTTTCCTTGTCTCTGTAAAAAAAACAAAAAAATCTCGTTTTCCTGCCTTACTGAACTAGAGTAGTCCAGTTTCAGAGTTGCTGATCCCTGGGCTTTGTTTTTAGTTCCTGTTACTGATCCATTGCCTTATTAGGAAGGAGGGAAGTTTCTTTGCTTACCAGTGGGAGTGGGAAGCACTGAGCGGCCTTTTTGTCCGATTTGGTGAAGTTTCAGCCAGAAACTAGTAGTCCATTGGTCGTTTTGGGCCAATTCCTAGCTCCTTTCAGCCCCCTGCTATAAAACACACTAAACGCGCGTTTTCCAGCTTGTACCAACTCAGCACAGATCCTCGTGGTGGCCTGCAGAGTGATCCAAGCAGCAGAGAGCTAAAAGAGTGACTTTCTACCAGATATAAGTATTTTTGTGGCTTTCCCACTGTTATTAAGCTAGCGACTGCATTTCGCCTGTTTTACTGCTACCATTTCTGCATTTTACACTGTTTATTGCACTTTAAGTTACTAATTGTTGCAAATTGTTTCTGTAGGCTACACACTAAAGTGCGCTAGCCGATTTACAGCATTTATAGCATTTACTGTCTGTTTTTTTCCTTGTCTCTGTAATAAAACAAAAAAATCTCTTGTTTTCCCGCCTTACTGAACTAGAGTAGTCCAGTTTCAGAGTTGCTGATCCCTGGGCTTTGTTTTTAGTTCCTGTTACTGATCCATTGCCTTATTAGGGAGGAGGGAAGTTTCTTTGCTTACCAGTGGGAGTGGGAAGCACTGAGCAGCCTTTCTGTCCGATTTGGTGAAGTTTCAGCCAGAAACTAGTAGTCCATTGGTCGTTTTGGGCCAATTCCTAGCTCCTTTCAGCCCCCTGCTATAAAACACGCTAAACACGCATTTTCCAGCTTGTACCAACTCAGCACAGATCCTCGTAGTGGCCTGCAGAGTGATCCAAGCAGCAGAGAGCTAAAAGAGTGACTTTCTACCAGATATAAGTATTTTTTGTGGCTTTCCCACTGTTATTTATGCTAGCGACTGCATTTCGCCTGTTTTATTGCTACTTTAAGTGATTTCTGCATTTTACACTGTTTATTGCACTTTAAGTTACTAATTGCTGCAAATTGTTTCTGTAGGCTACACACTAAAGTGCGCTAGCCGATTTACAGCATTTATAGCATTTACTGTCTGTTTTTTTCCTTGTCTCTGTAATAAAACAGAAAATCTGTTGTTTTCCGCCTTACTGAACTAGAGTAGTCCAGTTTCAGAGTTGCTGATCCCTGGGCTTTGTTTTAGTTCCTGTTACTGATCCATTGCCTTATTAGGAAGGAGGGAAGTTTCTTTGCTTACCAGTGGGAGTGGGAAGCACTGAGCGCCTTTTGTCTGATTTGGTGAAGTTTCAGCCAGAAACTAGTAGTCCATTGGTAGTTTTGGGCCAATTCCTAGCTCCCTTCAGCCCCCTGCTATAAAACACGCTTAAACGCTGAAGCGATTTAGCACGGAGTTACCACTGTTGCACACAAGAGCAGCGGTTAAACAAGGTTAAACTATTTGGGCCATCTAAATTCCACTCTTCCAATTTTCCCTTAAAACTACCTTCCTCGAGCTGTACTGCTGATCTAACCAGCATATCCTATAACTGAAAAGTTCATCTCTACTTGATTCCCAAGTAGACTATTCTCTATCTGTAAAGCCTAGCACTTACTCCTACAGTACTTGCACCTTGATAAAGCACTCTTATTATAGATAGTACCCCACCAGCCTAAAACCCACTTCCCCCGGAGTCCTTTGAAAGTCTCTTTATCTACTACTTCTAGTATGTCGAGGGATCAGTTGCTAGCGTCCTCTCCAGATCAACTGGTGAACCTGGGAATATTGAGGCAATGTTACAACTGCCTCATGTACACAGACAATCCTCTCCTTCTCCCACAAAACACAAATACATGCGAGAGATGCAACTATACGGCCAAACTGGAGGCTGAGCTCTCTCAACATAGGACTGGCAAGACCAGACAGGAGGAGAAGGTAACCACACACAATACATACCCAGTCACACATGGTACCATCACAACTTCAAATCATACACATACTCACACAAAGACATACTGAGGCTCTGATCAAAAATTTACCAAAACAGCAGAGGCCACCAAAGCAGACACCCAAACAACTACCACCTCACGACCCAACACATGCAACACATAGACCACACAGTCAGAGTGTCAAACAGTCACAGCCCTTAAGGCCAAACAAAATGCCAGACACACTTGTCATTGGTGATTCCATAGTCAGACACACTGACGCCCCGCTCACCAGACTGAGTAAAGAGAAGGTCACAGTAAGCTGCCTGTCGGGCGCTAGAATCCACCACATAACGCAAGCACTCAGGTCTCTCAACAGCAGGTACAAGTACGACTCAGTCATTGTCCACGCTGGTGTCAACGACCTGAGACGCACCTCCTTGGACTACATGAAAAGGGACATCGAGGAGCTCTCTGATTATGTAGCCCAGGCAGGTATGACCCTGACCTTGAGCAGTATCCTACCTTCACCTAGAATGATGCCACAATACAGTGATAAGATGATCAGCTTTAATAATTGGCTTAAATTCTGGTGTCATTCAAAGGGGATCCAATGTCTGTCTGCCTGGGATGACATGCTGGACAAGCCACGCTGCTCAAGGGACGGCTTGCACCTGTCACCCTGGGCTTCCGGATATTGGCAAAGGCTCTTGCCACCCCATAGTGCCTTTTTAGGCAAGGCTCAAATTCTAAACCTACCACCCTAGAACACCAAAAAGGAAAAAACTAAGGGTAATGCTGCTCAATGCCAGAAGTCTCAATCTCAAGATGCACGCACTCGAGGCCCTTCTCAATATGGAGAACATCGATGTCTGTGCTGTGACAGAAACCTGGTTCAAGGCTCCTGAGAGCACCCCAGCACTAACAGGTTTCACCTCATATCATGCCGTTCGCCCCAAAATCCGGACAACACCAAGAAAGGAGGGGTGTCCATATTCATAAAGGACACCCACACCTCAAGGTTGGTGGCAACGCACGATGCATCGGAGACCATCCAGGTGCAATTAACCATAGGCAAGACTGTTCTGCAATTTGTAGCATGTTACAGGCCACCCTCTCAAACTCAGGAACCTCACATGGCCTTCCTGAAAACATTGGAGGGATAAATGTATCTCCAAACACCATCATACTAGGTGACTTCAACTACCCTAATATAGACTGGGAACACTACTCAAGCCCGAACACTCTAACCCAAAGATTCCTAGAGTTCATAAACTCAAATGCCATGGAACAACTAGTCACCATCCCCACAAGAGGAGAAAACATACTTGATCTCATCATCACGAACATGGGATCAAAATGTTCAACACCGAAGTATACCCCTCACTGGTGAGATCAGATCATAAACTAATCTCGCTGGAGGTCCTCATCCCGCCCCACCTGAAACAAAAAGACCACAGTGAAAAACTTCTCAAAAGCCGATTTCACACTTCTAAAAACTAGTGTGGTCTCCTTTAAGGCCCCTGAGCCAGTGGTAAACATTACTCAAACCGCTGAATCACTTACAAATGCCTTCTACCAGCACCTACAGGACGGCATGGATCAGGCAATCCCAAACAAAACTAAGACTCTCTGTACCAAAGGCAAGCGTCCAGTCTGGTGGACCCCAGCCATAAACAAGCTCTACAACAAAAGGAGGAAGCTACTACAAGATAGAGCAAAATTCTTGAAAGGTAAGACACCTTTGATCATTATAAGTAAAAAACTAAGAGCTCTCATAAAATCATCCAAGGCAAATTTTGAGAGAAAAATCGCCAAGGACTCTAAAGAGAATCATAAGGCCTTCTTTAGCTATGTTAGAAACCTAGGAGGAAACTCCCAGATATGCTCAGAATTAGTTCAAAATGATGTGAAAATTACTGAACCTACACACACTGCCAACATACTGGCTGACAGGTTCAGTGCAAACTTCTCCCCCCCAAAAGGAGAGATATCTATTCCAGAGGATTGTAGCCCCCCAAACATCTCCAACGCCCAGGTGAGAACTGCCGTCACTAAGGCAAAAAACACAGCATCCATGGGACTGGATGGTGTCCCCGGCTGTGTGCTTCATGAACTCAACGAGGAATTAAACCCACAGTTAGGACAGCTGTTTAATCTTAGCCTCACCTCAGGATACGTACCCAAGGAGTGGCGCACGGCGACTGTGGTCCCACTTCATAAGGGCGGTGCCTCCACAGACCCTGGAAATTACCGCCCCATTAGCTTGACAAGCCTCATCTGCAAAGCCATGGAGAGGATCATAATGGAACTCATAAATAAAGACATAGGGACCTTGCAGACTTTGGATCCAACCCAGTTTGGCTTTGTCAAAGGCAGATCCTGCCTCTTAAACTTGGTTGACTTTTTCGAGACAGTCACCAAGGCCATTGATGAGGGAAAGACAGTTCATACAGCCTACCTCGACCTGGCAAAGGCCTTCGACACAATACCCCACTCAGGTATCATCGAAAAACTCATCAGCTTGAATGTAAACCCATACATCACAAGATGGGTTGCAAACTGGCTAAGTGACAGAACCCACAGGGTCAGAGTTGCTGGAGCCATGTCAGACTCAAAGCCTGTCACAAGTGGTGTCCCACAGGGCTCAGTCCTGGGTCCACTCTTGTTCGGCATCTACTTTTCTGAAGTACAAGCAAACACAGGAGGGTTATGGCTGACAAAGTTTGCAGATGACTGATATCCAGATATACAGATATCCTCCAGAAGGGCCTCACAGAAACGGATAACTGGTGCCAGAGCCATGGCCTGAAGTTAAACGCCAAAAAATGCATAGTCATACCCTTCGGGAAAAACAAGGTTACCCCTAGCTACCATATAGGTGGCAATCCACTGAGCACAGAAAAAGTCATCAGAGATCTGGGGACCCAGGTTGACAGTAGCCTTTCGTTTGACACTCATGTTGCTAAAGTAGTTAGGAAAACCTATATCACCCACCTGATCATGAAGGGATTCCCATCTAGATCAAGGGAGGTCATCGTCCCCCTGTACTCATCACTCATTAGACCTATGATTGAGTACAATGGAATGTATCTGACCAGACACCTGCTGCAGCTTGAAAGGCCCCAAAAGTTCCTCACCAAAAGGATAAAGGGTCTCAAAAATATGTCTTATGCTGCCCGACTGAAAGAATTCCAGCTCTATTCAGTCTCATACCGCTTGCTCAGAGGTGACCTGTGCCTGACATATAAGGCCATGTCAAACCCAGATTTGATGAATATGCTTCACCTCAAAAAATCTAGATCCCTCAGAACCACAAGGACGGGAGACTTAAACCTTGACACGGTTATAAATAGAACGTGCTGGAGGGACAGATTCATCACCCAGAGACTCCCTATGCTGTGGAACAAAATCCCGGTACATGTGAGGCAGAGCACCTCTCTGGCCTTGTTCAAGAGGAATCTTGACCAATGGATGGGAGATTGCAGATATACCCCAGGGATTACTTCAGTGTCACTGCTTGACAGAGGCACAGCAAAATGATAGGCATAGTTTTTATTCAAACTAAAGGGGTGGCGAAAGCCACATAACTATGGGCTAGGCTTATAAATGCCCTTGGGCAGATAGCCTAGTATGAACCTATGAACCTATGAACCTATTCTGAGACTCATTACAGTAAGTCTTGGAACAGCAAGACTAAATGAGCCAAAATGTAGACTTACATATACCAAATCAGATGCTGCTGTTTCTTGGAATATTCCTTTTTCTCCTAAGCATTGAGATCTTTAAGTAGATATATACATGTTATGTGTGTGGGGTGAGCTTGACCCTCACATTCGGGGTACAGGAGGCTTTCTCCCCTGCAAAAAAAAGAACTTTAAAGGAATCCAGGAATGCTTGACATACTCTATTATCCTGTATTTTCATTTTTTTTTTAATTCTGGGACTTGCGGTTATGAGTCACTGCATTACAGTAAGGAGCTATTTTATGCAATTTAATGTTTAAGTCTTATCATAGCTGGGATGAAAGAGCTCAACTTATTAAAACTTCATACCTTTTAGTTGCTCCCCTTCAAGGTGTTCCTTCTTTAACTATATCTGGAGGCTCAAAAGTGTGATGAATATGTGCTCCAAGCTTGTCTGCAATTCCAAGGAAATAGTCACAATCCTAGCAGATATGTTTAGCACTAACTCTACTACACCATCCAAATCTTTTTCCTTTATTCTCCAAGCTCCTCTCTCCTAAAATTGCCATGGACCAAGTTCTATCAACCATTCCCAAAGCTAAAAACACCATGTTGATGTTCTCTGATAATGTACCTTGGTACTTAGAGAGCCATAAGTTGTCTCATCTAGGACCAAGCTGCATTCTTTGCTGATAAGAGGGCAACTTGGCACATAGTCTGGACCTTTGGAGTTGGTGTTTTTAGCCTTGGAGAGAGCCCATAGGACCCAATATGAAATGATCCAAAGGGGGGCGGACATGCTAATGTGTGGGGGAACATTGGGGAGATGTATAACATTAATGTATTCACTAATATGCTGGCTGATTTTGGGGGATGAGTATGTTGTTCACTCAGTGTATTGCTTGGTATTCCTTTTTAAGGTTTCTGACATAGCTGAAAAAGGCCTTATGGTTTGTTTTTACATAGGTGGCAATTCAGTTCATGGTTATCATTGGTGGAATTGATTTTGCTTCCAAATTTTCTTCATCTTTTAAAGTTCACTTTTAGAAGTTTGGTTATTACATTTATTCTTGCACATAAGATTCGTCCTCTTATTCTAAAATTTATCCTGGGATCCCACCATAAGATTAGATTACTGAACCTGTCATTGTGTTAGACTGGGAGCCAACTTCTCAAAGCCCGCCTCTAAGTGAACATAGAAACTGATCCACAAAAGTAGCAGGGTGTGAGATGGATTCATTTAGGGGTGGGGCTGTGCTTGCATTTCATAATGTCATTGGTTAGTTGAAATACGTATGCTTTAGAATAATCAGTAGAGGTACAAGTGATTGTTCATGAATCATGTTTTAATCCAATAGTGAATATATTATTGAACAGTGGTCAGCACTGACAAATGATGACAACTACAGATATAGAGATTAATGTTAGTAATATTGCTGAAGACTAGTTCCAATATTTTTGATCCCCTAATACAGCTGTGGCCTTGTTTAGGGGAGCTGGCACAGAGCTGTAACTCACCAGTCTTGCACCTGGTGCTGTCTCCTCTCAACTCTATAAATTTAAGGAGCACAAAAACAAAAAAAAAAGTCTGAAGGGTCTAGGCTTTCTCCAGTCGTCCATTAGGAGTAAGGTCCACTTTCCCAATCTGTACTACAAAAAAGAAAAAAAATGGTCTGAAAGGCACTGTTTGATTAGACACTTGTTCAGGTGGAGGAAGGTCCATTTATTTTTTTATTTAACATTGTCATCTGCCTTCTCTGCAGAGTCTGCATGTCCTCCCTGCATTCATATAGGTTTCCTCCGAGTGCTCCAGTTTCCTCCCACGTTACAAAGACATGCATCTGAAGCATTTCTCCCCGGGCCTCCGCTGAAAATTGGCTCGTTCCAAGTCAGACTTCCCCGGTTAACAAATGTAAAATAAAAAAATAAATATAAAATTAATGTGCAGCTGTTAGCCACTCTTAGCCATGGAATATGAGCCCAGTTCTTACTGCTCATGAACAAAGAATGGAGTTTTGTGGCATTAAAGTAGTAATGTAAAAAAAAAAAAAAAAACTACTGACTGGATTACAGAAAGATGCTATTAAAAACTTAGCCCAGTCTTAACTGCATTTTTAAGCACATCAGTTTATTTTGGTACAGTGTTAATAGCTAGCTGTCTTGTGATCATAATGTACTTGCATACGTGGCTGCTGGAGGGAAAAGGGGGAGCATCTAGAAACAAGACTATGAGCTCCTGCTTGTCAGTCGTTGCTGACTTTTTTGCAGAGTTAGAGCAATCAACGGTTTAAGCATAAACTTCATAGAAGCCCCACCTGTAGCCTGAGATCCATTGCTGGTGCAGTCAGCTGACCAAAAGGAAAAAAACATAAGTGTTATAGCTGAGAGTTTGTCATCTATAATGCTTGGGGAATGAGGTGCTGCTGCTAACAATTATCAGCATAATTTTTTGTTTCTGTTGATGTAATAGAGGCATTGGTGGTTAGCATTATGGCATCATTCTTGGTGAATGGACTTGATTCATAACCTTAAACACATTCTGAGAACTTTAGTTTGTCTCACTGTGATCCAAGGGAGTGTATCTAAAGCCATTCACTCCCATGTGTACAATGTGCAAGATATTTGTTTACCTTGGATGAAGGAAGGTGAGGACTCTAGTGAGATGGTGGATCTTGGCACCTGAGACACGGGGAATACCCATCATTCCTCAGCCTGCCAAGTGCTGCATCTGTTTGTCTCATTACTAGTCCACTCTGACTAACATATTACCATATGGCTTGGCTTGGCCTTGCTGCCTTAATGGTATTGGCTTACCATCTGACTGACACCCCCCCCCCCCCTTTGTACTTATAATTTTTGTCTACGAATGTTGTGTGCTTGGTATCCCATATACCCAACCTACATCTTGGAAACTTGAATTTTAGACAGGGATCTCTCAAATACTTTAGTTTGGGACAGCCAGGTGGACATGGTTGTATGAGGTAGGTGTCCGTACTGACAATGTGGTGTGGCCTATCAAAATGAGAGGCTGCACTCCAAGGTTGGCTAATACTGCCCATCTCGTATATAAATTCATCTAGTGGATGTTGTAAATTGTCTGCAAGCATGAGGCAGTTGTTACATTTCCTCAGGGTGCTAATTACTATTAGGCTTGCTACAGATAGTATATAAGTGACAGGAATTTGATACGCAAGTTCCTAAAGAAGAACATTTAGCATATGGTTAAATAGCATTTTAGAATAAGTGCTATTTATTCACAAACATGCCTGCTGATTGCACAGAAACTAGTGTGCGTTTTGTAAATAGACTATTACCAACAGGAAAAAGTCTGGCCAACAGAAACTTCTCTCTAGGCAACAAACGTTGCTGTATCCTCATTTCTTCTGACCAGAGAAACCAGAATTCAGGTGACTGTAACTATTCAAACAGATATCTGTACCTGAGAAAACAAAGTGAAGTCTATGCAGTTGTAACTACAAAGAAATAGTTACAGCCGCCCTGACCTCTTGTCTGTAAACCATAGGAAATGTTATACATTAAACAGAAGGGTGGAAGTTTGTATTTCCAACCTTAAAAAAAAATAAAATCCCACACTTTTTACCTTAATTCACTTACTTAACAGAGCAACTTCTGCATCAAGATAGTATTTTTTAAACTCTTTCGCATTGATTTACTGTAATAAGTGGTTTAGCAGAAGAGGGACAGAAGATGGCATTGATTTACTGTAATAAGTGGTTTAGCAGAAGAGAGACAGAAGAGGGACAGGGCAACATCAGAGGCAAAATCAGTGGCAGGTGAGAGGTATGATTAATCTTTGGGGGGGCACTCCACTCAATGTATTGTGCAGCATGTATAATTTTTGCCTTTTTCTCCTCTCCTATATACATATATATATATATATATATATATATATATATATATATATATATATATATATATATATATATATATATATACACACACACACACACCCACACACATATATATATATATATATATATACATATATATATATTTATTAAATAATCGACAACTTGCGAGACTAAAAAGATAATCTATAATAAAACAACTTAAAACACCCTAACCACGAGAAACGAACCTCAGAACTATAAAACAAAAAAATAAAACGCATAGGATGAACTAGTGTTTTAGCGCTTTCATCTTTTATTGATGGATAAGACTTATTCAGAAACAAATACATAAATGCAGTGTAATCAGTTGTACACACTTGATATTCTGTGATTCAAAAAAATACTAACCTGTCATAGAGATAGAATGTCAAAGGGCTAATCATAAGACTCCGCAATAAAATAACCCAACCCATAAAAAATGCTGATTACCAAGAGATGTCAGCATTAAAAGGTACATTATTATCGTTACTTGATTAACTAATTAAATTAAATAAAGGACAATAATAATTTAAGATATTCAGAAATAACAGTATAGGGGAATCACCATACCTCCCAACTGTCCCGAATTACTTGGTTTTTACTGAGTTTTGGGGTCCAAATAATGGGGAGCCACGATTCCCGAGTGGCACCCCTTCATTTCTGATTTTTTTCTTTATATTTTATTTGTTTTTCTCGCTTTAGCTGATGTCATTGTGTGCGTGATAATGTCAGCTTGTCAGGGCTACCAGCCTATCGGAAATGAGCTCACGGCGCACGCATTTCCGGGTTTCCGGCTGGTTCAAAATGCTTTGCGAGTGGGAACGTACCAGCTGGAAAGGCAAGGAAGGAGAAGACGATGCGAATGGAAGGGATTTATTTTATTTACAAGGCTCGGGAATGAACCAGCCGGAAAGGCAAGGTGGGATTTATTTGATTTAGAAGGTGACACGAATGGCTCGGCTCAGAAGGCAAATGGATTTTATTTAGAAGGCTCGGCTCACAGGAAGGAAGGATTTATTAGCATGGAAAGGTAAGCTGAAAACTGTGTGTTAAAAAGTTGCTGTCTTTTTAATACTTCTAGGCTAGCTTAGATCCTTGGTGGCTAGCAAAAAAAAAGTGCCTTTAAGAACAGGCTTAATATTTAGTTTGGATATTGCTTAACCATTTAAAGCTGGATCTTTCTCATGAGCTTTTTAGGTGTCACTAATGCAAGGTGCACATCCAAGAAACCATTAAGGTTTGTGAGCCAATGTGTGAGCAAAAAATAACCTTGGGTTTCTATGCCTTATGGAAACAAATCAGATACCCTTTCTACCTTTCTTTACAGTGGTGCAAACACAGGTCTGTTGGTTCCATCAGTCTGCATTTGAAAATTTAAGGTATATTTACTAAAATAACTAGTTATTTAGATATATTTTTCTTATTTTAATAGTCACTACCTACATGATGCCATTGCCATATATAGAATTAATGATCATTAAGCCAGCTGAAATGGAAACAAGGTGACAGTGTCATGATGTCATTGGAGAGAAAAAGTGCCTGACTTAGTGTATGCAGTACAATATGCAGGTTCACGTATTTAAAGTTTAATGTACGCTTTATAAACATTTGGTCTACAGTTTCTTCAGTCAGTGGCTCAAATGAAAACCTTTATTAATAAAGCACTTTTTTTCAAATATTTTTCTCCATAAGCAGACATCTGCTCTGTTAGAGTAAATAATTTGAAGCCAGCCACTTCAATAATGCAGCATCTGTACTTTATTATTTGTATAAAACTGTCCACAAGGGAACAGTTATTGTAGCTACTAACCCTCAGATGTGGTGTACAGTTCTGTTAGTGAGCAATCTAATCTGGTTGTATTTTGCACTATAACTTTAACCTGTGCAGCTGTAAATAAACTAATCGCCATGTCTTTTTTTTTTTTTTTTTTTGATGAACATGACTTTGTTTTTTCATACACTGAACTGCCCTTTCATTGTGGAGGCAATTAAACCTTCCCTCTTTACTATCCTATAGTTAGAAGTTATCTCTAAAATCAAACTCGGTAGGTAGTAAACAGGTGCATTTGGGGGGAAAAATCTTCAGACAGTCGTCTGGATGTTGAGGTTATATGACATGAAAATACATGCAGAAGTGTAATCTGAGGAAGAGCACTGTGATTATTAGCTTCTAAATGGTTTTAACTTTCTGTTTTTATACACACCTTGGGAGTTTTCTGAAATAACTGTCCCTATAAGAACATTTCTCCCATGTAACACACTTCATTTAAAATGCCTTTGCACAGTGCAACATTACCTGTATTACTGGATCTATGGTTTAGTAAATGCAGTTGTATTACTTTTAACTCGAGTCATGAAAGAAAAGGGTCCTTGGACCAGTTTACTTATCCAGTTAACACATTTAAAATGTAAAACAAAAGCGGTGAACATTATATAAGACCTGCAGCAGGCTGGATACCATTGAACATCTGATTCTGATAAAAAAAAAAAAAAAAAAAGCTGATATTCTTTTAACAGCTAGTCTTTGCATTAGTAAAGCAGTATGCACACATTAGTGTTTACCGTAAATTGACGAAATAGCCAGGTAATGGGACATTTGAATGGTTGCAGGGGGACTCTGGTGCCATATTTTGGTTGTCTGTTCTTCAGTTTGCATTTGAAAGTTGGTATCCCACAATCCCATTGGAGTGGGCAGGGTTACATCATTATGCATGCAAATTTTATGTTAATCAGCGTACAGATTTGTACCTATTTTTTATGGGCCTTGTCTAGATTTCTGATGTTTCCAGGTTGAGACGTATGGGAATCACTGAAACCAAAAGTAAGCACTAGGGCTGAAATCCAGTATTTAAACTGCCAAAGCAACCCAGGAAATCTTGAAGTCCACAACTCAGTGAGACATTCATCTAGCAAAACCCCTGTTCCCCTAAAGTAGTCTTGCAACCAAACAAATCCACTCTGTTTTTAACGTAGCCAACGCAGTGCACATTTAATATTAATATGTTCATTGAGACCAGGGGTTGAGTCAGCTCCCAGCAGGAGCTGCTATTTAAGTTCCTTCATTTTCAGCAGCGGGTTGCAGTCACCAAAAATATTCTAGGGGAACAGGGGTTTTGCTAGATGAATGACTCACTGAGTTGTGGACTTCTAGAGATTTCCTGGTTTGCTTTGGCAGCTTAAATATTGGATTTCAGCCCTAGTGCTTACTTTGGTTTCAGTGATTCCCCTATACTGTTATTTCTGAATATCTTAAATTATTATTGTCCTTTATTTATTTAATTTAATTAGTTAATCAAGTCACGATGATAATGTACCTTTTAATGCTGACATCTCTTGGTTATCCCAGCATTTTTTATGGGTTGGGTTATTTTATTGTGGAGTCTTATGATTGGCCCTTTGACATTCTATCTCTGACAGGTTAGTATTTTTTTGAATCACAGAATATCAAGTGTGTACAACTGATTACACTGCATTTATGTATTTGTTTCTGAAGAAGTCTTATTCATCAATAAAAGATGAAAGTGCTAAAACACTAGTTCATCCTACGTGTTTTATTTTTTTGTTTTATAGTTCAAGGTTTGTTTCTCATGGTCAGGGTGTTTTAAGTTACATATATATCTATATCTATCTATATATATATATATATATATATATATATATATATATCTATATATATATAGATATATATATATATATATATATATATATATATATATATAGTACCTGCCAAATCTTTGAGCACTCAAAATTTCGAAAGTTACATGGTCAAGACCAAACGTTCGAAATTTTGAGTGCTCGAAGATAGACATTCAATGGCACTGTACGGTGCAGATAGGGAAAATTTCCCTTTTCTGCAGTGAAGTGCGGTCTCGGAGTTGGTATATTTATATATAAGGTTTACTATCAAAAATTTTAAAGTAAAAAAATCTATTCACTATATCAAACTGACATTCAGATTTTGGCACTGTCACTTGTAAGGAATGTCGAACGTTTCAACCTCAACTTCAGCATTTGACCAAATTTGTAATGTCAGGAGGTGACGTCAGACCCTCAGGAAGTTGTGCTGAAGCTGCCATATGAATTGTGCAACTACAGCATAAGCTTTTTTTTGCAGGGAGGGAAGCCCCCCGGTCCCCCCCCCACACCCCCTGCAAATCATATATTCCAACTCTGAGATTGCACTACAGTGATGGAAAGGCTAAATTTCCCAATCCCCACTATAGTGCAATCTGTAATCAGATCATTGAATGCACATTAGCGAATGTATACTACTATTTGCTTATGTGGATGCGAACCTTTTCAGAACCGCATTGCGATAACTGAAGACGCATTCGACCATCCCAGTTTCACTTGTGCCATTCCACATTTTGATAGTAAACCACATATATTTAAAATATGAAGAATAATTCCAGCACTCAACCAATATGAAATTTTCCTTTATCAGAGTTAAAACCAGCAAACTGCTTTTGTTGGTTTTATCTCTGGTAATAATCACCTCATATTGGTTGAGTGGTGGGATTATTTTTGGGATTTTACACCATGTTTCCATGCAGCTTTTTGCAATCACAGGAGGTTATTAGGCTAATGGCCCTAGGGCCCTTACAAGCCTAGTCAAGAATTTATCCCAAAAAAGAAACCTCGCGGAGCACCTGTCGCCCCTATCAATGAGCGACACAGGTGGAACCCCTGAGACAAATTTGTGGTTTCCCATCCACTCATCAAGGTTGCACTTGATGAGGGTCAGCAAGGTACTCTGATGTATATGGGAAATCTATTCCAGAGATGGGGCAGCCTCTGGGAGACTAACCTCTCTCTCCAGTAGATTTTGTTGATGTTGCATATTACTCAAACCTTTGGAGTAGGTAATGAGTGAGGAGTTAAACTTGCAGATATGGAGCATCTCTAGTAGGGCAGGGTCCAAGATTGCCTTGTAGGTGAGAGACAGAATCACCCCTGAGAAATCCGTACGATACCGAGTACAGTGATAGTGGCTTGAGCCTGTCCGCATAGGACAGGTGTTGGAAACCATGGATTCTCTTTGTGACGTATTTCTGTGGCCTTTCCAGTTGGTGCAGATGTTTGGAGAGGTATGTATCAAATGGGGCATTCTATTCAATTATTGGTCTAATGAGGGAGGAGTATAGAGAGGTGGTAACCTCCTTTTCTGGATGCAGTCCTCATACTTATATGAACCAAATAAAAGGCTTTTCTGACCACTGCCGCTACATGATGGTCGAATGTGAGGTTATCAACCTGAGTGCCCAGGTCTCTCACCACAGTTTGTATACTTAGGGGGTTGCAGTTGATGTGATAATCAGTAGGGGCCATGTTTTTGCTGAATGGTATGATGCATTTAACTTGAAGCCATGACTTTAGCACCAGTCATTTGTTGCTGAGAGACCCTCTTGACTTATGTTTTCATCATTTGGGGAGTCAGTAACAGTACCCAACTTAATGTCTGCAAACTTTGTCAGCCAGAGGCCTTTTGACTTTGTCTGGACCTCTGAGAAGTAGATGCCAAACAGTAATGGTCCCAGGACAGATCAGTGGGGAACTCCACTAGTGACAGGTCTGCTATCGGAGGTGGAGGTGCCTATTTTGATCTTGTGGGTCCACAACAGCTGCAAGTTTATTAGCTTGTGGCTGTTGTGGATATATACATACATACACAGAATGTGTGTGTACAGATACACAGATATACAGATACAGCTATATATATCTATAAATATATAGGTTCATAGGTAGGTACTAGGCTATCTGCCAGAGGGCATTTATAAGCCTAGCCAGTGTGTGTCAGCTTTCGCTGCCCCATTGATTAACTGTGCCTCTGTCAAGAAGAGCCAATGAAGTGATCCCAGGGGTGTATTTTCTGTTACCCATCCACTCGTCAAGGTTTCTCTTGAAGAGTGTTAGTGAGAGGCTCTGCCTAATGTA
This sequence comes from Protopterus annectens, assembly GCF_019279795.1. Classification (NCBI taxonomy): domain Eukaryota; kingdom Metazoa; phylum Chordata; order Ceratodontiformes; family Protopteridae; genus Protopterus; species Protopterus annectens. The sequence goes on from NC_056743.1 coordinate 73,876,042, forward strand.
GTTAGGAATTTTGTTCCAAACAACGGGCAGTCTCTGTGACAGGAATCTATCCCTCCAGCATGTTCTATTTATTGTTGTGGCAATGTTTAGCTCACTAGAGCGAGTGACTCGGATTTCTTTAGGTGGAGCATGTCCATCAATTCTGAGTTGGACATGGCATTGTAAGTCAGGCAGAGATCACCTCTGAGTAAGCGATGTGCCACTTAGTAGGAGTTTTTCCACTCGAGCTGCATAGGACATATGTTTGAGACCAGTAATCCTCCTGGTGAGGTACTTTTGTGGTCTTTCCAGCTGTTGGAAGTGTCTTGAGGTACATCCCAAATGGGGCATTGTACTCTATGATGGGTCTGATGAGTGACGAGTAGAGGGGTACTATAACCTCTTTATTTCTAGATGCGAACCCTTCAGTAATTAAATGGGCTACATAGAAGGATTTCCTAACTACTTTGCCAATATGATTGTCAAAGGAGAGATTACTATCTACCTGGGTCCCCAGATCTCTTATTACCTCTTCTGTATTAAGGGGGCTGCCACCTATGTGGCAATTCACGAGTGTTTTCCCAAATGGGATGACTATGCGTTTTTTGGCATTTAGCTTGAGACCATGACTTTGACACCAGGTGTCCGTCTCAGTAAGACCCTTTTGGAGAATGTCTGTGTCAGCCAGTGAGTCAATTATGGCTCCCAGTTTGCAGTCATCAGCGAACTTGGTTAGCCATAGTTGTCCTGTGTTTGCCTGTACTTCTGAGAAGTCTATGCTGAACAGTAGGGGTCCCAGGACCGAGCCTTGTGGGACACCACTTGACTGGTTTAGAGTCGGACCTGGAACCCACAATTCTTACCGTGTGAGTTCTGTCTGTAAGCCATTTGGCAACCCATCTCATGACGTAGGGGTTTATGTTCAGGCTGGTGAGTTTTTCTAAAATTTCCAAGTGGGGAATGGTGTCAAAACCCTTGGCGAGGTCAAGGTAGACTGTGTGAACTACCGTCCCCTCATCTATGGCCTTGGTGACTGTCTCGAAGAAGTCAACCAGGTTTAGTGGGCATGATCTGTCCTTAAGCCGAACTGGGTCAGGTCAAATGTTTGGAGGTTCCCAATGTCTTTGTTAATGAGTTCCATGATGATTCACTCCACAGCCTTGCAGACCAGGCTAGTCAGGCTTATGGGGCGATAGTTACCAGGGTCAGTTGTGGCCCCTCCTTCGTGGAGCGGAATAACCATTGCTGTGCACCATTCTATGGGCACGTGGCCTGTGGAGAGGCTGAGGTTGAACAGTGTGTTTAGGTGGGGGGTTAGTTTGTTCTGTAGTTCGTGCAAGACGCAGTCTGGGACACCATCTGGCCCCATTGACGGTGTGCTTTTGGCTTTTGAAAGGGCTGTTTTCACCTGTGCGTCTGTGATTTCCGGGACAGTACACCTTTCTGGTATTGTTGTGGGCCCTTTTGGGGATGAGATGGGGGGTGAAGTTTGCACTGAATCTATCTGCCAGGATGTTGGCAATATCAGAGGATTCAGTATATTTTGTGCTATTTTGCACTAGTTCAGAGCATATCAGAGAGTTGCCACTTAGATTCTTGACATGGCTAAAGAAGGCTTTGTGGTTATCTTTTGAATCGTGGCTATTTTTCTTTCAAAGTTAGTCTTGGAGGATTTTATGAGGGACCTTAGTTTCTTACTGATACTGATCAGGGATGTCTTTCCTTCTTAGGGTTGGCTTTTATTCTGAACTAGTTTCCTCCTTCTATTGTATAGCATGTTTATGGCAAGGGTCCACCAAACTGGTTTCCTTCTCTTAGGGGAGTGAGCCTTGGTTTTGCTAGGGATGGCAGATCCATGCATCCTTGTAGGTGCTCAGAGTGCATTTGTAAAGGTTTCTGCATCTTGGGCAGTGTTATCCTTTTAGGGTGGGGGCTGTGAAACTTACCACCTCTGTCTTAAGTAAGGTGAAGTTTGCTTTAGAAAAGTTTTTTACTGTGGTTTCCTTAGTTGGGGGTGGTGGTGGGGTGTGGACATACAGAGTGATTAGTTTATGGTCTGATCTAACCAGTGATGGGTTGACCTCTGGTGTGGAACACCTGTCACCCATGTTGGTGATGACCAGGTCCAATATGTTTTCACCTCTGGTAGGGGAGTTTACCAGCTGATCCAGGGCATTTGAGTTGATAAATTCCAGCAATTCCTGGACCTGGGAGTTTGTACTAGAGTAGTTTTCCCAGTTAACGGTAGGGTAATTGAAACCGCCCAATATCAGGGTGTTTGGTAGGACCTTCATGTCTTCCAGTGTCTTCAGAAAGGCTATATATATATATATATATATATATATATATATAATATATATATGTGTATATATATATATATATATATATATATATATATATATATATATATATATATATATATATATATAGATCTCGATCATGCTGGAGGGGATAGATTCCTGTCACAGAGATCTCTGGATCTCTAGATCTAGAGATCTCGAGATAGACATAGAGATGAGCTACATGTATAAAAGACAGATAAACGTAAATATACTTACATGTATATTATATATATATATATATATATATATATATATATATATATGTGTGTGTGTGTGTGTGTGTATGTATATATATATATATATATATATATATATATATGTATATATATATATTTTTTTCATTCTGTACGTAGATATGGATCTATTTTACAAGATCAAATTGCCAGAATGACTAACATTAATGAGATTAGAAGATCGAAATTGCTGTAAGAACGAACATTTACCAAACCAAACTTAAGAATGAAAACCTACTGCACATGTCAAACAGCACTCTAACTTGTTCATAGGTAGGTACTAGGCTATCTGCCCTAGGGCATTTATAAGCCTAGCCAGAATGTGTTGGCTTTCGCCTCCCTTTTAGACTAGATTCCTGAGCCTCTGTCCAGCAGGGCCATAGAAGTGATCCCAGCAGTAAATTTACGATTTCCCATCCACTCATCAGGATTTCTCTTGAAGAGGGTCAGCAAGGGGCTTTGCCTAACATGACTGGGATTCTATTCCAGAGCAAGGGAAGCCTTTGGGATATGAATCTATCCCTCCAGCATGTCCTATTTATTGTTGTGCTAAGGTTTAAATCCCTGGAGCATGTAGCTCTAATGGATCTGGTTTTCTTGTGGTGGAGCATGTCCAACAATTCCTGGTTAGATATGGCCTTGTACGTCAGGCAGAGATCGCCTCTGTGTAGGCGGTAAGCAACTGAGTAGAGCTGGAGTTTTAGGTGAACTGCCTAGGGCATCTGTTTGAGGCCCATGATCCTCTTGGTGAGGTATTTTTGAGGTGTCTCCAGCTGTTGCAGGTGTCTGGTAAGGTACATCCCAAATGGGGCATTGTACTCAATTATGGGCCTGATGAACGATGAGTAGAGGGGCACAGTGACCTCTCTTGATCTAGATGTGAACCCTTTTGTGATTAGGTGAGTTATATAGAAGGTTTTTCTAACCACTTTGGCAATGTGATTGTCAAAGAAGAGGTTACTATCGAGATTACTATCTACTTGGGTCCCCAAATCCCTAATTACTATTTCCGTACTTAGTGGATTACCTCCTATGTGGTAGTTTGTGGGCACTTTGTTTTTCCCAAAGGGGATGACTCTGCATTTTTTTGCATTTAGCTTGAGGCCATGGTTCTGGCACCAGGTATCCATCTCCGTAAGGCCCTTCTGGAGGATGCTTGTGTCAGTCGGCAAGTCGATTATGGCTCCCAGTTTGCAATCATCTGTGAACTTGGTAAGCCACAGTCCTCCTGTGTTTGCCTGTACCTCAGAGAAGTATATACCAAACAAGAGGGGTCCCAGGACTGAGCCCTGTGGGACGCCACTTGTAACCGGTTTAGAGTCGGACATCGCACCCGCAACTCTGACCATGTGAGTTCTATCCCTGAGCCAGTTTGCAACCCATCTTGACATATGGGCTAATATTTAAGCTGGTAAGCTTATTTATGATGCCAGAGTGGGGTATTGAGTTGAAGGCCCTTTGCTAGGTCCAGGTAGGCTGTGTGGGACTACCTTTCCCTCATCTATGGCTTTGGTTACTATTTCAAAGAAGTCAACTAGGTTTAAGAGGCAAGATCTGCCTTTAACAAAGCCGAATTGGATAGGGTCCAGTGTTTGGAGGTTCCCAGTGTCTTTGTGCGATCCATGATGATGTGCTCCATAGCCTTGCAGAGCAGGCTAGTCAGGTTTATAGGGCGATAGTTCCCGGGATCCGTTGTTGCACCACCTTTGTGGAGCGGGATCACTGTTGCTGTGTGCCATTCTTTGGGTACATAACCTGTGGTAAGGCTGAGTTGGAACAGTGAATTTATGTGAGGGTTTAGTTCATTTTGGAGCTCGTGTAAGACTCAGCCCGGGATACAATCCGGTCCCATTGATGCTGTTTTTTACTTTGGAGAGGGCCACTTTCAACTGTGTGTCTGTGATGTCTGGGGGACTGCATTCTTCTGGGATACACACTGGCCCTTTTGGGGGGGAAGGGGGTGTAAAGTTTGCACTGAACCTATCCGCCAAGATGTTGGCAATGTCAATGGGTTCAGTGTATTTTGTGCCATTTTGCACCAGCTCAGAGCAGATCTGAGAGTTGCCACCCAGATTTTTGACATGGCTAAAGAACACCTTGTGATTATCTTTAGAGTTTTTGGCGATTTTTCTTTCAAAGCTGGCCTTTGATGATTTTATGAGGGTTCAAAGTTTCTTGCTAGTACTGATCAGGGATGCCTTCCCTTTTTGGGATTTTGCCTTATGTAATAGTTTTCTCCTTCTGTTGTATAGCTTATTTATGGCTGGGGTCCACCAGACTGGTCTCCTGTTTTTGGAGGAGTGAGTCTTGGTTTTATTTGGGATGGCACGATCCATGCATTCCCGTAGGTGCTCATAGAGTTCATTTGTAAAGGATTCTGCGGTTTGGGTAGCATTCTCCATTAGCCCGGGGGCTTTGAAACTTTCCACCTCGGTCTTGAGAAGGGTGAAGTTTGCTTTTGAGAAATTTTTCACAGTGGTTTCCTTGGCTGGGAGTGGGGTCAGGATGTGGATGTCCATTGTGATTAGTTTATGGTCTGATCTTGCCAACGAGGGGTTTACCTCTGGTGTGGAACTTTGAGCCCCCATGTTGGTGATGACCAAGTCCAATATGTTGTCCCCTCTTGTGGGAGTGGTGACCAGTTGTTCCATGGCATTTGAGTCTATAAACTCCAGGAACCATTGGGCGAAAGAGTTGGGACTTGAGTAGCTTTCCCAGTCAATGTTTGAGTAGTTGAAATCTCCCAATATCATGGTGTTTGGTGAGACCTTCATATTCTCCAGTGTTCTCAGGAATGCCGAGTGGGGGTCCTGAGACCAGGTGGGTGATCTGTAGCAGGTAACAAACTGAAAAGCAGTTTTACCTACTGTTAGTTGCACATGGATGGTTTCTGCTGCCTCGTGCAGTGCCACTAACCTGGAGGTGTGTGTATCCTTGATGAAAATGGATACTCCCCCACCTTTAGTATTTCGGTCCGAGTTCTGGGGCCGAAAAGAATGGTATGAGTTGAATCCTGGTAGTGCTGGGGTGCTCTCTGGGGCCTTGAACCAGGTTTCTGTTACTGCACAGATATCGATTCTCTCCATACTGAGGAGTGCCTTGAGTGCGTGCATTTTGAGGTTTAGACTTCTGGCGTTAAGTAGCATTACCCTTAGTTTTTTGTTTCTGGTATTGTCTGTGGAGGTGGGTTTGTCTTTTGCGCCTTGCCTAAAAAAAGCACTATGGGGGTGGCAAGAGCCTTAGCTAGTATTCGAAAGCCTAAGGGTGACAGATGCAAGCCGTCCCTGGCGAAGCAACGTAGCTTGTCGAGCATGTCATCCCAGGCTGACAGACACTGGATCCCCTTTGAATGACACCAATAGCTTAGCCAATTACAATTGATCATGTTGTCTTTATACTGTGGCATCATTCTTGGTGAGGGCAAGATGCTACTCAGGGTCAGGGTCATACCGGCCTGGGCTACATGATCAGAGAGCTTCTCTGTCTCTCCATGTAGTCCAGGGAGGTACATCTCCGGTCATTCACACCAACATGGACAATGACAGAGTCATATTTGTACCTGCTGTGGAGTGACCTGAGTGCTTGTGTTATGTGGCAGATCCTGCCACCCAACAGGCAGCTTACATGACCTTCTCCTTGTTCAATCTGGTGAGTGGGACGTCAGTGTGCCTGGCAATAGTCTCCAATTACTAGTGTATTAGGTGTGTTATTTATCCTTAGGGGCTGCGACTGTGTGGCACACTGACTTTGTGAGGTATGTGATGCATGAAAGTTGTTGTGGGGTAGCGGTTGCTTGGATGTCTGCTTTGGAGGTCTCTGTTGCTTTGGCAGATTTGTATTTAGAGCCTCAGAGTATGTTTTTGTGAGTTTGTGTCTTGTTTGCTGGTGCGATTGGTCTATGTGATACTGGTTGTTTGTGTGGTGCGAGTGGTTTCCTTCTCCTGACTGACTGTGCCAGTCTTGGGTTGAGAGAGCTCAGCCTCCAGTTTGGCGGTATAGTTGCATCTCTCACATATATTTGAGTTTGTTGGAAGGAGGAGAGGGTTGTCTGTGTACATAAGGCAATTGTAACATTGCCTCAAGATTCCCAGATTCACCAGCTGGACTGGAGAGTATACCTGAAACTGCGCTTTGGACATGCCTGGATGGTTTACAGAACTGATTTATTGATTGTCTGAAATGGATGAATAGGGAGCCTTGTACTTCTGGATAGTATAAGGGGGTGTAGTGCTATAGTTTGTTAGTGCTTACTGAGAAATTTGAGCAAGTGCTGGGCTGTAGAATAAAGGTTGAGTGCTTATTTTGAGACTTTATCTAGTTCTAAGGGAAAAATTGAAGAGCATACTTTGTGGAGCCGGGAATAGTTTAAAACTGCTTAAATGGCACTGCGCGGCATTGCGCAAATTCGGGTTTTAAGGCAGGGAACTTGAAAGAGAGAGGAATTAGACCAAAACGGCCAATAAGCTACTAGTTGCTGGGCTGAGACCACTCCTCCAGGGATAGATAGGCTGCTCAAAGCTCCCCACTCTCAGTGGTGAACAGAGAAGCTTCCTCCTATCCAAGTAAGGATATGGGCAACACAGGAACTTATACCACAGCCCAGAATTCAGCAAAACCTGAAATCTGGACTACTCTAGTTCAGAAAATGCAGGAAAGAAGGATATATATTTTTTTCTTTTTTTAACAGAACAACAGAACTTAACAGAGGAACACTGTAAATGCTTTAAACAGGCTAGCAGACTTGAGTGTGTAGCCTACAACAGTTAAACAACACAAAAACAATTTAAAGAAGTGCAGGAACAGTCAAAATGCAAAAACAAGCTTTTTTCAGATATTAGAATAGCTAGAAACTTGCTTTTCGGGGAGAATATGCAGTTGCAAGTAGAAAGGCAGAGAAAAAAAATACTTAATCTGTTTAAAGTCTCTCTTTTAGTCTCTCTGCTGCTTGTAACACTCTGCAGGACTACGAGGAGTTGTGCTGAGTCTGAAAATGGAATTCACAGACGATTCACAAAAACAGCTACTCCATTTAAGCACATTTTAACACAGAGATTTAATTTTACTATGTTTTTGCAGGAGGCAATCCCCCTGCACCCCCCCATGTAGGGGGCGACCTTCAAAGTATATATGCCAACTCGGAGATCGCACTACAGTGGGAAAAGGGTAAATTCCTTTATCCTCAGTGTTACCGCAATCACCATACAGAACCATTTAACTTGTATTTCTGTGTTAAAATATCTTTAAATGGAGCAGCTGTTTTTTCTGAATGCTCCGTAATCTCCATTAAGAAGTTCGGTTTGACATGTGCAGTAGCTTTTTGTTCTTCCTAAGTTTGGCATGTTAAATGTTAATTCCTAAAGCAATTTTGTTTGTCTCCGTCATTCTGGCAATTCAGTCTGGTAAAGTAGATCCACATAGATATAGATTAAACACACACACTCCTATCTATATTGATGTGTGTGTATAATGTATAATAAGACATATGGTCTACTTCTAAATTTTGAACTTTCACAGGTTTGAATTTGTTATGGTCGAGACCTTAAGATCAAACTTGTGGATGTTCGAAATTTAAATAAAATAAAACTTTTTTTTTTTTTACATTTTTGCAGGGGAGTAAGCCCCACCCTGCACCCTCACATCCCCTGCTAATTAAATATACAAACTCAGAGATCGCACTACAGTGAGGAAAACAGTAAATATACCATTCTGTGCTGTACTGCGATCTCCATTTAAACTGTTTGAACATTCACAAGTTTGATCTTATGGTCTCGACCATAAGAAATTCAAACTTGTGAAAGTTTGAAATTTATAATTGAACCCATAAATGTACGTATATATATTTAGATATATAGATACAGACTTGTATCTAATCTAAATCATATATATATATATATATATATATATATATATATATATGTATGCGGTTTCACTTCATAAATGCAAATTGCTGAAATATCGAATTTCAGCAATTCGTGTCCATCAATCTGAAACCTTAAAATAATGAAAGTGCATAATCGCGAATAGGACTGTCAAATTCGCACTTATGCATTCACTTTATCGTACGGAAGTGTTCGGCTGGGATGGTGTCTGAAGTTTAAGGTGAGTGAGTGTTTTTGTAACTTGTACGAGTGGATTAGGGTAGGGAGGTAATGGTATGAGTGTGTGTTTTGGCTGTTTGATTTTGTGCAATCTCGGAGTTGGTATATATAAGTAGGGGGCGCAGTGTAGGTGTGTCTGTGTGGTGTTTTTATTTGTGTTTTATGCTGTGGGTGTTATGGTTCGCATGGTGTACTGTATGCTGTGTGTTCGTTGTTGAGATTTCGTGATTGTGAGGTGTCGGTGTTTTGATGGTTTCGGCTTTATACTGTTGAAATGCTGAAATTCGATACTTCAGCAATTTAACAATATGAAGTGAAACCATATGCATACACAGGTGTGTGTGTAATATATATACACACTATATATATATATATATATATAGATATATATAGATAGATAGATAGATATAGATAGATAGATATAGATATATATATATATATATATATATATAGTTTAATATCATAATTTTGTAGACAATGCTGTCGACCGCACTATGTTCGAACACGGCAATGTCTAACTTCAAAAGCAAGCCTAGGAATGGGTTTTAACATGGGTTGAGATAGGGGTTCACTGCTGAACCCCTATCTCGACCCATATTAAAACCCATTCCTATGCTTGCTTTTGAAGTTCGACATTGCTGTGTTCGAACATAGTGCGGTCGACCGAGTTGTCTTCGAAATTATGATAGTAAACCTATATATATATGTATATATATATATATATGTATATATATATATATATATATATATATATATATATATATATATATATAAAATGAGAGATGGCTATGCACACACATACTGATAAATACCATACAGTAAATAGATTCAAGTCCCGTAGAAGAACATTATTGCCTTTATCCAAGACACTTCCCTTTATTTCCCACATCTAATTCAACTTCTGTTTAAATAGAATTTCTGACCTGTTTCTCGCAGGCTAAACATCATAATTTTGGTTTTTAATTGAACTGTTTAACATTATGCAACAGTTTCAGCTACACTAAATCAAAACTCATTTAGCTGACCTCTCAGTTAATTAATTGCACTAATGCAATATTTCCATATATACATGTCAAGCATGGCCAACTGATAAAGCATTGGTAATCTGTCACTTCAGGTAGTATACATTTTCAGATCAAAATCTTTCTATAATTGCATCTTATGGACCACTTGTATAGAGACCTTTAAGGTGTCATTAATTTCCTGCTTGGAAGACGGGACCCACCCTTCATTATTATTAACTGCATACATTCAAAGCTGATGCATTTAACTCTTATTCTTGTGTGGTTAAGCCATGAAGTGTGTTCACCCATCCCCCATTAGAGCAGAACGGCTAGATGTTGCATAATATAGATTACAGAACTCTACATGACAAAAGTAAAGATAAAGTGCCCAACCCCAGGGATCCTTGGAGTTTAAATTAACTGGTTTACAGCTCTGTACTTCATTTCAGTGATGAAATTATTGCCCGTAGTTGAATTGTCACTTTTCAGTTGCATGCCATTGAATTTTGTCATGAAATTGCTTGCCCACCTTGCGTGCTAAACTTAACCCTACCTCACCCCTAACCTCGGCCCTGGACATTAGGGTACAAAACGTGACAAAAAGAACACACACACACTAACCTCCACTACTGAACTTTTGTAACAAAATTTTGATTTTAATATCTATTCCCACTTAGCTTACATATGTTAACTCCACACACTACTATTGTTTTTACTGTTTAACAAACCAGTCCATTTGATGAAATGTACAAGCAAAAACTGTACAACCAAAGGAACCACTTTTTATGAACACACACACCCATGTGGTAGTGTAGTGTGTCAAGTTTTACCGTACCATATGTAAAAATGTGATGAGTAAACAGAGTAGTATGTCTGTTTAAAATTATATTGAAGATATTGATGATTAAGAAATGTTTTATTTCCCTTTTAAAAAAAACTGGTATATTTTTATTAGGTAAAGATCCTTTCAATAGTGCTGATAAAAAGCAATTGCATAACAAGCAATTACTTTGACTGTAAACCAAACCAATAATCATCCACAGAAAATACTTATTGAAATCCTCTACTTTGGAGTTTATCTTAAGAGGAAAGAACCAGTGAATAACCCAGATTTATAGGAGAACTCAGTCTCATGAAACATTTTATAATAAATGATGCAGTAAAATCACATGCCCAGATATACAAAATAGAAGATTAAAAGTAGCTCACATTTGTTGCTGTCAATAATATAACGTTATGTATTGAGATAAAATGATTCAAATCAGTTGATTTTCTTTCAAATCAGTTCTCTAAATTCTAACCCTGTTCTTCCAGTCACTGACTCTCTCATTGGAATCTTTTCTAAAACGAAAAAGTTTAACTTTTGTTGAACTTCACATTAAACCTTGGACTGTTACTTCACAGCATTGTCTCCATCATCGTACATAATTCAGTAACTGTACTTGTATTCACTGTAATGCAACACAAGGGCAACACTTAGCAACATAAACAATGCCAGGAGTTAAGCAACTGAAGTGCCCCAAAAAAAGCAAACATATTGTAATCAGCAATTGTGATGTGGGTGCTTTGTCATTTTATTTATGTATATAACATTCGTTGACTGGGTGGGCCTGACTTTGTATGTCCCCATTTTCAGCAGAAACCCAAGGAGAAAAGCTCCAAAAAGTAGATAACGCAAGTCATAAAAATCACAGTACAGTTAAAATAGTAATTTCATGTAGTTACAATACACGGTGAAACTGACAAAAATAGTGTAATAGTAAGCACACATAGCATCCTGTACAAAGTTCTGTTATATTTTCTAATTAGCGTAAGGCATCTACATTGAGCTGCAAGGCCTCCTTTTATGCTTGCTCACAATAAACAGAGATACACTATTAGTGTTGGCTAAGGAGTCAGAGTACATTTGCTTACAGATGATTCATTAGTAATTTGTAACACTCTGCAGGGCTGAAAAATATGGTTACATAATGTATCCTGTGGATGTAAGAGGTAGAGAGAAAGGGTTAGTAGAGAGTAAAGAGGAGCAATTGAATGAAAGGGTAGTCAATTGAATGGGGGAATAGAGGAAGATGCAAGTCAAGAGTTAAGTAGATTTTTATGGGTTTTTGAAACAGTTTGTTAGAAATTAATCTTGCATATTGAGGCAGTTTATTCCAAGCAGTTGCAACTCAGTGGCTATAGAGGTTTGCCAATGGATTTGTTAGGTTTGTAGATAAGGAGGTGTTGATCAGAGCTGTGAAGTGTAGGGTTGGGGGCATAGGGAGTGATGAGGGAAGAGAACTGGGCAGGAGAGGGGTTTAAGAATGATGTGGTTGTGGAGAAGTTGAGGCAGAAGGAGTTGCTGGCGAAATTCAAGCCATTGTAAGTTTTTTAGTGAAAGGCAGTGGTGTGACTGAGATGGTAAATTGGCAGCAAATCTAGTAAATTTATTGTATGCTTAGTTTGAAGGATAAGGGCAGCATATACAAAGGTGGATAACAAGTAGGCTTGAGCTAGAGAGCATTTGGATTCATTAGTCAGGACTTTTTTCTGTAAAGTATGACACGTTTTTGAGTCTTTTTAATGCAGTTATGGATATGGAGATCAAATTTAAATTGTTTTATTATAACCCCTAAACATTTAGTGCAGGGTTTAACTTTCTGTTTAGTGAGGTGGCAGTGAAGGTGGATTCGAGGTGTTGGAGGGATTTAGGGAGGAGGAGGAGGAGTTTAGTTTTGTTTGGGTTAAAAAGGCGTTTAGAAGTTAGCCATTTTTCAGCTGAGTGCAGAGATTCTTGGTAAAGAGAGAGGTGCGGCAGATTGTTAGATGTGGAAATTATAGTGGAGTCTTCAGTATATTGTATTACAGAGGAGTGAGGACAGGCTTGGTAAAGATTGTTAGTGAAAATGTTGAACAGAAGGGGCCCAAGGATGGAACCTTGGGGGAATCCCGGTGTGGACTGGAAGGAAAGGGGAGGATGCAGAGAGCCATTTCATAGCCTGAAGTCTGTAATAGAGGTAGCTGGAGAACCAGGAGAGGGGTATAGTTGGAGAGATTAAGGCTAGGTAGTTTGGACAGAAGCAGGTTGTGGGAGACTGTATCAAAGGCTTTAGAGAGGTCAAGGAATAGACATGAGACTAGTTTACTGTGAGATGGAGATACTGTGTGTAAAAGATTAGTACTGTGGTTTGGGTGAGCTCCATGTTGGGTAGGGTTAGGATATTTTCTTGAAGTAGATCAAGGAGCTGTTTATGGGTACATCTTTGAAGAGTCTTGATGAGGGAAGACGAGATTGTGATGGGTCTGAAATTAGAGGGGTCAGTGGAGTTGCCACATTTATGAAGTGGAATGCCAAAATATTTTCAAGATATTGGCAACCATGCTTTCTTGGACTGATCTGTTGATTAGTATGGAGTTTAGTTAAGCAATGGTTTTTGCTGTGAAAGGTAGAGATGAGGTAAATTGTCAGCAAAAGGGGAACAAGGTTTGAGCTTACTAAGTAGAGATCTGATATAAGTGGTGGGGATAGGCTTAAGAGTAATGGAGGCTGAGTGAGTGCGGGGCAGGGGGGAGAAGTGAGGGGATTGTTGCTTGTCTTTTTTTAGTTAACACATTCAGCTGTTTATAAGACAGAGGTATTGGGAGAAGGATTAGGTACAGAGGGTTTGTCTGGGTATAGCAACTTATTGACAGAATTCCAAAATTTCTTGAGTTAGAGTGGAGGTGCATTTGTGGGTTTAGGTAGACATTCTTTTTATCAATGTTGACTTGTGTTTTTAAGTAGCATAGTTCTCTGTACCACTGAAAACTGGATGGGGGTTTGTTTATTCCATTTTTTCCAGGCACATGTTTGCATGAGGGTGTGGGTGTCTTAGGCTATCCAAGGAGCAAAGTTAGATTTCATCCAAATTTTCCTGATCGGTGCCAAGGAGTTTAGAGTGTTAAAAATGGCATTGGATTTTAGGACAGCTTCTTCTAGGGGGAGATTATGAAAGAAGGACCAGTTTATAGTGAAGCCTATTTGACTTGAAGGTGCTGGGGTTGAAATTAGTTTTCAACAATCTTTGTAGTGATGGGTTTTGCACCATTGGTGGGGGGGGGTGTCACTGGATTAAGAGAGGGAGGTGATTACTAGAGGAATTGAGGAATGTAGTGGGATTGTAGTAGATGGGGGGGTGAGGTGAGGATCCAGTCAAGTATAGTGCTTAAATTATCCCGGGCTGCATCTTACACGAACTCCAAAATTAACTAAACCCTCACATAAATTCACTGTTCCAACTCAGCCTTACCACAGGCTATGTACCCAAGGAATGGCATACAGCAATAGTGATCCCGCTCCACAAAGGGGGCGCCACAACAGATCCCAGGAACTATCGCCCTATAAGCCTGACTAGCCTGGTCTGCAAGGCTATGGAGCGCATCATCATGGATCTCATAAACAAAGACATTGGGAACCTCCAAACACTGGATCCTACCCAATTTAGCTTTGTTAAAGGCAGTTCTTGTCTCTTAAACCTAGTTGACTTCTTCAGAACAGTTACCAGAGCCATAGATGAGGGAAAGGCAGTCCATACAACCTACCTGGACCTCGCAAAGGCCTTTGACACAATATCCCATTCTGGCATCATAAATAAGCTTACCAGCTTAAATATTAACCCATACGTCACAAGATGGGTTGCAAACTGGCTCCAGAATAGAACTCACATGGTCAGAGTCACGGGTGCAATGCCCAACTCTAAACCGGTTACAAGTGGCGTCCCACTGGGCTCAGTCCTGGGACCCCTCTTGTTCAGTGTATACTTCTCTGAGGTACAGGCAAACACGGGAGGACTGTGGCTTACCAAGTTCGCAGATGATTGCAAGCTGAGAGCCATAATCGACTCTCCGGATGACACAAGCATCCTCCAGAAGGGCCTTACGGAGACAAATACCTGGTGTCAAAACCATGGCTTTAAGCTTAATGCCAAAAAGTGCATAGTCATCCCCTTTGGGAAAAATAAAGTGCCCACAAACTACCACATAGGAGGCAATCCACTAAGTACGGAAGAAGTAATTAGGGATCTGGGGACCCAAGTAGATAGCAACCTCTCCTTTGACAATCACATTGCCAAAGTGGTTAGAAAAACCTTCTATATAGCTCACCTAATCTCAAAAGGGTTCACATCTAGATCAAGAGAGGTCATTGTATCCCTCTACTCATCGCTCATCAGGCCCATAATTGAGTACAATGCCCCATTTGGGATGTACTTTACCTGACACCTGCAACAGCTGGAGAGACCTCAAAAATACCTCACCAAGAGGATCGTGGGCCTCAAACAGATGCCCTATGCAGCTCGACTAAAGAAACTCCAGCTCTACTCAGTTGCTTACCGACTACTCAGAGGAGATCTCTGCCTGACATTCAAGGCCATGTCTAACCCAGAATTTTTGGACATGCTCCACCTCAAGAAAACCAAATCCATTAGAGCTACACGCTCCAGGGATTTAAACCTTAGCACAACAATAAACAGGACATGCTGGAGGGATAGATTCATATCCCAAAAGCTTCCCTTGCTCTGGAATAAAATCCCAGTCCATGTTAGGCAGAGCCCCTCGCTGACCCTCTTCAAGAAAAATCTGGATGAGTGGATGAGAAATCGTAAATTTACTCCTGGGATCTCTTCTATGGCCCTGCTGGACAGAGGCCCAGGAATCTAGTCTAAATGGGAGGCAGAAGCCAACAAATTCTGGCTAGGCATATAAATGCACTAGGGCAGATAGCCTAGTACCTACCCTATGAACCTATGAATTAGTGTAAATTTAGGTGAGTGGGGGTAGTGACAAGTTGGGGAAGCCAAAAAGGTTAATGCTGGCAATTGGAGAGACAGAGGACAGAGACTTCCAGTCAGTGTCAACATTGCCTAGAGTAATGGTCTCATAGGAAATTGACTGTGATCCAGGAAAGAAAGAGTTTTCAAGGATGGGGATGTTACCTGGGAATATATAGATGAATATAATGGTACTGCCTGCTTGTTCCACATTTAAACATACCAAGTTGTTATGGTGGTTTACTAGTTGTCTGATTCAATTTCAAACTTTCTGGCACAAAAGAGTGCAAAAAATGAAGCAGTGGAGTCCATACATTTTTACCAATTTCCGTTCCTTCACTATAGCATTTTTAATACTCGTATATGTAATAGGCAATACCATGTACAACTGCTGCTGTTATGCTGACAACTCTCAACAAGGACTTTGTAGTAACAGGGGCAAATATCTCATTCCATCTTATAAAAATTTCATTAGAAACGTCATCCAAAACGTTTTGGGGTAGCCTACATCCAGGAGTGTTTTTAGCAATGTCCACTTCCTTAAAAACAAAAATATGGTGCTATCAGTAACCATATTTGATACCATACCTATCAACTGTACAGATTTTTGCAGAATGTCTAGATTTGTGCCTCATATCTTTGGTCTGTTTTTCAAATAAATTGTGTTTTTCTGGCAAATCATTGAAGATTGAAGTTAAAAAAAAAAAAAAAAAAAAAGACAGACATTTGAGTTTCTGGACTCCATGCCATCCAGAAAATTCATGGCAATATAAAACCTGCTATTCTATCAACTTTCTAAGTTTTGAAGAGCAATATTTAAAAATTGGCCCTATTGTTGGGCCTTTGTCCCACTTTTGTTTGACTTTGTCCAGATTTCTTGCTCTAAGAGTTTGAGAGATGTTTGATGCACAAGCTACTTCTTAACCGGGCTATGCTTTAACCATAAAGGGAAGATATTGTTGAAAACAAATGTTTGAAAAAGCTCATTTTCTATGCACTGAAGAATATAAGGACTTGTTAATATCAACCTTGGAAGTAGTAATAAGATAATCAATAATAGAACCAGAAAAAAATGAAAGTAAATGTCAAGAGAAGTGGTAGTATTAAAGTGTTTGAAAAACTCCCTAATATTATGGCTAGAACCTGATCGTGGAATTCAGGTGGCTATCCAGGTATCAGGGTTACCTCATAATCGGATTCAATTAATTTGAAAAGCATTAAAACACCATTATTTTCCCAATAACATAAAACAAGATTAGCAAAACAGGGACAAAAACTGTATCCATGGCAATCTCTGCATTTTGTCTAAAAAAATGCTCTTTCACATGAAAAAGCTTTTAGTACTGACTCCATGAGCAAATTGTCATTGGGCTGAATACTTCCAGACAAATGTAAACTGTCCTAGAACCATTCAAGGTTGAGAGTCTAAGGGATGACTTAAGTAAATGGGTCTTTAATCTCAGCAGAAATAAAAAAAAAAGTATTCAGTGTTTTTAAAAATGTGTAAAAATTGCCAGGAAACCATCCAAACTCAAGGTGCAAAAATTGCCAGTGACTCAGGTGATTCAATTTTATGATCCTGCTGCTGAAATCATTGAGCAGAATTGAGTATCTCATTTTTTTAGAAGTTTAGGTATGCTGAACATTTTTTGAGCAAATGGTAATTTTACCAGAAAAATGCTATAGTTGATTATCTGTTGCTTGCTGCAAGTAGTACATGACAGGTGAGGAGCAAGTATTCAAGTATGGTGAATAATGTAACAAATTATAAAAACATATGGCAACTAATGAATTTTCCTTGTATTATGCACTTTAATGCCAGTCTTTCTTCTTACCTGTCATGTAGACAAAGTTAAGATAATGATAAAAGAGAGATGATAGTAAAATAAACAGAGGAGAGAAAACTGATGGGACTGCTCTAGGCATACATAGGAGAAATGGTTTGTGGTTTGCTGAGAGAAGAGGAGGCATTAAAGTATATTAACCAATAGCTCTGAGATAAGTATATATGTTTTGTTTGAGCAGTTAATAATGGATTTGGCCAAGGCATCAGGAAACTTGCCATACTCATCATTGTTATGAGTGGGATTCGTTTTGCAGGAGCACTTCCTGTTTGTGTTCCTGCTGCAGAGGTGGCCCATGCAGGAGCACTTCCTGTATGTGTTCCTGCTGCAGAGGTGGCCCATAGAAAAATGGAGGCAGATGAAAAGAGAAGATGAAAAGGTGAGATAAATGGATGAGAAAGCAAATATCAAGACTGGAGAATGTGCGCAGGATTCTGAGATGTTTCAAAGAAATCTGTTTGGAGATGAGTTGGCAAGTAATGGACGCATAGTTACAACTCTCCAGTCAGGAGGGTTAGGGGATGATTTACTTAGAGAAATGGTGATAGAATGAGCCAGAAATGATTGAGATGTTTCATTTGGGCACAATATGGAGAACATATAAAGGGATGATGCATAGATGGGTATGGAGACTAGTAGTGATATGGAAAAGGAAACAATGCAGAGAAAATAAAAGAAGGTAGAAGGGAAGTAGCAGAAAAGAAGACAGAAGAAAGTTAAAAGTGAAAGTAAAGACAGACATGGACAGGTATAAAGTGTGGGACCATTTAATAGCTACTTTGGGTATAAAAGCAAATGAGATGAGAGCATTTATTCTTAATAACAAACTGCCGTTACATATTTGACTGTTTTGTTCAATGGAAAATTCTTTGGAGAATATGAAAGACTGTAACCCATAGAATCTTAGTAATAAAAGCATTTAATGGGGAAATTAAAAAGAAAATTCATGTAAATTTCAAACAGAGGTAGAATGACTTTGAAAGGACATTTGAAAAGTTCATGTAAAGAAGTAGTGGATATTGCAAAAAATTGACAAAAGGGGTTTATGGATTGGTCACTGTGGTTTTAATAGTGTTAAAAATAGAAAGTGTACATTTACAAAGCATGAAAAAATGTGGAGGGGGAATAGGGGTGTCATACAATATTGGGGATAACCCAAATCTCTGTTCTCCTTTTTTGTGGAAAAGGACATTTGATGAGTAAATGTGAGAAAAATATATTTGTGGGGAAATAAGACATGGTACAAACAAATGTGAATTAAAATGTTATAAATCTAAAAAAATAAATGAGAAAAAAGGAGATGATAGATGATTCTGAAATATGTCATGAAGATGTATATCGGGAGGTAGTAAAAATGTATTGGCAAAATACATAAACAGAAAGCTTAAAGGGATAAGTACAAATGAAAAATGGAAAGAAAATGGTAGGAAAAGAATATATACATCTAATGATTGGGGTTGGATATACCGGTTAAGGTGCTTGACTCCGATACAAGGTACATAGGTTCATAGGTTCATAGATTAGTACTAGGCTAACTGCCCTTGCAAGCCATTTTAAGCCTAGCCAATTATCCGTTGTGAGACTCAAACCTTGCACCTTGTGTTTATAAAGCATACACCTTAACCATTAGGCCACCCTCCCTCACCTTTGGGAGGGAAATTGGCTAGGCTTAGAATGGCCTATTATAAAAAGCTAGCCTAGTAATTGGCTATGAATTTATGAAACCATGAATTTAAGGAAAAGGGAAGAAGAACATTTTTAGAGTGCTTTCTGTAAATGAATAGTATTAAAAATATAGTTAGAATATGGATTTTGGATTAGTGTAATACATGTGATGTAGATGTAACTAGAAGAGAATATTTTTAACAAATGCAGAAAGTTTACAAAGAGAAACTGAGGAGAAAAGATAATCTGGAATATTTGAAATGAGATGTTCTGGAATAACCATTTTCTGTAGAAACACTTAAGATATTAGATGCAACTTTATGAAAAAATTTAAGGTTACCCCATTGTAGATTTAAAATGAAAATAAGTGCGTAGAATAATATTTACATGTAGTAACTGTATAGAAAGGGAAAGTTAATTTTCATCAGATTTTAGACTGTGGTGATAAATGAGTATTAACCGGAAACTTCAGTTGTGATGGTAAGAGGCAATCATAAAATATAAATAAAAATGTTATAAGATATGGCAAGTTAAAACTTTGGGGTAATTCATGGACTTAAAGGGGTATGTATAGAACTGAAATAAGTCCCATTATTTCCCCACCAGGGGAATTCAGAACCTCAAACATCTACCCTACACAGATGGGCTAAAGGGCCTCTCCCTCTACTGTCTCCTAAAGACTCCTCAGAGGTGACCTCTGTCTGGCATACAAAGCAATCTCAGACACCACCTTGAGGGGACTGCTGCATATCTACAAGTCAAGCTCCACTCAAGTAACCTGCACAGGTGACCTCAACCTGGTCTGTGACATCAATAGGACTTGTTGGCAGGACAGATGTGTCCCAGAGACTCCCCCTTCTGTGGAATTGACTCCTGTTTCACGTCAGAGTACCTAATTAACCCCTTTTAAGCACAACCTGGACAGCTGGACGGGGAATAGAAAATACACCCCTGGGATTTCACCTGTGTCCCTGCTGGACAAGGGGCATCAGGTGCTGACTTGTTGGAACATGGGCTAAATTCTTGGCTAGGCTTGTAAGGCCATCAGGGCCAATAGCCCAGTTAACTACTTATGATCCTATGGTATTAGAAGGATTAGTTGTAGGACAAGGGGAGGTAGTTGATGCAGGATTTTCTGATACTTTTTTTGCAATATGGCGAGATATAAAGGAAAACAAGGAATATAGGCGAAGGAATAAAAATTATAAATGAGAATGCATGGAATGAAGGCGAGAGAATAGTGATGGTTATGGAAAGATCATATTACTATAACATTTTATAAAAAAATGGTCTGAATGTTGGATGAATAAGAAAAAAATATATAAAAATGCTTTTTTTCCCAGAGGCCATATGATGTGCAAAAGTAGACAAAATATAAAAACATATGATGCATTGCAAGATTTAGAACATAAGAAGTACTTTGACTAATAAAAAGAAATGTAGGAATGAAATCAAGAAATACAAGCATTTCTATATAAGCAAAAAATATTATTTTATAAGGAAAAAGAGAAGTGGTATTGAGTTAAGCAGTTTAGTAATGAAGATAGTAATATAATGAGAGACAAAAACTGTAAAAGGAAAAATAGAACTCGGGGAAATTATGAATAATTTAGTACAATATGTGCAAGAAATTTTTAAAGAAAGAAGGTAGTGAAATAAATGGAAAGTAAAACAGCTAACAAAAACAGAGAATAAAGAATTGGAAAAGGAAATTTCTTTAAATGATCTAGATTTGGCTGCAGGACCAGATACAATAGAGTATGAAATGTATAAAAATGTAAGGGCCTGGCAAAAAAAAAAAAATAAAAAAAATAAAGATTTTTAATGTTTAAATGAAGGCTTTATATGTAAAGAATTATGCAGTGGAATCCTTAAATTCATATTGAAGAAGGAAGATAGAAGAGAGACAAAAACTGGAGACTGATATTGAATAATTATAAGATCTATATGAAAATTATACGAGATTTGAAACTAAATGGAAAATATGGAAGATTTTATATATATATAATAGAGGAAGGGTTAAGAATTAATTGTAATATGAATAGAAATTCAAAAATCATGATAGGAGACCTTAAGACATTTGATACAATTGGACATGAAATTGTGTAATAATGAAAGAATACAAGCAAGAAAGTGAAGAAATTATGTATGTCTGCATATAGTAATAAAGTAAAAATACTTGTAAATGGCTGGTTAAGCGAAGAGGTATATATGATGGATGCAAGACGTGGTCTCCAATGAGTTGTGTACTTTCTGCATTTGTTATGACTGTGATAGCATGTGAAATCACAAAATGAAGGAAATGGGGTATATAGCACCTGAAGGCTTAAGAATTCCAGTTCTGTTAACGTATGTAGATGACATTATCAGAACTGCAAAAAACAATCTTTGGGTACAAATAATTTACACAAATGAGTGAAAGAGGTGAAAGGGATAGCTTTAAATAAAGAGAAGGATAGGTTTAGGTTATGTAGTAAAGACAGGGATATATATATTTCAGTGAATGAAATTTCTGTTTGGTATAAATTTGGGAATAAAGCTGCAAGTACAATTAAATATAAAAACTGCACTCTGTGTAGAAAAATTAATTGCCACGGAGTCTCTCTCCTTTCTACCAAATTTTTCATGTGGTCACCTCTCAAGTTCTTGTCTGTGTGTTAAACAATAGAAAAAGAATTTCTTAAACAAATCACAACAAACTGAGTGTCTGTATAGGGCATTATTTTCATCCTTACTTCTAACAACATAACAGTGTTCCTTTATCCACTTATTTAATTGTCTGGTAGGCATGCCAATATAGATGGCTGAACATCCAGAACATAGACCAATATATACCACATTGGGAGTGTTGCAATTAAGACTCGTGACAAACATAAGGTCCCTCATGAATGTATTTGCAAACGCTGCAGCTAAAGCATTTGTACATACCCTTAGATCTATCCGAGTGAGGGAAAGACAGTAAACTCTTAGTGTTGACCTTGTATACAAAATTAGGAACATTTCCTAAAACTAATTGCAACTCACTGCTACCAGTAATAATTTTCCAATTGTCCTTTACCACAGATTTGATGCTATCACTGTCAACAGACATACCAAGAACACACCTAGGAACATAGGAAACATCTCCAGTATCCATACCAACATTTTTCTCCTGAAATCCATGAACTAAAAAAGGTGGAAAATCGACCGCCCTCCTGTTGTACATTTATAAAGAAATATTCTTTAATAACGTCCTAGGGAAGCCTCTGTTAACGAACAACTCAGTGATGAACTCAATTTCTTGAAGGAAACCAGCATCATTACTTGTCGTATGTGAGGCTCTAATATACTGTCCTAAAGGATTATTACTGTTAGCAGTGAGTTGCAACTAGTTTTGGGAAATGTTCCTAATTTTGTATACAAGAAGGAAAACTAAAGAAGTTTTACTAAAGTTTGTATTTCTGAAGAAGCCTGACTGACAAAAGCGCGGATTAAACTGTTTTACGCTCATTTTTTGAGTGTTCTCTGTTGCCTTTCAGTGTGTTTTCGTTCTTGCAAGCAGTATTCAATGGAAGAAATAAAACCTGTGTTCTGGAAAACATACAACTCATTCAGAAAAAAAGGCTTATTTTTATAAATTCAGTATTCTCATCCTCTTCCCCTACATTCATATCTCCCCTCTACTATCCCTTCTCTCTCATCCTTTGCATTCCTCCATAGGATAGTACATGATTGATTATACAACTAACACTGCAGTCTTGAATCTGTTGCATCCTCCTTGAGTCACAATTAAGCAACTCTATATTAAGTTTAACTCAAAACTTTGTAAGCCTGCTGTCTAACTTCATTCTCTATTTTTACTTTTACCAAGCATAAGACGATTCCTTGCTTCTCTTTGTTGACACCTATATTTAGTAAGAAAATCCACTTGAACTTTGTATTGGTAGCATTTGACTGAATGTTGTTTTGGTCATTTTTAACATGTTTGTATAGTAACAATATGTATTTTTTCATCTTTATCTGTATTGTTATACTTTTATGAACTACTTATGGATTGTATCATCAGGAGCTTTTCTCCTTGGGTCGCTGCTGAAAATAGGCATTTGCCCAGTCTGACCAACCTGATCAACAAATGTCAAATCAATGGGAAATAGGATACTTGGCAAGTGTATTTGTTATCAGCAATATTTGAAAAGGAAGTGTGTGTGCAATATACATATTGATGGGGTTCTAGATTAAACCCAGAAAAAACAGGTGTTTTGTGTATAAATAGGAGGAGCAGCTTTAGGGTTGATTAGTTGTATATGCTGTTTCACTAAATTTGTACAAAGTGTTAAGGTGGATAAATGAAAAAGATGAGAGATTAGTAAAATTGTATAAAACTATGATATTTTGGTGTATGGTAATTTAAATAGAAAAGTATATAAATGAAGAAATGTTACTTTAGATTTTTTTTGAAAAATTATAATGTAGAAAAAGATAGAAAAGTATGGTTTAACAATATGATGAACATTGCTATGTAAAACCATGGGAAAATCTAAAAGACTAACACAAAGCTATAAAATAAGCAAATGGTGTAATCGGAATATAATGTTACTATTTTTTTTGTGGAGACTGGTAATAGACAAATTGTCAGTAAAAGGAAATATGCCATATAAAAATAAAGTTAGAGTATGTTTACGTTGCCAAGAAGAAACAACTATGGAATTTGATTTTGAAATGCAAGAGTAAAAAATTATGGGGACACTATGTAAAGATTTTTTTCAAATATATAAGTGGATAAAATAAACATGGTTATGTTTAAATATGGGTATTATAAGAATAGAAGAAAATATGTTAAAGGAACAGAAGATATTTTGTTATACGAGTTATATGGAATGAAAGAACAAATGAAATAGTTTAATGGTAAATAGATTTTAGCAACAATATTATGTAAAATGGTGGCTATGGAAAAGGAGTGGGGTTCTATAAGGATGAAAATTTAGTGCGATTTGTAAAGGTAGTTATGAATGTGTAAATGGATGTGCCTATCTGTACATTTGTAAATATGTGAACATCTTGTAAATAATAGTTCATTTTGTGTATAAAGAACCCCTGCTTTATTCAATAAGTGCTGTGGGATTTTTTACATCCACCTGAGTTACCACTAGCTCAGGCAGCTGAGACCTTTGTACCATCCTTTAGATGGGTTGTTAAACAATCAGGAGCGGTACCCCCCCCCCCCCAACACACACACACACACACTAGTACAGTGTCAGTATTGGAAAACTGAATCCAAGCACCTGGTGGAAGAACAGAATCCTCAGTCTTCTGATGTTCAAGCACCAAAGGTGCTACTTGTGCCATTTACACTACTCAATTGTCTCTTAATCGCCATGAGATTATTCATACCCAAAACATCAACCTTGGAAGTTTGATACTGGCACTCCGAAGTTGGTGGAACACAATCGTGTATTGTTGGAGAGCAGTCTCTTCTGCGTCTTTCAGCAGACTAGGACCCCCCCATCCCAATTCTGAGATCACACAAACTCAGAAAAGGAGATGAAAGAAGGAAGACATTGCTCATCCTCTTGCTCTTTAAGTCAAGCCACTGATATTCTCCCAACAGATGTGCATCAAGCAAATAGCCAATGAACACAGTAGGGCTCTCGGCTCCACAAACACAAAGGCTCAGTGCAATAAACAGACTTCATGGACTACCATGATTTTTGTTCAGTCTTTCACTAGTTCAGATAATGCAGGCTTTCAAAAATATGTAAAGTAACCATTTGAAATATCAGGACTCACTAGAGCCAGTTCCAAGCCTGAGAATATTCCCTTTTCTTTGAGGTTTGGTGATCTGTCAGGGGTAGTGGGTGGCTTGCCTCTCACAGAAAAAAGTTTAAAGGAGAAGATAGAAGTTTGAGAGTCACTCTGTTGCATTTTTGATCTTTTTTTCCCATGTGTCTTGAGTGCTAACATTTTTAATGTAGAGCCTAAAACCACACTTGCATTTTTCTTTCAAAATTATTTTGTCACATAAGAGGTTATAGCCTTCACTTGTACTTGACCTGTTAAGAATTCCAGACCCTTTTCCCAGGTCTTAACTTCTCTTCAATCTGCTGGAGATTCCACTTGGCTTGCAATCATGTTCCCATGAACGCCCCCGATTTCTTATCAGATTCTAGCAGTTTTCTTTAGACACTCTGGCCTTCTTGCATCTTCTGGCCATAGAACATTCTCTAGAGACAACCTGAGGTGTAGCTCTGCTTTTAGGAGTTTTATCAGATGCCTCTCCCAAAGGAGTAACAACATGGCATCCTCCAACTCCCTCTTAAAGGAACAGGAGTGTGATTTCCTCCGAGCTAATAGGCAGCTTCTTATTTGCATACCCAGTGCAGACATGGAGGAGTTTGACATTGGCCAAGCAGATCCCACTTTGCGTAACCCAAGATCTCTGTAGCAGAGGAATATTCCTACTGCAAAGAATTATGTGTAAAAATGCCATTTGTGAGGATTATTTTCAAATGCCTGACCTGAGAAGGGGCATAATAGTTTACTCATATGTTTGCATAATTTTTTCCCATAGACTTGACTGTATTATCTGGACATGATTCCCCATTCTTACCCCCACAAGAAAGCCCCAGTTTTGTGACTTAACCTAGTGGTCTTTTCATTGTACATTATAAACCACTTATCCGATACCATATAAGCATGACATGATTGTTTTTCTATTTGTTATTGTCCATTTTCTTATAATAGTGAGAGTACATTGTCCTTTCATAGGACCCAGGTACTTGACTGAGTGATCATTTTCTCCTATTGACTATTGATTATAGTCTTTCTGCTGCTCTTTTAGACAAATTTAGTTCTTGCACTCAGTGTGCCTGCTGTAAAATTGTAGCTGTCTGAGTAAAATTCACCTACAGATTTATACTGATTTGCAGAACTTTAGTTCATTAAAACAGCTCTGCTTTGACTTCAGTTTGATGGAGCAGTGTCTCCAAAGCATGTTGGACTACTGCTCCTGTTGCATAGAACTGTTGAACTGAAAGCATGACCTGTAAGTGACTTGTTACATTGTGGAAGCTCTGCATAGTGTGCATAGAAGAACTGATTACCTTCCACTGTCTTAGACGATTATCCTGATTCACTTCCTTCCTACTTCCATTTCTGCAGCATCTCCATATTTCATAACTTTTAAAATTCTCTCTCTCCATTCAGTTCTTTACATAACCCATTCCCATAATAAAGGCATACTTGACTTTAACCCTATATTCCCAAAGCTCCTTCTCCAATTAATCTACTATTTTTATTCTCGCTCTTTTGTATCCTACAAACCTTAGCTCACAGCCACCTTCTCCTTTGCATCCATACCGACCTACTTCATTATTCACCATGTTATTAATACAATTAATACTAGATGTGAAATTGTTCAATCTCGCCATTTGTTCTTACACTCTGGGTTCGAGTCGGCCGCATCACTAGCTCCGCATCTTCGAGAAAGCTCGAGGCACAGTAATATCCCATGATCCTCCGGTGCTAACCCTAAGATCTAGTTTGCCGCTAGCAGCAAATCGTATATGAGAGGCTCGGGCCAGTATATTTTTTCTATATTCTTTACATATATTTCTTTTTATAGACTTATAGTTATTTCTTAGTGTTTAAAATAAATAATATAGTATAGGGGTGCTATTTGTGACTGTATTTAGACTAGATTAGTTAAATTTTTTCTAGTTAAGGCCTGCGGGTTTTTTCTGTCAGGATTGACAGTACTTTAAATAATTTTTGCCTTAACTCTCTTTTTTTTCTATATATATATATATATATATATGGTTCTACCTGACTTCGTCGACAGCGCAGAAGACCGACAGCGGAATTCGGAGCTCCAGAAGATCGAAAACGAAGAAGACCGACGCGAATCGCGAGTGGCAGAACATCGACAATGCAGAAGACCGACACGACGGATGACAACACCAACGCCGAGGATGCCGACATGGGGAAAGGCTGTGTGAGTATGCGGTAGTGACGGACGTTAGGGTGCGAGGCAGGTAAGTGTGGAGATTGACGGTCTGTGGGGATAGGGGTGGGTTAAGTGAGTTAGGGTTAGGGAGCGATAGGGGTGGGTTAAGTGAGTTAGGGTTAGGGAGCGATAGGGGTGGGTTAAGTGAGTTAGGGTTAGGGAGCGATAGGGGTGGGTTAAGTGAGTTAGGGTTAGGGCGATAGGGCGGGTTAAGTGAGTTAGGGTTAGGGAGCGGGTAGGTAAGTGTGCGATAGTGACGGACCTTAGGGTTAGGGTAAGGTTTAGTGTGGGCTTGTAAGGATTTTGGTGTGCTTGTGTTGTGTGTGTGGTTTGTGGAATGGGGATGTGTTTTGTTTTTCATAATTGTTATTGTGGTGTGTGCAGTGTATGGGGTTTCGTGTTTGTGTACCGTCGGTTATTTCGTTGTCGGTTATGTGTGGTTTCGTGTTTATGGACTGTCGAATATGTGGTGTCGGTGATGTGGTTGTCGGTGTTGTGTGGTTTCGGCTATGTCAGGTAGAACCATATATATATATATATATATATATATTATAGTGTGCTGTGTGTTTTGGATTTTCTATATATATTAGGTCAGAATTAAACTGTTGGTTATTATAATTATTCTAGACTTTTAAAATTGTTACACTTAGATTTATATAGTGTGTTTCTTAAGTGTGCTGTGTTTTTTGGACTTTTTCTATATATATTTTCAAAATGTCAGAGAAAGCCAAATCAGGCTTTCAAAGGTGTCATTGTGGACAGATGTCCATTACTGACAACCACTCATCCTGCGTCTACTGTCTTGGCCCTCTCCACTTGCAGGAAGACTGTTCCATTTGTCATTCCTTTAGTGGGAGGGTCATGCTGGAAAGACGCAGGAAGTTGGTTGACAGAGGGTTGCTTAAACCCGATTTTCAAGAGGCCCTGGACAAGGCTGAACAGGTATCAAAGTCTTCAAAGGGGTCGGACCCCAAGTCATCGGCTCCGAGCACCTCTTTTCAGATTCGGACGCCGGCTCCTATGACCTTGGTGCCAGGTGTCGAGCGTTTATCTATGACTGAGACTCAGGTCTTGGAGCCGGTGTCAGAGGTACCACTGCCTTCTATCCTTCGCTCGGTGACTGCTTCGATCCCTTCGACCCGTTCTTCGAGGCCGCTTTCCGACTCCGATGTGGACCGAGTGGTACAGAAGCTTATGGAGAACTCTGCTCTGTCCAAACTAATCGAGGTTTCATCCCAGCTGGTTTCGAAACTCGAGACTATTCCTGTTCCCTCAACACTTCCTCCTCCGAGACCCGTCGAGTCATCGGAGCTAGGAATCGAAGAACCGATGATTGTAGAGCCCTCTGTGCTGAAGCCTCCAGTAGCGCTATCGGCTCCATTGACCTCGACTCTTTCGGAACCAGCCGAAGATCTTTCCTAGGTTCCGGGGGGACAGTCGAACCGAGATATCGGTTCCGACTCTTCCCCTCGGTGCCTCGGCTCAGATCAGTTCAGATCCGTCCTCGGTGTCTAAGCCCGTAGTTCCGATTCCATAGAAACAACCACCTTCTTCAGGTCGGATCTTCGGGTCGGGGCACCGGTGCCTTTGAAATCATGAGGAAGGTCTAGTCTGATCAGACACATACATCATCGGTATCTTCTTCTCCTTCCCCAAAAGGTCCACGTTCTGCTTCTGTGCCTTCGGCCCCTACCAAGCGTCGACACCCAATGCCTCAGAAGTCCCCACAGGGCGACTCTGGTTCCTCAGATGCATCCCCAGAAGCTCCTGCTGAGGATGTTCCGAGGAAATGATTGTGCAAGAGGAAGCACATCGATTCCCCCCAGGAATCTCTCACATCTGACACCAATTTAGATGAAACAGAAGGGTCTCCACGGTCGCCCTCTGAGGATGTCTCGTTTGCAGACATTTTGGAAATCCTGAAACAAAGGGGAGACTGGCAAACCGTTACTCCTTCTGTGGATGAATCGGTCTTGCTGAAGGCATTTGGGACTCAACCTTCTACCTCCTGGGTGACTCTGCCATTTGACGATCTCATGGATCTAATAGCCCGGAGGGCTTGGGAAATGCCCGATACAGTGGAACCAGTCCCTCGCAAGCCAAATAAATACATGACGGCCCCCCAGGACAAATCTTATCTTACAAAAGGGGTTCCCGTGGATACTATGGTGGTGGCGGCGGCCACTAAGAAGGAGATGTCTGAATCATCTTCCTCTGTCCATCCTCCTAATAAGGATTCTAGGACGATGGACAGATATGGGAAGTGCATATTTAGTTCGGCGACTTTTTCCATCTGATCGCTCAACTACCTTACGCATTTCATGCGTTTACAGAGAGATCTCATTAAGGAACTGGGAGATACTCTCCAGGGAAACACAGATGCTGCTGTTGCAGAGAAAGTGACAGCGCAACTTAACACCCTAAACTTCATAGTGAACTCGTCCATGAGGCTGATTTCATACGCAGCCGAAGGGTCGAGTAGAGCGGCAGCTTCAGCGATCGCCCTAAGGAGGCAATCCTGGTTGCGCTTATGCTGCTTTGTGGAAGCCTTTAAGTCTTCCTTTGCCAATGCCCCCTTTGATGGCACCTCCTTGTTTGGGCCCAAAGTAAAGGAGACTCTCACGAGGTGTGAACAAGAAGGGAAGACCCTGTCTGCCGTAGGGGTCCGTTTTTCCATCCCATCTAGACCCTACCCTAAAGGGCAACGAGGTGGAAAAATGTGGTTCTGAAAGACTCGGGGGATCCTTTCAACCCACCCAAAGTGAGGCCCCCTCCAGAGGCAGAGGAGGGGGAAGAAACGGAAGATGCCGCCCAGCCGGCAGAGGGGGTCCACAAAATCAGGTCGACAGAGAGACTTTCTCTGGGAAGCCCTACCAGCACTCCTGAGTGCAGGCCCGACTGTCCTACTCTGGAGGCAGTCGGGGGTCGCTTGGCTTTATACCCAGAGGCCTTGCTAAATCTTACTTCAGATTCCTGGGTAAAAAGCATAGTTACCAGAGGCTACAACATTCCGTTCACGAGAATGCCACCCAACTCCAAAAAGCTCCCAGACGTTCCACCCAATCTGCGAGACCAGGCAACCGTAGAGATAGGAAGGTTGCTCGAAAACAGAGTCATCCAACCAGTCCTGGTGGACCAAATAGGATCCGGAACCTACTCAAGGTTCTTTTTAGTTCCAAAGAAAACAGGGGACTGGAGGCCAATTTTGGACCTCAGCAAATTAAATGCCTTCGTGAAAAAGGAAAAGTTCCGGATGGTCACGCTACAGTCAATCCTTTCCTTTCTGCAGAAGGGCGACTGGATGTGCTCTATAGATCTCAAAGACACGTACTACCATATCAAGATGGCCAGGGCGTCCAGTGTTCATCTGCGCTTCTGGCTGGGAGCCAGTCATTTCCAGTTTCGCGCTTTGCCCTTTGGTCTTACCTCAGCCCCCAGGGTGTTCACCAAATGCATGGCAGTAGTAGCGTCTCACTTGAGATGAAGGGGATTCCGGGTGTTTCCTTATCTAGACTGGCTTCTATCCGCCACCACTGAGTATCGTCTTCTACAAGCCAGGGATTACACCATCAGTCTCTGATCCTCGCTAGGCATAACGGTGAATTTTGGAAAGTCTGTCTTATCGCCATCACAGCGTATCTTATTTATAGGAGCACAGCTAGACACCTCCCTGGCTCGAGTTACTCTCCCCCCACCAAGAGTGTCAGACCTCAGACATCAAATTTCGGTCTTTCTCCAGAGCAAGAGTCCCTGCACGACAAATATTAAGAGTACTAGGCTTGATGGCAGCCTCCCTTATTGTAGTTCCCTTAGGCAGGATGCATATGAGGATTCTTCAATGGATGCTATTCGCCCAGTGGTCGTATCGACAACTTCCATTATCTCACGAAATCTTGATTGCAAATTTTTGCAAGAAGGATCTCTTGTGGTGGATACACAGTCAAGATCTAACACTAGGACGACCGTTTGTGTTACCCAGTTCGGTAGCAGCTCTAACCACGGATGCTTCCCTGATAGGGTGGGTGGGGGGGGGGGTTCAGGGACAAGCAGTCCAAGGTCAATGGTCCAACTTGGAGTACAACCTGCACATCAATGTTCTAGAGCTAAGGGCAGTGTTTCTAGCATTGCAACACTTTCTCAAGTCCTTACCTCGGGCAACAGTGACAGTTCAGACAGACATGTCAGTGGTCTGGTACATAAACAAGCAAGGGGGAACCAGATCTTACCCGTTATGCAGAGAGGCCCTCAGAATTTGGCAATGGGCAAAGTCCACTGGACACTTTCTGATAGCAACGCACATCCCGGGGACCTCCAACATAATCGCGGACAGGCTGAGCAAGAGCTATCCTGTTCCCTCAAACCTTGAGTGGCAGAAGAGATCTTCTGCAGATGGGGCCAGCCTTGCTGCGACCAGTTTGCATCCCCATTGAATGCCAAATGCAGAAGCTACTTTGCCCTGTTACCCCCTCCGGGGGGTGTCCCCAGGGATGCACTGGTACACGATTGGCCCCTGGGTCTCCTTTACGCTTTTCCTCCTGTTCCACTAATTCCCAGGTTCTTGCAGAAAGCCACACGTCTGGACAGGACCATAATACTGATAGCTCCATTCTGGCCTCGACAAATCTGGTTTCCCTTCCTTCAATCTCATCAAGTGGAGGAACCATGGATGCTGGACCCAGAGCCAGACCTGTTGACACATTCGTCGGGAGTTCCTCACACCTTCCTCAAGTCCCTCAAACTGACAGCTTGGCTGCTCCACTTCCCATCTTAGCCAGGTCGGAGTTACTATCCCCTGCAGTACAACAAATTATTGTAACTTCTCACAAACCATCTACAAGGAAATTGTACAACACCAAATGGAATCGTTTTGCGCACTGGGCCTCCAAACAAGGTATAGATCCATTTGGGGCTCCAGTACACAAGATACTAGGTTTTCTTACCACACTTTTTCAAGAAGGTGCATCAACGTCCACGATAAGGGTTCAACTGGCGGCTATATCCAGTTTTCATATTGGCCGCGAAGATGGTTCTCATGTCCCCACAGGCTTTGTAAAGCCTTCATGAAAGGTACCTTTCACCTCCGTCCCCCCTTTCATAATCCAGTAGCCCCTTGGAATCTTAATCTCATGCTGTCACAACTCATGTTTCCCCCATTTGAACCAGCAGCCACGACTCCGTTAAAATTTATTTCGTGGAAAACACTTTTTCTGGTTGCCATCACTTCTGCCAGGAGAGTTTCAGAGTTGCAGGCTCTATCTATCCCACCCCCGTATATGATTTTTCATCCAGATAGAGTAACCTTGCACACCAATCCGTCCTTCCTCCCGAAGGTTTGTTTGATTCAAAACATCAATCAGTCTATCAAACTACCTACCTTCTTCAAAAACCATTCCAATAAGTTAGAATGCACATTGCACAAATTGGATGTTCACAGGCAACTGAGATTTTGCTTACATGGGACAAAAGAATACAGAAAGTCAGACCAACTATTTGTCTCGTATGCTGACCAAAGGAAAGGACAGGCAGTAACGAAGGTTACCTTATCCAAATGGCTCTCAGATTGCATATATTTTGTATATGCTGAATCGAAACAGCAACTCCCTTTCAAACCCAGAGCTCATTCTACAAGGGTGATCGCTACTTCTTCAGCCCATACCGCTCATTTGCCTTTAGATACCATTTATGCAGTGGCAACTTGGGCAAAACCACATACTTTTATCGCCCACTATAAACTAGACAAAAGCTCCAGGGACAGGGTGACGTTTGGTTTCACTGTACTCAGGAATGTTCTCCCTTGAGCCACCCAGGAAAAAGGAGCTAGGGACGCTACCCGTGTGTAAGAACAAACGGCGAGATCGAACAATTTCACATTAAGAAGTTATGTTCTTACCGTAACGTTCCATGTGAATTGTTCATCTCGCCTTTGTTCTTACATTCCCCCCCTCCATCCCCCATCCTGCGGTCTGGGAGAACGGGTTTGACTCTATTCCTTTTCAGTCTTTTCTAGATATTGTTAGCATTCAGCTTATTCTTGTACATTAGTAATGGCATCTTTTCTCCTCTATTTGAGGGCAGGGTTCCAGACAGTGTGTAGTATCTGTTTAAGTGTTCAAGACACAGTTCTAAAGGGGATTCTTCTGGTATAGCAAACTAGATCTGAGGGTTAGCACCTGAGGATCATGGGATATTACTGTGCCTCGAGCTTTCTCGAAGATGCGGAGCTAGTGATGCGGCCGACTCGGAGCCGAGGATCGGCTCCGAACCCCGAATGTAAGAACAAAGGCGAGATGAACAATTCACATGGAACGTTATGGTAAGAGCATAACTTCTTATTTTAGCTCTATACCCTTCATCATAATCTGCAATCTCCTTACCTCACAAGCAGTCTACAAAAAGATTCCTTCATGCAACTTCTCCATAACCAACAAACCTATTCCCTCATGCATTATGTTTGCATTTATTTACCCCTTAAAGATGAAACCTGTTCAATATTCCCTTAACCCTCTATGTCACACACTTTGCCATAAACTGACATTTAAACAATAGCAGCTCTATATTCACCCTACAGTTGCTTTTGATTATAAATTTTTGTTGGGATATGTCTCAAAATTCAGTCCCACTGCAGCAGTCAAATTCTTCTAACATTACTCCACACCCAATAAAAATCTCTGGCCTACCCTTGATGAACATGGACTTCAGCTAACTTATGAATGCTTGGATGGCCCAACAATCCTCAGATGCCGTTACAACTACAGAAACATGGCTTAAACAATAAAAAAGATGAGACTGTATCCATGTGGGAGAATTTCCTCATCAGATCAGACACAAAAAGGGCAGGGCAGGCAGAGTGGCAATTTTCCAAGAACAATATCAACTTCTCTCTCCATTTCATTAATCAGAAATACTGAATTCCTCATAATCTTTGAAATTACTACAAAAATACATATAGTAGGAATTTATATACCCCTGGACAATAATACTGATACAAAGAATTTTCTTTGCTTCAATTCTTTGGGAATCCTTAATACTCTGTGATTTCAAATGATTGTTAAATCACAACAAATGAATCCAAACACAAGGCCAGCAACCTTTGTGGCTTCTATCAACTGATCTCCTCACCAACTAGTAAGTGGATATCTGTTTTGCACTGGATGCTGACTAACACTTTTTTCCCAGGGTCAATGTCTGATACCTTGGTGCTCACCTCCCCACTTCCACAATCAGCAGTATACCACTACCCAGAAGTTCCATTGATACGACCATGTACATAATCGGTCCATATTCCAATTCCAACTTTGGTATACTAATCTTCAGCTTAAAATCTGTTCACTTAAGCGGTCTTCAATTAGTTGCAGCAGTAGCCTTCAACACCATTTTTCTAAATATCCTAAATGAACTAGCTTAGACCAGAACTAAAACTATAATTTAATCCAACGCCATGTCTACTACGGCAAACTGAACAATTAATGAATCAAATGGACAGGGATCGATAAACTGGAAAAACAAAACAAAACTGAAGCTATGCTAATGAAATATGGATGAGAAACTCTGCTAAAAGCAAAATCAAATTAGATAAAAAAAAGTATTTCACAAAAGTGTCCAACTGGCTCACAAACCGGACACACAGCATCTTAGTTGGTGGCTCCACATCAACCAGCAGAGTTGTTACCAGTGGGATTCCAGAGGGGTAAGTACTGAGCCCCCTACTGTTTGGTATATACGTCTCAGAAGGTCAGGTCAAAATCAAGGGGTTGGGGCTGACCAAGTTTGCAAACTACTACAAACTAGGTGCAATCATTGAATCCCCAAATGATGTCCATATAATCCAGGAGAGTCTTATGCAGACCAGCAACTGATGTATTACTCACCGTCTGAAACTGAATGCAAAGAAATCCATCATTCCCTTCAGCACAATGTTCCTTCACACCATCAAATCAACAGCAATACCCTAAGTACCCACGAAGTGGTAAGGGACCTCTGATCACAAGATGACTGTGACCTTGACTTCGACCATCATGTGTCTGCTGTAGTAAGGAAAGATTTGTGCAGTACACTTGATAGTAAAAGCATCTCATCGAGAGCAGAAGAAGTTATAATCCCTCTATATTCTGCACTTATCTGGCCAATAATTGAGTATATTGCTCAGCTTGGTATGTACCGTACTAAGCACCTGCAGCAATTCAAGACACCTCAGAGGTTTCTAACAAAGATCAGCAAGGGGCTCTAGCATGTGTCTTCCACAGACTGTCACTGTCGCTATAATCTGTATCGTATAGACTTCATAGGGGAGAGTTGTCTGGCCTACAGAGCAATCCAAGTCCCAAGCATAATGAACCTGCTGCACATCCATAAATCAAACGGGACTAGGGCTACCTG
Organism: Protopterus annectens; assembly: GCF_019279795.1. Taxonomy (NCBI): domain Eukaryota; kingdom Metazoa; phylum Chordata; order Ceratodontiformes; family Protopteridae; genus Protopterus; species Protopterus annectens. Next base: position 73,911,353 of record NC_056743.1, read on the forward strand.
ATCCAGGGAAGAAACTACGGCCTGCGACTTAAATAGGATATGCTGGCGGGACAGATTTATCTCCCTGTGACTGATGTGTCTTTGGAACAGACTCCAAATTCATGTGAAACAGCACCTCTATGACACTGTTCAAAAGGAACCTGGATGAGTGGATGGGGCACTATAAATTCTTACCAGTGGATACTGCCCACAACCCTCCTGGACATGGACATAGGCAGTCCTTGCTAAATGCAATCTTGAATATTGACATGCGTTTCTATGGTATTACATTGGGATGAAACGGCTAGTCTTAAAATGACCTCCAGGTTGATAGGATCATAGGAGGATTACTAAGCTCTTGTCCTACAAACCTCTACTCAATTCAGAAGTAAATTGTTCTGATCTTCAGTCAGCTTTTTCACAAAAGTTATTCAATTCACTCAACTCCTTTAAAGTAATCACTATAAAAGTACACTTTATCCTCTAACCATTAAATGACAGTTTGTATTGTCTTTAACCTTCTGTTACTCTCTAACATTTTATAAAATGTAATGTATGCATTTGGTGTGGAGATTTTCTCCTCATGAATCCATTAAGAAGGAGCTTTGTGTCCACTTGGACTATCCTGGTAAACAAATGCTAATAAATGAACAAATCCTTGGGAGATTGTACAGATACACGAGTTCATGAAGCCTAGGCATAGCCATATGCTGATGGGAGGCTTTTTTTTTTTGTACAGGGTTATACATTTCTAGTATCCTGCTTGCAGCTAATCTCCCTTCTTTCCTTTATGTCCTCCTCAGACCTGTAATTATTCCTTTTGTGACTTTCACAAATTTTCTTTGGATGAGAAATTTATTTTGGTGTTTTCTCCTAATATAGCTTCTTTTTGCTCTATCACTTCTGTTAAGCACTTGTCTCAATCTGTAAAACCTGATTCCCCAAGTATTTGGCACCAACTTCAATTCATAATTTGTAACCTTTGTTTCCTATTGATACTTCTGTTGCTGACAGATGCATTTCTGTCAGTTGCTTAGATGTTTCTTTTCATTTGCAGATGCATTTCTTTCATTTGTTTCACTAGATTCCTGTTATTCTTTGTAACCACATCCAGTAAAGTTGCAATCATTGAGAATTTCTTTTAATCAGTAAACTCTCTGCGGAAGACTTGTGATACCGTCTCTTTCGCAGTAACCGCTTCACACAGAATTTTGGCAGTGTATTATGCATCGAGTAACATATTCACAGACCTTGCTCTTCTCTGGTTGCAGTGAATTTCCTCCTGATCGCTTTTAGACTTAATTTGGCTGTGGTAGTTTTAAGCATTTTTTTTTAAATATGGGACTTCTGTATAGAAAGTGCACCTTGATGTTCTTCATCTCACATTGCTGCAGTCCTTACATATGGGTAATCTGCTGTCCTCGGTCGGCCCGAATACCAAAGTATTAGGCTGACGTCGGTCAAGGCGCTTAAAACTGACATCAGGACGTCAGGGTACAAAAGCGCATGACCGACGTCATATCCTCAGTCTTTTTTGCCGCATGGTCCGATGCAGAAGCAGCGTTGCAAGTGCCGTTCGGCGTTCTGAAATTTTTCGAGTGCGGAGTTTCAGACCGAATCCAAGTTGGCTAAGTACCCCGTTGGGGAATATTTTGGTTTTTTCTTGCCTCAGTGTATTACCGGATGTCAGAAAAAGTGAATAATTGTATTTCTTGTGGGAAGCAGATACCGCATAGGGATTATCATTCTTTGTGCATTCCTTGTTTGGGGCCTGAGCACGACGTAGTTGGGTGTCGCTTTTGTGCTAGGTTTAATAAGCGCACTATTAAGCGACGGTTGGATTGTGCTAGGCTGGTCTTCGGTAAGCGGTGCAATTATAATATGCCGTCGGATACTCCGACGCCCGCTTCCACGAAGAAGCGCAAAGACAAAGCGGTTAAACCCAGGCAAGATGAGTCGTCCGTTCCGGACGCCGGTTCTTTAGAGGCTTCAGTGGAACCGGTGGTTCCGATGGAGGCTTCTCTGGAGTCTCCGGGGGAGACTTTGGTTTTGCAGGATGTGGCCTCTCACGAGGCTGGTCAGGCTGAAGGGGCTTCTCAGGTTTCTGTACTCCCCTCCCTTCCCAGGGTGGTTAGACCCTCTCCTTCTGTTTCAAAGGCTTCTTCCAGAGGCAGGCCAGGTTTAGCTTCTGTTGGTGTCAGTCCTAGTTCAGCAGGGTCTGTGCCTAAGAGGCACATGCTTAAAATGGCAGAAGATTTGATTACTCTGATTAGAGGTTCTTTGCCCCCTCCTGATAAGAGGCCTAGGGTGGAGCCAGAGTTGGAAAGTTTTGAACAGGCTTCGATGTTTCAGAGTCTTGACTGAAGACTTGCAGGAGTACACTCCTTATTCTGATTCTGATGCAGAAGATTCCACTCCTTCTGCTTCTCCTCTAGAGGATTTTTCTTTTTCAGAGACTCTTCATTCTATGAGGGAACATTTTAAGTGGGAAGGTCAGGACTTCTCTGATTCACGGAAAAGGCTTAGGGAATTTTTGTTTTTACCTCAACATAGGCCCTTAGCTATACCCCCTGTTCTGGATGTTGTGCAAGATGTATTTTCAGAGGCTTCTCTTAATCCTGATTCTCTGCCTCCTGCGCCTGTTAAACCGGATAGGTATTACAGGGTGCCTGAGGCTCATAAATATCTCTATAAGAGTCCTAGGGCGGACCCAGAAACTATTTGTCAGGGACCTAAGGGTGTCAAGGCCTCTGTTGTAAAGAATCCGGTTCCTCTTGATAAAGAGGCCAGAGCTTTGGATAGATGGGGAAAGAAGGTCTATACATCTTCTACTTTAGCCATGAGGGCTTTGAATTGCCAGTTTCATATGTTGAAATATCAAAATTTTCTTCTTTCACAATTGAAATCTAAGGTGGATGCTCTGGCAGAAGGCATTGACTGTAAAGAGTTACAAGATTTGGTACATGTCTCTGAACAGGTGGGTAAGCAATTCTTTACAGTGTGGTTTTGATGCTTTGCAGGCCTCTTCTAGGGTGGCTGCCACTGGTTCAGTTCTTCGCAGGCACGCCTGGCTTAAGGATCAGACTTTATCTGACCATGTCAAGTCGAGGATTTTGGATGCTCCTTTGCAGTCTGAAGTGTTGTTTGGTCCACCTGTGGAGTCAGTCTTGAAGAAATTGGAAGACAAGGCTAAGTCTATGCAGGCTGTTAAAGATTGTTTGCAAGTTCAGCCTCCAAAGTTTAGTAGAAATTGGCCTGCTAAGGGGTGGACGTATCCTTCTTCTGATGCTCAGTCTAGGGGTAGATCTAGACGTGGTAGGGGCAGAGCTCAGAGTTCTTTCAGACCTAGAACATGGAGTTCGCCTGCACAGTCTTCGAGTGAGGGCAGGGGCCAGTCCTTTTGTAAACAGGCCCAATGACCTACGTTTTCAGCTGCCAGATCCTTCTTGCCTGGCAGCACCTTTGGGAGGACGGTTGGCACTCTTCAAGGAAAATTGGTTTTTAATTACCCAAGACAAATGGGTATTGGATATCATACACCAAGGCTACAAGTTTTATTTCCATACCTTACCTCCTTTCATAAGCATGCCAGACGTTCCTCCTCAGCAAAGACTAGAGGCTCACAAACAGATTTCTCTACTACTTCAAATAGGAGCTATACAACCGGTCCCTCTGCCAGAAGTGGGCCTAGGATTTTATTCTCGCCTGTTTCTAGTGCCAAAGAAAGGGAACACGTGGAGACCAATTTTGGATTTATCTATCCTCAACACATATCTGGACATTCCCAAGTTCAAAATGTTGACGTTACAACAGCTTTTACCTCTGCTGGGCAAGGATCACTGGATGGTGACTCTGGATCTCAAGGAGGCTTACCTTCATGTTCCTATCAGGCCCAGTTGCAGGAAGTATCTGCGTTTTCGGGCTGGGACTTTTCATTATCAGTTCTCTGCATTGCCCTTTGGCTTATCTACTGCGCCCAGAGTATTCACAAAGGTTCTGGCTCCAGTGGTAGCTTTCTTCAGGCTAAGAGGAATACAAATCTATCCTTATTTGGACGATTGCCTGATTCTGGCTCAAGGAAAGGACGAACTTCTTCATCATTTACAGTATGTGATGGCAGTGTTAAGATGCCTAGGGTATTCTGTGAACAAAATAAAGTCCAGTCTAGTACCCTCTCAGGACATGTGCTTTCTGGGTGTGAGACTGAATACAGCATCCCAGATGGCCTTTTTGACCCCGGACAAACAAAAGAATCTTTCTCTTTACTTCCATCAATTGTCTCGTCAGTCCAGGCTGACTGCAAGGACAGTCCTTCTAGCCTTGGGGTTCATGGCATCTTGTATTCTGGTACTTCCCAATGCCAAACTGCATATGAGGAAGCTACAATGGTATCTCAAAAATGTATGGACACAACACTGCCAAGATATGGACACTGTCATTCAGATAATACCTTGCATTCAAAAGGAATTTTTGTGGTGGGCTCAGGAATGTCACCTAAACAAGGGACTCTCTGTGACCCGACCAGAGGCGAGTCAGATTCTAACGACAGATGCCTCAGACAAAGCTTGGGGAGCTCATCTAAATGGAAAATGGGTACAAGACACGTGGCCTGCCAGACTTCAACATTTACATATCAACTTGAAGGAGATGTTAGCAGTCCAATTTGCATTGATAGCTTTCAAGGATTTACTTCTTCCAGGGCAGGTGTTGATTCAAACAGACAACACAACTGTCATGTGGTACATCAACAAGCAAGGGGGGACACATTCTTACCCTCTATGCAGACAAGCAATGAATTTGTGGGAGACTGCTCTCAGTTTACAGCTAAATCTTCAGGCAAGGTTTCTGCCAGGAGCACAGAACTCCTTAGCAGATGTGTTGAGCAGACAAATTATGGATCCCCACGAGTGGAAATTGGATCCTCATGTATTTCAAAAATTGACAGTGTTATGGGGAACTCCAGACATAGATCTGTTTGCTTCTCCACTAAATTACCAGCTGCCAAAGTTTTGCACAAAAAGGTTTCATCCCACAGCTTGGAAAGTGGATGCTCTCTCATTCAATTGGAGCAATCTTCACGTGTATGCCTTTCCACCTCTGCCTCTCCTCCCAAAGGTACTTCTGAAGGTCAGACAGGACAAGCCAACCATGATTTTAATAGCTCCGGATTGGCCTCGACAGCACTGGTACCCATTACTGAGAAGTCTGGTACGGGAGCCTCCATGGCCTTTGCCTCCGATTCCACACCTGCTGTCTCAGGAGGACAGTCATTTACTCAATGTCAAACTTCACTCTCTGCATCTAACAGCCTGGCATATTCTATTTTAAACCCTGGAGGGTCTCAACTTCCACAACAAGTTTTGAATGTTATTTTGGAGGCCAGAAGGCCTAGTACAAGGAAAGTCTACGCAGATAAATGGAGGAGATTTTTAATTTGGAGTACAGCAAAGGACTTTGATGTTTCTAAACCTAATTTAAGTGTTGCTCTTCAATACCTTACTGAGTTATTGGACAAAGGTTTGTCCTTCTCTTCTATAAAGGTTCATGCTGCAGCAATTTCTGCTCAATATGACTGTGACCCACCTTTATTTTCTCATCCTTTGTTTAAGCAATTCCTTAGAGGGGCAAAGAATATAAGACCCCACGTAGAGCTCCTACTCCTGCTTGGGATCTCAATTTTGTGTTGGAGAAACTCACTCTACAACCTTTTGAGCCTGCAGCGACTGCCAAGTTGAAATATTTATCATGGAAGACTGCTTTTTTGTTGGCCATTACCTCTGCGAGAAGGGTTTCTGAATTACAGGCCCTTATGGCGGTTGAGCCTTTCTTAATTTTCCACAAGGATAGGGTGTCTTTGCGTACTAACCCTTCCTTTATGCCTAAAGTGGTTTCTAGTGTGGCTTTAAACCAATCTATTCATTTGCCTACTTTTTATGCAAACCCCCAAAATAAAGGGGAGAAGATTTTGCACACTTTGGATATACACAGACAGTTGCGTTATTATTTGAGCAGAACTAAAGGGTTCAGGCAGTCTCAGCAGATGTTTGTTTCATTTGCTTGGGGTTCTCAGGGCAAACCTGTTTCAAAACAAACTATTTCTAAGTGGATTGGTTTTTGTATTGCTTTCTGTTATTCCCATCATGGTAAGGAGATTCCAGCTGGGATTAGGCCTCATTCCACTAGGGCTACTGCCACTTCTACAGCTTTTTTAAGGGGGGTGGCTACTAAAGATATTTTGGAGGCAGCTACTTGGAGTTCAGTGCATACTTTCTCAAAGCATTACCACCTTCCACTTTACTCTAAATCTAGGGCTGGATTTGCCACTGCAATTTTACAGGGCATTTTGGCAGCTCCTAATGCTTTATAGTTTTGCCATCCTCCCTTACCTCTGCTTTGGGATTCTACCCATATGTAAGGACTGCAGCAATGTGAGATGAAGAACATAGTACAGTTTTGTACCTACCATAAATGTAGATGTTCGAAGATCCACATTGCTGCAGTCCAATTTTACCCTCCCTCCTTCCCCTCTGTAGTTGGAGGTGGTTGTGTGGTTTGGGTTGTATATATTGTAAATATGGTTAGTGCAGGGGTGGTTGGTTGTTTTTTGCTGTTTTTTGGCTTTGGCCTTTCTTTTTAGGGCCTTCTGACATCTGGGGCAAGAAAAGACTGAGGATATGACGTCGGTCATGCGCTTTTGTACCCTGACGTCCTGATGTCAGTTTTAAGCGCCTTGACCGACGTCAGCCTAATACTTTGGTATTCGGGCCGACCGAGGACAGCGGATTACCCATATGTAAGGACTGCAGCAATGTGGATCTTCGAACATCTACATTTATGGTAGGTACAAAACTGTACTTTTTCACTGCTGTTTATTTGGAATAAAGGCTTATTGGGCTTGTCACATGTTCATTCATTTGAATAAGTGTAGAAATCTGCACCTTAAGCATGGCCTTGTGTACAGCCATCACACTTCCTATGTAGCATGTCTTCATCATGCATCGACATTGGTCTGATCTCACTTTGGGTTTTGGATAGAAGGAATTATTTGTAACTGTGCTGAAATAATTCAGACTCAAGTTACTGGCTGTCTGATTCTCCATTTTCAGCTTAGAACTTTTATCTTATTTGCATTCCGCAGTTCAGGCTTTATTGTGATAATGTGTCTGTTGCAACATAAAATTTGTGCAGTTGCTGCATGCCTGGCTAGGCCTTCCATCTCTACACAGACATGAACTTTTCATGTCACCAGGCTGTTCTTTGCTTTTATCATTTTGTTTCCTAAACTACATAGTCTTTGGTTCTCTTATTTTTCTTTTAGAGAGAGACTTTTCTAGTTCCAGCAGAGTATGACAATTGCAGTTTATTTATTTATTTATTTTTTTTACCATTTTTAAGTTTACACATTGATGGCCCATAGGTCTTCCTGAGAAGAACTTGATGCAAACTCAGATGGAGTATTTTTTTTATTTAGATTCCATGGCAACATCTGTGCTATTTTGCAATCTGACACTTTTTTATTTAGGAGTGAATGTGAAGCTTTAGGTTCTGCACTTGTTAGTTGTGTGATCACAGCAGGCTCTCAAGTTTGTTGTAGTATAATGCAAGTTTGTTGTATACTAAGAGTAATCACTTTCCACTTTAAAGAATTGCTACTGTCACTGTTCTGCGTGTCGCTTTCAAGATGTGAATATGTTCAGTTAGTGCATTCCTACTTCTGTAACACTAACAATACCATAATTCCTTTAGAATTTCTCTTCTCGAGCCTGTTTGTAATAACCAGGTACTTTTAGTTGACCTTTAAATCTTCATATTTCTTTGTACTCAGCCTTTTCGGACAACTCACTGATATTAGCCAGGTGCTAATTTTTAATTTTTTTCAAATTTCTTTTAAGTATTGTGCTTTACTTTAGGGAAGTGATTTCCTTAACCTCTTAATTGTGGGTAGACGTTTTTGTACAGGTAAGCTAATCTTTGCTATTTCCTTACCTTTTCCAACTCTAAGACAAGTTTCCTTTCCTTTACTTGGCATAGCCTTTTAATGGATCTCAAGCTGCTTCTGTAATATGTCCTCTTTTCTCATATCTTTTAATTTTTCATTCTTTTTTGTTTAGGCAATTCAAATTCTTTTTAACACAGTTAATTGTTAATTTATACTTGTATTATTTTGCTTAGAACTCAAGTTTATTGCTTTGTCTTCACTCCTGCAACTAGTAGCGAAAGTTCAAAAAACCTTTTGTATAATGCAACATGTTTTTCTGTTTTACTTTGACAAATTGGTCAAGATCAGTCAACAAATGTAAGGCTATTCATTTTTAGAAGTCATCTTTTTGAATGCTACTGTTCATTCTCTCTGCTCTTAAACAAGCAACCCTGGCATATTTACATTTCCACTTTCTCAACCATAGCCTCAGCATTTTTTTCATAGCTATAAAACCTTTGGAGGGTGTTTTATTACTATTTCTTGTTGCTGTCTGGCCATTTGATTCACTGCTAAGTTCGTGAAAAGGCGTCATTTGCTTTCCCACAAGCTGTTATTTTTCAATAATGCTTCCGAATTTAAAATCCATTCTTCTGCATTGCTTATGTGACTGATATGTTTGCTAGTTTGTAGTGATGGCAGTCTTGCTATTGTTGGCTATTGTAACTGTCACAGTTTTTAGTTTTACAAAATGTCATCAGAGGTGTGGTAAAAAAACTTTCAACTTATAGCTTAAGTCATGTGTAGTACAATTCCAACTGAAATACCCCTTTCTCTCTCACAGGAAAATATTGTTTATTTCTAAAATAAATCCCTTTATGGGCATATTTTAATTATCTTTTGCTGATTTTGCTTTCTTGTAAAGACTTCCATTTGCTTGGGTACCCTTTCTACAACTGCAATGCAATGTACAGTGATGCACAACTTCAAGAAACGTTATGTATAAAAGCAAATGTTAGTGCATCTGGTTAAATAACGTATTTGGTATTCATGCAGTTTTTTTGCCAATGTAGAGTTAATTGCTACTCTTTTCTCCAACACAATTCAGTCAAGTGCAGGAAAATCTCCCGAGTAAGCTTTCCTTGTATGAATGCCACTTTTTTTTTCTCCTCCCCGAAATTTATTTTGTATAGGAACAATGCAATGTACATATTTTACTGGGTTTGTGCATAGTAGTTTTGAAATTTTCAGAACACAATACAGCATAATATGTACGAACCCCATACTCTGTTTTTTTCAGATTAATACTATTTAAGCTTCAATTCAATGCACACATTATAGTCACCATATTGCAGTGCACAAATATCAGAATTGCAAGACTTGTTTTCTAAGAAACCCAGTGCAACAAAATTTTCACTCTTTCACCAGTGTTCCTGGGCCTACATTTTGTATTGCAACAAAGTTTGCACACTTTGTTTTATTAGGTCAGTAAAGGTATGTACATTTTTAAAACAACGTTTCAGCCATTTCACAAGTACACTACTGTTTGTGCTACAACTCTTTCAGCCTTGTTCCAAAACAATTTTAAGAGTCCAGTATCTGTTTATGGCCAACTTTGTGCTGTAGGTGTGGCAGGGAAAAGTTTAATGAATCTGTTTAGAACAGCTTAATAATCATAAGCAACATTAAAATCTGCATATTTTTCTTGACGTTAGTGAGTACAGTTCAGGCAATGCACAATTCGGTTTGCAAGAGGATTCTGATGTAAAGAAAATTACTTGGGTAGCAGGCAGGAATATACTCCATAACGTTTCGTAAAAACTATATATTTGTTGCCCACGTTCAACAACACCATAATGTCTTGTAATGCATACGGTATGAAAACTGTCTCGAGTTCGTTTCTGGTCCTTCTAATTAAAAGGTTATTTACCTGGAACAGCTCAACTGGCAGAATAATGCAAAGCAAGCAGCAATACTCAGTACCACAAACAAGTGACTTCATGCACTCTCATGAAATTTGGTTCAGTTTTTCCTTAGTAAAAGTAATGTAGTTTTTTTAAAGCCATGATGGTAACACGATCATATAACCAAAGTAAAGTCCAATTCCACTTGACTCACTAAGTGTGCCAGTTCCTTTTCCCAAATAAGTACTTCACTTTAGCTTTCCTGGAGATTCCATCTGGCTTAAAATATTCCCAAAAATTCCCCTGAGGGCTTACAAACTTCTCGCCGACTGTCTTCTTAGGCCCTCATGCTTCAATGCACCTTCTGGCCCTGATGCATTCTTTCTCTCAAGTGAGGTCTCCAGCTACAGTTTTTCTGCTGGTTCTTTCTGTAGCGGTTCCCCCAATAGCCTTTCTTAAAGGAACAGCTTTGCTTCATCCACATTCTCTTAAAGGAACAGGAGTGTGGCTGGTTTCCTCTGTTCCAGATGTTTTCAGCCACTGCATTGTATTTTATATTTTGAGTGTACAATATGGATTTGTGACTTTCCATAAAAATGTCACACAAACCCCTAACCGTCAAACATCAAATGTTTAAAGAAACATCTTTTGCAGGGGGCAAGACCCCCTGCACCCACAACCTTGCCAGCTATGTGTGTGTGTGTGTGTGTGTGTGTGTATATATATATATATATATATATATATATATATATATATATATATGCGTATGTATGTATAAGGTGTGTGTGTGTGTATATATATATATATATATATATATATGTGCGTATGTATGTATATATATATATGTGTGTGTGTATGTGTATATATATATATATATATATATATATATATATATATATATATATATATATATATACACATACCCACACATATATAATATGCATTATATTATAATCATTATTTTACCCTACAACTCTGACCTGCAACTGAAGTGTGGAAACAGTCTAGAAAAATTGATGATATATTTCTTGAAATGTATTGAATTAAATATAGTTCCGAAAGGCTTGAGGTTTTTTAAATGCCCCAATGGTGTTTCAGTGACTGATCCATTCTTTAAGACTCTGGAACAATTTTTCAACAATACGGGGGTTACTTTCCTCAAGCTATTGATAGAACGCAATTCTAACATGATGAGAGAAATCAAAGATGAAATTGTGGCTATTGAAGACAGTTTTGCATCAAAGCTCCATATTAAGTTCAGTGAAAGAAATGAACATGTTACACTTTTAAAAGAGATAGAAGAGCATGAAAGGTTGTTGACTGAGAGAAAGAACAAAAAACTGGAGCGTGACATCAATGCATATAGTACTGGCACTGCTTTTTCCATTTTTCTTAAAACTGAAAGAAAACTGTTTGGCAGACCTAACAACAAGTGGTCCACCTTTTCTTCGGTCCACCTTAAATCCAATGCACAAGGAACTTTATTTAAGCAAGCGGGGCATATGGGTAATTTTGACAGTGTTTGTGGATTCAGCAGTGTCTCAGAAACTGAAGATTCTATGGTTAATGTTGAAGAAACGGCTGTTCCATCTATACCTAAAACTTTTGATAAAGAAAACAGTGACACTGCTATCAAACGGTGTTTTTTTAAGTTCGGAGAAAGAGCAAATGACTTGCTAGCAGCAGAAGATGACCAGAAAGAAGGCAAGATTAATGTCCGAATCATCCACAGACAACGAGTAGGTGAGGGGAAGTTTGAAAAGGACATTTTAAATTTATCTGACTGTATTTTAAACAAATTTCATGTTCAACTATTAAAGTTAGGTTTAAATTTCATTCCCACTAGGCGAGCTGATGTAGTTGAAACCATCATTGATTTAAAGAAATTTACTAGGAAGTTAAATTGAAGATATATTTTGAAAGATGTGAGAAAAAACAGCATGTTTTTAAACCTTTAACTTTAATCCAGCTTTAATTCATACTATTCAGGTGTTTGAAACAACATGTGAGAATGAGATTAGAGCTTTGCTCAATAGCAAGAGTCAATATTATTTTAATAACTTGAATGTCAACATGAGAAAAGCTATGAAAGAGTTACTGACTTCTAGAGACATCAGAATAATAAGTGATAAGGGAGGGCTCCCTGTCTTGATGAATCAAAAGGATTATATTAATAAAATGGAATCTATGCTCAGTAACGTGAATGAATATAATATTGTTTCGACAAAGGACATACAGAAAAGTTTCAGATATGTTAACAGCTTTTTGTATGAAAATTTGATGTGCATTAATGTGGATTCTGCAATGTACAATTTTTGTGAAGTAGAACATCCTAGAATAGGGGTGATGTTTGGCATTCCTAAGAGTCACAAAAGCCTAACGGACTCTCCCTTCAGACCTATTATTTCTGCCCCGAATTATGTCAGTGGGTATGTCAAAAATGACTGATGCAATGCTTAGTCCTATTGTTTGTAAAATGAAGTCATATTTGAGGGACTCTTGGGATTTTTTAGATAGCATTCGTTTTGTGAATGAAGCTCATTTATTCAGTCCAACACAGCACATTGTTTACTCTAGATGTAGTGTCTTTGTACACGTCCATACCCCACGACAAGGGGATAGAAGCAATGAGAGCATTTTTACAGCAATGTAGTAATATATCTAATGGAGAAGTCAGTTTTTATTGTGATTCTATGGAAGTTATTTTAGAAAATAATTTTTTTATTTTTAATCATAGATTTTACAAGCAAGTTCAAGGAGTTGCGATGGGGTCCCCAGCAGCCCCAGTTTTTGCCAACTTAGTTATGGGGTGGTGGGAACACACCCTCTTGGACTCCTTGAAAACTGAATTCAAAGTAATTTATTATAAAAGATTTATAGATTTAATTTTTATTTTATATGGAGAGGTTCGAGAAATGCAGTTATTTTGTAATAAGTTGAAGGAGGTTTCTGACTTGAAGTTTGTTGTGGGATGTTATGGAAATTCCATTAACTTTTTGGATGTAACTTTGACATGGAATGCATTGGGAGAAAACTTTACTAGCAGTATTTTTCGTAAAGAAACTTTCAAGAATATTTACATGCAACTAGTCAACATCCGAAATTCATGCTGAATAATATACCTAAAAGCCAATTCATACGAGCTAGCAGGGTGACGAGTGTTGATGAGACATTTATTAATGAACTTGAATTCATCATACAATTGTTTTTGGAGAGAGGATACAGTGAGAGTTTAAGGGAAGCAGCTGATGACATCTCTAAGCAACGTGCAGCTTTGTATCCACCCATTTTGAAAAATAGGCCAACACTCCAAGTTAAGGAAACTGGAAAGTATACTGAAATTTTATGTTTCAGTATGAATATGAGTGTTGACAATATAGGTATACGTAATATTATAAATCATAATTGGAAGATCCTTGAAGGAAATGCTGATTTAATGGCAGCCATTAAGGGAAAACCGAAGTTTGTTTATAGGAATGAACATAGTCTGAAAGGAGCATTTGAAAAGGGGAGAGATAGAAGCACATGTAGCATTAAGAAGGGGCATATCAACAAGGGTATGCACAAGTATCATGACTGTTCCGTCTGTAGGTTTATTTTAGAAGGTCCCTACATTCAGCATCCTCACATACTTTATACCATAGGGGTCCCTGGTAGTTTTTGTTGCAAAACAAAAGGAGTTGTTTATATTGCAGTGTGTGACAAATGCTCATCATTTTATATTGGTATGACTACTAGAAAATTAAATGTTAGAATGAAGGAGCATATGTATAATATTAGAAAAAAGGACAAAAAACAAATATTTTATAAACATAGTGTTGAATGTATTGGTTTTAAAAAAAAATTTTGTTTTCTATCCTGGAACACTGTAAACCTGACATCGGGGGGGTGATTACAGGAATTTTTTGGCTCAGAGAGGCTGGATGGCAAATTAAACTACAGGCAGATCATTTTCCTGGGTTAAATGAAGCCATCAATATTAAATGTTTCTTAAAAGATCGTGAAGTATATGTTTTATGTTTGTTATTGTAATGTACTCAATTATGCCTATTCTATAGTGCATAATGATGAATGAATTTGCTTTTTGTAAAGGGCTCTTTAATTATGTTTTTACACTATGTAATTGATTGATTTTGTGTGCAGTATTTAAATGAATGCTTGATGTAATATTCCTTTTGGTTCTGAAGAAGTTTTTTACGAAAGCGTTGAATACAGTGGAAGTTACGCTAGTCTGTGGTTTCGTATTTTCCAAGCCTTGAGCAGTTTTTTGATCTATTTTTTTCTTCAGCTGCTTTGTCGACTTTTTGATTTTTGTTGCTCTCAAAAATAAAGCTGATTTTTAATTAGTTGTACTAGCTTTTCACTATTCTATGTGAAAAGAATGATTACACTTTGATAACATATATTATACATATGAAATGTATGTGTGTGTGTGTGTGTGTGTGTGTATATATATATATGTGTGTGTGTGTGTGTATATATATATATGTGTGTGTGTATGTGTATATATATATATATATATATATATATATATATATACATATACACACACACATATATATATATAATATGCATTATAATCATTATTTTACCCTACAACTCTGACCTGCAACTGAAGTGTGGAAAAAAATCTAGAAAAATTGATGATATGGAAACTTTACATTATGGAGAGACTAGTATGCTGATAAATCTTTTATACCATTATTTTAAATAAATCCATACAACTTTGTCAAAATTTAATATTTTTAGCTTATGTTTTTAACTTATCAATGTACCACAATCATACCTCTCAACCTCTTAATGTGAGAAATCTGGACAAAGACCGGCAAAATGGGGGGGACAAAGGGCCAAAAATAGGGACATGTTTTAATTCTTAGTTTTATATGCTTAAAAAGTTGCTAGAATAACAGGATTTGTTTTAGCATGCATTTTCTGAAGGATTTGAAGTCTGAAAGTCAATTTGTATATCATTATTTAGTGACTTCAATCCTAAGATCATCCCTGTGATTTGGTAGAATACCACTACTTTTATTGAAGAACAGACCAAAAATATGAGCTAAAAATCTGGACATTCTGTGAAAATCTGTACAGTTGAGAGGTATGAAATCGGCGCCAGAACTATAACACTGAATTCTGCTACTGTGATCCAAAATGCAGTCTACGGAAATGACTACTAGACAAAATTTACAAATGGAATTGTACATAAAACTGTACAATAGCATATCTGACAGAAGCTTTCTTAAAATTACTTCCCTGGAATTTTCATATTAAAATTTAACACAGTTAAAAAAAACTATAACCCTGTGCAATACTCAGTTAAATGGCTGGAGGGTTATTTTAAATTAAAATACAATGCAAAATGTACACTTATACATACAAATTGGTAGAAATGCAGTCATTTAGTGTGGACAGCTCCAGAAATAATGTGTTTTAATAACAAATGCAGTATCACTTTATAAACATTCCTTATGGCAGCATTATTAACTCTGTATAGCTTGCAGAACATCTGATGTATCAGGCATTCTGTCACACACCTAGATTGATTTTATATAAATATTCTGCATCACCCCTCCTGGATGGTATATTTATACAAGCATTTCACACTTCCTCTTGGCAAATATTTGCAGAGCACTTTCACAAGTACACTAATGAGAAATATTAAAAAGGAAGAATGGCTTGTTTTCCTGTGGTTTCTTTCGGACTGCAGCAGAGCTTTTATTTTCTTTCCCACTGTGATTCACGGTAACTCTCTTCCTTAACAATGATTTGTAGTCCAGTGATATTCTGTTGGGCTATCATTTCTTTGACATCTTGCCTATGCTGAATAGTAGTTAAAGTGTACATGGTATACTAGAAATGACCTACAATCTGCAGCAAAGGTAAACTTGGGCAGTATAGAAAGTGCAATAGATTAACTGTATTTAAATGCTTCTGGTCATATTTTTCAGGTGATGCATTTCCGGGATTTTTTGAGTCAACTGCCAGAGCAGGTAGCAATGAAAATTCTTCACTATCTCTCACCTCTGGATCTATTGCGGGCCAGTCAGGTAATTAAAATGGAAAAAATTATCATTCTGTGCTTATGAGGATTGGGGTACCATTTTTGGAATGAAAGAAATTATAACAATTGCTTATAATGTTTGTTTTTGTTCATTAATATTAATATGCTAACTTTAACTCTGTGCACATTTGGCGTGCAGTGCAAGGAAGAAAAAAGTAGGTGGCGAGTTAGATTGTGCATGAGAAAGAATGCGTATTCAGTAGTCCTTAAGTAAATGTATGCATTTCTCTTGGCAACTGTCGTCATCTACAAGTTCAGATGTTTACTCCAGAATCCGGGCTTTGTTTATATAATTGTACCAAACTAGTTTCGTTGTTCAGTGAACAGATGCACGCCAATAGGAGACATTCTAGTTTTAATTATTCTCGAGGCTTTGTCATCAGAAGAAGCTAAGGATCGCTAGCCTTGTACAAAACGTGACAAGGAACACGGATGATAGTTATTACAGCTGTAAATATAAATAGTGGAGATGAAAGTCAGTCAGCTGGAATTAAAATGGCATGCCTGCAGTGGCAGGAATACCATAGGGTATAAGGAAATGTATATTTGCCAAATCTCTGATGCTTTGCTTGCCAGTTAACTTTCTTCTGTGCAAAATCTACATCATTGAATATCACATGGACATTGTTACTTCTAAGATCTCAAAGACAAGCACAGGTGAATGAGAATTTTGCAAACTGGCTATAAGTTTGTGTCTGTCTCTGTAAGCAATGTACAGAAAGCTGCCCTGCCCAGGATTAACTTCTGTTTTCCATCCAATAAATGTGAGGCTAGGGTGCAGCTCCCCTGAAATGCTTGATGACAAAACATGGCCATCAGAGAATGAATGAATTAGAGTAGGAAAGAAGGGGGCAGAAGAAGATATGCTGCTAGAAAACCAGAGAAGTCCATCTTGAATAAAAAAAGAAAAAAAAATACTTGTAAGCTGAGATTGTGTATAGAGAAAGACAAAATGTGTCCTGGAAGGCAGTCAAGTTTGTGTGTTGTCTGTCTGCTGGGGAGTGCACTAATCCCAGATGGAGTCTTTCAGAACAGGAATATGAAAGGAGAAATTTTTATCTGCACAGAAGTAAAAATAGGTAAGATGAACAGTAAACATTACAAACATATCTAGTATGTGCTTAAGTGCAAAGTATCGACAAGGTTCAAAACATTAAAGTATGCACTGTATTTACAAATTCAGACAGTAGGATTTCTTAGAGCTATGTAAATGTTCAGGATACTCCATAATTTATGATTCATTGTTTCATTAGGATTTGTTAGAGTAACAAAGCTGAACAGACAAATATAGAAGCAAAACAGTTGTGTTTAGGTGCAATGCATCAGAGGTTCAGAACAGTAAAGCATGCACACACTGTACTAAGTCAGACTTTAGGGCTCTTTATAAACTGTGTAAAGGCTCAAGATTTGTGGTTCATTGTGTCAGCAGGGTGTGGCTCGCAGATTGCATAAATGTGTGATGATTGGGTGGATGCTGTGGATTGAATTTTGATTGGATTAGTTCACAGATGCAAGAATGTTTGTTCTGATGTGATTTATCATAGATTCATTTGAAAGTTGTTATACTATGAGATCATGTGGGTTACACCTAGACATGAATTTCATAACTGTGACCCAAGGATAAAGAATGTATGGACTGCATATGAAAGGGAGCTTGTAGGCCTAGTAAGCACTTAATACTTGCTGGGTTGATATAGAAGTTGATAAAAGGGTTTGATTTCATTGACAGCCTATGCATTAGTTGGGGAGTATTGGCATAGTATAGTGTTTTGTATATGATACAGTGAAGAAGTAACTTTGGTCAATATTTTACAGGGAACTATTTGGTTCATCTGAGAGTGACAAAATGGTGCACAATTTTAAGTAAGAGGAGAAAGACATTGCATTATTGAAAAAACTCTGTAGGTCTTTTTTGTAAAGGCAAGTGAAAGCAATGAACCAGCTTGCTATGGCTACAGGAGATCTATACTTGTAGTGCATCTTACTTTTGTAGGTAAGAATTAAGAGGTTTTGCAACATCCTAATAGGATGGAGTGTATTTTACATTTTAAATTTGTGATTCATGGTGACTTATTTAGAGCTAGATCTAGGGTGATACCTAGTTGTCTGAAGTAGACCTGTTCTATTGGTTGGTTAGTCAAAGATAGGGGGCTGGAAGTGGTACTTGGTTTAATTTGTGAGCTGTTCCAAAGAGTATGTTTTTCATCTTTTTCGTGTTCATAGTGAGTATTGAAGAATACAAGTTATGGAGAGTGAGATGTGTATCTAGTTTTGCTTTGTAATCAAGTGTAGATTGGTAGGGCATGAGATCATCTGTATAAAGAATGAGGTTGGATTATTTAAGGTTAGTAGTTAGAGAGTTGATGAATAGACTGAACAGGTTGGGGGCCAAGACTAATGTTTGAGGGATACCTGTTTATATGTATTGGTGGAAATTTTAACTTTGCATTTCACTGAGTAGTTACTGTTGAGTTAAATGCAGATCATATCTAAGGTAGACATTTCAAAATGTGAATATACCATGGAGTTGTATAACACGTACTTGATTAGGTGAAAAGCTTTTGTAATATTGAAAAATCTAGTGTCTGAAGTAGGTTTTGTTTTGATGTATATCAGGAAGGATTGGTTTTAACATTTTTATTTTATTTATTTATTTTACATTTGTTGACCGGGCTAGTCTAACTGGATACATGTCCATTTTCAGTAGAGGCCCGGGGAGAAAAGCTCCAAGCATAAGAATAACAATATAACAAAAGCAAACAAGTAAAATAAAGTAATAAAGCAACAGTACCATAGTAACATAGGTAAAATGAGAAAAGCAAATGGGACTAACAAACGGTGACTACAAAACATTTAGGCAAAAGCCAGACCAGACATAAACAAGCAAATGCACTATACAGCTCCAGGGCAATTGCAGAAAGAACAAAGTTCCCAAATCCTATCAAATTACTAAGAATAAAGCAAGAGGAGAGAAATAAGTTTTGGAGGCAAGAGGGAGGGGTAGGGTTGGAGTAGGAGTGAAATACAAGTTTCAGTCTGGGTTTGCACAAGGACAAAGCCACTTAGTTTTTAGATGTTTTTATTTGTTTTTTGAATTGAGAAGCAGATGCTAGGGTAGATAGTTCATGAGGGAGCTGATTCCATTTTTTTCCTATAGTGTTTGAGAAAAGAGAGTCACCAGCTTTGTTGTTTGATTTAGTTAAGGAGACGAGCAGTTTATTTGCAGAACGTAGTGTAGCCAGATTTTTATATGGAGAGATCAGATTAGAGAGGATGGGGGTATTGTTGGGGTGGTATAGGATCTTTTGTGTCATAAGTAACTGTTGACAGAGTATATGGTTTTGTAATTCTAACCATCCTAGTTGTTTAAGTTTAAGGCAGTGGTGGGTTTTAAAGGGAGAGCATGTGATGAATCTAGCAATACTATTATAGCAGGTAGATAGTTTGGAGATGTTGTTTTTTGATAGGTTGGTATATATAGCAGAAGCATAGAAAAGGGTAGAAATGAGGTGAGTTTGTGCGATAGTTTGCCTGGCTGAGGGGGGTAAGGAATGGTTTGATTCTGTAGAGGGTACCAAGTTTTTTGTTAACAGTCTTTATGGTGGAGTTAATATGGTCATCAAAGTTAAGATGATTGTCGATTGTGACACCTAGTAGGCGGGTGGTAGTATCTGGTGCTATATTAGTAGCATTATTGGAGGTTATAGAGAAGAATGGAGTGGGTGACTTATGAGTTGGTGTAAAAAGTAGTAGTTTTGTTTTTTTTGGATTCAGGAGAAGACGATGTTGCATGAACCAGTTTTCTACTTTTTGGAATACAGTTTGGGTTAGGGATTGGAGTGAGGGTATATTATTGGTAGTACAGATTAAGGTAGAGTCATCTGCATATTGGATGCAAGTGGCGTGGGGTATGTTCAAGTGGAGGTCGTTAATAAATATGGAAAAAAGAAGTGGACCTAAGATAGAGCCTTGAGGGACTCCAATATTAACAGGAAGTAAGGAGGACAAATTGTTATCCCAGAGTACAGCTTGCTGTCTATTTTGAAGATAACATCTGAACCATTGTAATGCTTGTAGGTCGAGAGAAAGGTGCTTTAGTTTTTCAAGAAGTAGGGTATGATTAACCATATTTGAGTGTTTGGGTTGCCTAAGGTGCATAAAAATCTTGCTAAGCTTAACATTAAGACCTATAATTTCTGTATTGGTAGAGAACCAAGAACTCCAAGTGATTTTTATAGAACATATGATAAAAGAAATAATAAAATAGCCTAAATCTTGTACTGGGGATTCCATCCATCTTATTGAAAATTTAAGTAATTTAGAAGTTGGATATATTTTAGTAACAGTAGAAATTAAATCATGCTGTTCAGTTATTTCACACTAGATAGGTGCACAATGGTTTTTGGTATACACTTGTTAAAAAGTGGAGATATTTTTGTCTCAGAGAAAGTTATTTGTGGTCAAAGATGACTTTTATTTTTTATTTTTTGCATTGTGGGGAGAAAATATGCGGACAAATGACTGGAGTAGCAATGGGGGATATCATAGCCCTACTTAATTCTTGGCAGGATAATTATTTAATCATGAGATGCTTAACAAAGCTAAGTTTTATGTTTGGTTTATCTTGTACAATTGCATAGTATAATTAATGATCATCTATCCGTATGGACTCTTGGAATTCAAGTACTGAATTTGTCATTTACTTTTCATTAGAGTTATTTAGTAAATTTGGATTTAATAATTTATAGGAAAAAGATAAGGAAGTTACTAAGTTATAAAGAAAAAAAAACACTCACATTTTGAAAGTACGGTACCAGAGTATTTAATGGAAAATATAGTTTAGGGCCAGTAGGCGTATTATGAACCATTATGATTTTGAAGTAGAAACTTCTCAAATGCATTTTCAGATGTGCTGAGAGAGCGCCTTTCTGGCTTTATATTAAAGCAAGATAAATTAAATATTATTTAAAATACATTTGACTATTGATACAAGGGTCTATATTAGATAAACTCTTAAATATTCGAATCTCTAAAGGTCGACCTTTAGAGATTGAACAGTTAAGTGTTCGAATATCTTTAAAAATAAAAAAATAAAAAAGTAAAAAAAAAAAAACTAAAGGCTGCACCCCCTACATCCCCACTACTTAAATATACCAACTCCAAGATCACGCTACAGTGTAGGGGAATGGGATATTTCCTGTTTCCGCTTTACTGTGCACTGAAGTGTGATCTCGGAGTTGGTATATTTAAGTAGGGGGGTGTGGGGGGTGCAGGGGGGCTTGCCCCCTGCTAAAACCCTTTCAGTTTATCTTTTTTTGTTTTATTACATTTTCGAACACTTAAATGTTCGATCTCTAAAGGTTGACCTTTAGAGATTCAAATATTTAAGCGTTGGTCAATGTAATATAGACCCTGATACAAGTAGAGTGATGCTGCTTTGCTATTTGGTTGACAGTGGTGCTAGTATACATATTGTTTTCTACAAGTGGAAATTAAAAGTTTTACAGATTTCCTGAGTATCTGGGAGAAAGATCAATATTAGTCAAGATAGGAATACGAGTATTTTTTTTAATAGAGAAGACAACGTTAATTGGATATCAATATCCACATTTTAACTAATTTCATTTATCTTGCTTCTTTGTTCATATACTGCCTTAAAGCCTTTATCAGCTCAAGTTGCAACAAATGATGCATGTAAATGTTATGATTGTAAATATAGTTCTGCTTGTAAAAGATTTCTCTCTTGTATATTAGTGTTGATCTTGGTATGACAGGCGATGATGCTGAAACTGCTTTGGACAGTAGTGAAGTGCAATGTCAGTTGATAAATGCTTGCAGTACCCCTGGACTGAATGATGTGATTAATTACAAATGGGTTTTCAAATATAAACCTTTAAAATTATCTTGAAAACAAATATCCTTAATTACTGTAGCAATATTTGTTAAAATAGGGATATCCTGCCCCATGGATAGCAGTACATTCGGCCAGTCTACCAAAGCCTGGAATTTTCCATGTGTCATATGTCCCATGTCTGAGGTGAAAGATGCATAAGGGACACACGAGCCAAATCCCCAAAAGGGGATCTTGGGCGAAGGGGGTTGGTTCTTGCAGTCTCATGATCCTCTACCCCCAAAGGGAGCGAGACCCTGAGTCTTCCATTGAGGAGTCTGACTCTAGCCTATTTCTCTCCGTTGCCTTCTCTTTTAGACTGTGGGTTAGAGGAGGAGGAATCTGTCAGTCCTAATTCTCCTTTGTAGGAAGTATCATTTAGAGATGAGGTCCTGCTTATGAGGGAACATTTCTGGATGGCCAGTACTTGGGGGCAATCCCATTTGAAAAGATGGTATGAGTTACAGATGGGACTCTTTTAAACCACCTGGTGTTCCTCCTATGTTGGCTGCTCTATTGGAGAAAATTTCTGCTGCTTTTCTGAAACCAGAGTCCCATCCTTAAGCCCCTAAGAAACCGGAGATGTTTTACAAGGTGCTTGATGCCTGCAAATTCTTGTAAAAAAATACCCTTCGTCTGATGCAGTGTTGATTTCCCTGTCTACTGATCAGCCTTCTCTGCTATTGCCGCCCTCTAAGCTTCTTCCGTTGGACAAGGACAGTAGTGTTATGCAGTGGATCGGTAAGAAAGTACACTCTTCTGCTTCTTTAGCCTTTAGGGTTATAAAATACCAGACCTTTGTGCCAAGATGCATTTTATCTCTTTCCCAGATTGGGAAATGGTCTTTGACATACCTGACTCTGAGGGTAAGATCTCAGCTCTTTCTTGAGATTGCATGCCTCTCTATAAAGTGCAACTATGGTACAGCAGATGCCTCATCTAGGGCTGCTTCCTCTGACTTTGTGGTGAAGTGCTATTCCTGGCTTTGCCTGATGTTATTAAAGCAAAACTCCTGGATGCGCCTCTGGATTTTTTGGTACTGCTGTGACAGAGCTCTTTAAGACCTTACAAGATCAGAGTAAGGTCATGAAAGATTTGAAGCACATCTTTTGTTTCTCCCATCCACAAGTTTCAGCAGAACTGTCCTAGTAAGACCGCCTTTTTGCACAGATTGTTTAGATAGTCTTCCAAGAATAAGAAGGCTCCTACACATGCTTACTGATAAGCCTATTCGATCACCTAGGCCCAAAAGCAGTTCTTTCCTGATAGGTCTGCAGACATCTGAAATTCTGCCCTCCATTCCTAATGGGCAGGTTCCCTTTTGTCCATTAGGCTCTCTGTCTCTTCCAGCTTTGCAAAAGATCACCACAGTCTCTTGGAGTCTATCCAGTATAAAGCACGGTTACTTTATGGCCTGGAAAACCCCTTCCCTTATCCAGTATCTCTCAACTTCCTGCAGAACTACTTCCTCATTTCCAGGGTTATTGCAGGGTCTGTTAGATCAAGATACCATTTAACCAGTTCCACAGACCGAGAAGGGTCTAGGGTTTTATTTGAGAAGGTTTCTGGCCCCCAGGAAAGAGGGGGTCCTGGACGTCTGTCCTAGATCTTTCATTTCTTAATACTTTTCTCTTAGTGCTGTTCTTCTGAATGCTTTCTCATCAGACTGTTTACTATGTTGCTTCTCCAGGCATTCCTAGTTTCCCTGGACCTAAAGGACTCCTACCATCATATTCCTATCCACCCTCTAGTCAGGAAATTTGTTTCTCCTGTTTGTTCCACTCATTTTCAGCTCTCTTCTTTGCCCTTTGGGATCTTCATTTTACCCAGCTTCAATTACA
Organism: Protopterus annectens; assembly: GCF_019279795.1. Classification (NCBI taxonomy): domain Eukaryota; kingdom Metazoa; phylum Chordata; order Ceratodontiformes; family Protopteridae; genus Protopterus; species Protopterus annectens. The sequence continues at coordinate 73,934,946 of NC_056743.1, forward strand.
CAGCTTAGATTTCACTGTCAACCTTCAAAAGACAATGCTGAATCCATCTCACGATCACGTTTTTATAGGCAGCAGGATCCAAACTGTTCCAAAGTTAGCCTTGCTCCCGGCTTCCAAGGATTTATCTCACAAATTGCTTGCTTTCTTTGATTCCCCTGTCCTGTTCTCTGGCCAGGGTGTTTCTCTGGGCTGTAGGGCTTTTGGCTTCTACCATCCTCTTGTTTCCCTGAGTCTGGCTTTAGAGTGGCTTCAACACTGCCACTCACTAGACTATCTAGTTTCTTTGCTCCCTTTTCTCAAACTGGAGTTTTACTGGTAGATTCAGCAGATCTCTGTCAAGTCAGGTGTTTCTTTCCAACCTCCTCAGCCATCACAGAAACTCTTCATGGATGCCTTGGTGCTGGGATGAGAAGCTGCTTCAGTCACTCTGAAGGTTCAGGGCCTTTGATCCCTTCAGCAGAGGGTGGATCTCATCAACATAAAGTAAATGAGGGCTCTCATTCTGGCTCTTCAAGCTTTCCACTTGCTGTGGGTGGCAGGTCCCTTGAAGGTTTATATAGACTACACCACAATCATGTAGTACATAAACAAGGGGGGGGGGGGCACAAGGTCTTAACTTCTTTGCAGACTATCCTTTCAAGCATGGAAATAGCCATCAGTGTGCAGATCACCCTATAGGCAGTCTATATACCTTCCGAGTGCAGTCTTGTGGCAGATGTTCTCAGCAGGTCCAGGACACAGCCTCACAGGGATGTGTTTCTTGACATAGTTCATTGGTGGAGTATTCCTCAAGCTGGATCTCTTTGCCTCCCCTATGAATAGACAACTTCCTCTGTTCTGTTTGAGTCCCAAGTCTTTTGGCTTGAAAAGTGGATGCCATGTATTTCTCTTGAAGGGAATGTTCCTTTGTTTTTTCTCCCCTTCCTTTTCTTCATAAGGTCCTTCACAAGATAGAAAAAAACTTTCCAAAAATCTTGATGGTGACTCCCTTTTGGCACAGGCAACACTGGTTTCCTTGGCCAGGGGCAATCATCATAAATTACCTCACCATATGGACCTTTTGACACAGGACAAAGACCATCTTCCCTCATACTCACCTGTCCACTCTTCAGTTGACACTTTGGGTGATAGGGTTTTGCTTCTTTTCGGACAATAATTTTCTGAGGATGTGCTAAAGGCCGGGAAACCCATTACCAGAAAATCATATGTCCAAATAGAGGTGATTTTCTGTCTGGTGTATCAAGCTTAATTAGGATCCCTTTTACAGTGGGGATCCCCTTGGTTCTTTTCTACCTGTGTGAATCACTGCATACTGGCTTGGTATATTCTTTTGTGAAAGCCTACTTGTCAGAAATATCTGCCTGTCTGCCACTGAATCCTCCTCTGACATCTGCATTTGAGGTCAAACAATTTTATAAAAGATGATCTTCATATCAGTCCTCCTCCCCCAGAAAGCCCATTCCCCTTTCTTGGGATCTTAATTTTAGGTTCATAGGTTTATACTAGGCTGTCTGCCCTAGGGCATTTATAAGCCTAGCCAGAATGTGTTTGGCTTTCGCCACGCATTTTAAATTTATTTTGCTATGCCCTTTTTCGAGGTTAGTATACTGTGCCTCTGTCTAACAGTGACACAGAAGTAATACCCGGGGTAAACCTACGATCTCCCATCCACTCATTAAGATTCCTCTTGAAGAGAGTCAATGAGGGACTCTGCCTAACCTGGACTGGGATTTTATTCCAGAGTGAAGGGAGCCTCTGGGTTATGAATCTGTCCCTCCAGCATGTCCTATTTATTTCAGTGCTGAGGTTCAAGTTTCTCAAGTGCGTAGCTCGATGGGATTTGGATTTTCTGAGGTGCAGCATGTCCATTAATTCCGGGTTGGACATGGCTTTATATGTCAGGCACAGATCGCCTCTGAACAGGCAGTATGCCACTGAGTAGAGCTGGAGTTTCTTTAACCGGGCAGCATATGGCACCTGTTTGAGCCCTTTGATCCTCTTGGTGAGGTACTTTTGAGGTCTTTCCAGTTGCTGCAGGTGTCTGGTAAGGTACATCCCAAAAGGGGCATTGTACTCAATTATGGGCCTGATGAGGGATGAGTAAAGAGGCACGATGACCTCCCCTGATCTAGGTGTGAATCCCTTCATGATTAGGTGGGCTATATAAAATGTTTTTCTAACCACTTTGGCCACGTGGTTGTCAAATGAGAGATTGCTATCAACTTGGGTCCCCAGGTCCCTAATTACTTCTGTACTTAATGGATTACCACCTATGTGGTAATTTGTGGGCACTTTGTTTTTGCCAAAGGGGATGACTATACACTTTTTGGCATTTAGCTTGAGGCCATGGCTCTGGCACCAGTTGTCTGTTTCTATGAGGCCCTTTTGGTGGATGCTTGTGTTGGCTGGAGAGTCGATTATGGCACCCAGTTTGCAGTCATCTGCGAACTTGGTCAGCCACAGTCCTTCCATGTTGGCCTGTACCTCCGAGAAATATATACCGAACAAGAGAGGTCCCAGGACTGAGCCTTGTGGGACACCACTTGTAACTGGTTTGGAGTCTGACATGGCTCCAGCAATTCTAACCATGTGGGTCTGTCCTTGAGCCAGTTTGCAATCCATCTAGTGACATAGGGGTTTATATTTAAGCTGGTGAGCTTATTTATAATGCCCGAGTGGGATATTGTATTGAAGGCTTTTGCGAGGTCCAGGTAGGCTGTGTGGACCACCTTCCCCTCGTCAATGGCCTTGGTGACTGTTTCAAAGAAATCAACCAGGTTTAAGAGGCAGGATCTGCCCTTAACAAAGCCAAACTGGGTAGGATCCAGTGTTTGTAGGTCCCCAATATCTTTATTTATGAGGTCCATGATGATCCTTTCTATAGCTTTGCAGACCAAGCTAGTCAGGCTTATGGGGCGATAGTTTCCAGGATCCGTTGAGGCACCACCTTTATGGAGAGGGACCACTGTTGCTGTACGCCACTCTTTGGGCACATATCCTGTAGTAAGGCTGAGATTGAACAGTAGTTTTATGTTGGGTTTAGCTCTTCTTGGAGTTCATGTAGGACGCAGCCCCGGAGCCCGGGACACCATCTGGTCCCATTGATGCTGTGTTTTTTGCTTTGGAGAGGGCGGCTCTTACCTGAGCATCTGAGATGTCAGGGGGGCAGCACTCTGCGGGGATAGATATTTGCCCTTTTGGGGGGGGGGGGAGAAGTTTGCGCTGAACCTGTCAGCTAGGATGTTGGCAATGTCTGTGGGTTTGGTGTATTTTTTGTCATTCTGGACTAATTCTGAGCATATCTGGGAATTACCACCCAGGTTCCTAACTTAACTAAAGAAAGCCTTGTGATTATCCTTAGTGTCCTGTGCAATTTTTCTCTCGAAGCTGGCCTTAGACAATTTTATGTGCCCGTAGTTTTTTGCTAATACTGATCAGTGATGCCTTCCCTTTTTGGGATTTTGCTCTGTCATTTAGTAGCTTCCTCCTTCTATTGTATAGTTTGTTTATGGCTGGGGTCCACCAGACAGGACATCTGCTTTTGGAGGATTGGGTCTTGGTTTTATTTGGGATCGCATGATCCATGCATTCCTGAAGGTGTTCATAGAATGCGTTTATAAAGGATTCTGTGGTCTGGGCCGCGTTTTCCACAGGCTTTGAAGGATTCCACCTCAGTTTTGAGGAGTGTGAAATTTGCTTTAGAGAAGTTTTTCACTGTGGTTTTCTGGGCAGGGGGTGGGGTCGGGATGTGAATATCCAGTGAGATTAGGTCTGATCTTACCAGTGAGGGATACACTTTTGGTCTGGAGCATAGAGTCCCCATGTTGGTGATGATCAGGTCCAGTATGTTTTCCCCTCTTGTGGGAGTGGTAACAAGTTGTTCCATAGCATTTGAGTTTATAAATTCTAGGAACCTTTGGGCTAGGGTGTTGGAGCTAAAGTAATGCTCCCAGTCTATGTTTGGGTAGTTGAAGTCACCCAGTATAATGGTGTTTGGAGAGACCTTCATATTTTCCAGTGTTCTCAGGAAGGCCGAGTGGGGTTCCTGGGTTTTATCCTTGAAAAGCTGACTTAGACTCCTTTCAAGCCTGATTCTGCTGCTGCCTTGCAACATTGCACCTGGGTGACTTTTTTGATTGATTTAACCTCTGCCAGATGGGTGTTTGAACTCCAAGCCTTGATGGTAGTCCCCCTTTTTTGTTTTTTCATAGAGCTGGTATCTGTATGAATCCTTCTTATAGGTTCATAGGTGTGTACTAGGCTAATGACCCTGGAGCCTTTTTAAGCCTAACCCATAGGTTTCACTGGCATCATGCTGCTCGACATTTCCCAGTGCCTTTGTCAAGCAGGGCCACTGAAATGATCCCTGGGGTGAATTTTCTATTTCCCATCCACTCGGTGAGATCTCTCTTGAAGAGGGCCAGTGAGTTGCTCTGCTAAACATGCATGGGAAATCTATTCCAGAGCATCTGCAGTCTCTGGGTTTGGAAACTGTCCTTCCAGCAAGTTCTGTTGATTGTGTTAATGAGGTTGAGGTCTCTAGAGCATGTGTCATGAAGGGATTGGGATTTCTTTAGATGTAGAATATCTGACAGGGCTGGGTCTGGCATGGCTTTGTAGGTCAAGCAAGAGGTATGATACCGAGAAAAGCTGGAGTTTTTTTAGTCTATCCACATAGGGCAAGTGTTTAAGGCCTAAGATCTTCTTGATGACGTATTTTGTGGTCTTTCTACTTATTGCATATGTCTAGTAAGGTATATGACAAATGGGGCATTGGACTCAATAATTGGTCTGATGAGGGAAGAGTAGAGTGAGACAATGACCTCTTTCTTCCTTGATGCCTAGTTTAGTGAGTTTATCAGTGATTGCAGAGTGAGGAATTGTATAGACTGCCTTGGCCAGATTGAGGTAGGCTGTGTGAACTACCTTGCCTTCGTCCATAGCTCTGGTGGCCGACTCAAAGAAGTCTACCAAACTGAGCAGGCATGATCTACACTTCACAAATACAAACTGTGTAGGGTCTAAAGTCTGTAGAGTCCCTTTGTCCTTATTTATTAGGTCCATGATGATGCACTCTATAGCATTACATACCAGACTCATTGGGCTAATTGGGCGGTAGTTCCCAGGGTCTGTCATCGCACCCCCTTTGTAGAGTGGTATGACTAGCAATGCGCCATTCGGTGGTGACAAAGCCTTGAAGTGAGGCTGTGATTGAATAGGGTATACAGATGTGGTATCAATTCATTTTGTAATTCATGTAGAACACAGCCAGGGATATTGTCAGGTCCCATAGACGCTGTATTCTTGGCCTTGGGCAGAGCAATTCTAACTTGTGCAACTGTAATATTGGGTATTAGGCATTCCTCTGATATTGTTTGGCCCTGTAGGGGGTGAGGGGGGGTGAACTTGTCACTGAATCTGTTGGCCAGTATATTGGCAATGTCTGTTGGCTCAGTATATGAGTGCATTGGAGTATGATTCATCAGTCCTGCATTTATTATCCATTTGCATGGGCATCATGAAGTTAGCCACCTCAGTTTTTAGGAACGTAAAGTTAGCTTTGGAGAAGTTTTTTTTACGGTGGTTACCTTTGCAGGGGGTGTGGGTGGGATGGTGGATATCCACAGTGATGAGCTTGTGATCATATTTGACTAAGGAGGAGTTGACAATTGGTGTAGAGCAACGGTTGACCCATATTTGCAATAACCAGATAGAGGATGTTGTTTACCCCTAGTGGGGGTAAGAATGAGCTGGTCCAGGGGATTGGAATTAATGAATTCCAGAAAAGGTTGAGCAAGTGTGTTGGTACTTGACAAGTTTTGCCAGTTAAAGGGGGGCATGACTGAGTAGTTTTGCCAGTTAAAGGGGGGCATGCCTGGGGTGGTTAATGAGCTGCCTTTTAATCTGTCTATTCAGCTTCCGTCCTTTTTCTCTTCTCCAAAGTTCACTAGTGAGTAGGTTCTTCATTCCTTGGACTTCCATAGACAGGCTTTGGTATTTATCAAAGCAAATGCCTTTCATAAGTCTGACCAACTTTGTTTTCTTTCATACCATGATATTGGGTTTATCAGTTTCTAAGTAAACCATCTCCACCTGGGTTTCTGAGGCCATTTCTTTTTGTTATTCTTTTTATGGAAAGCAGTTGTCTGCTAATGTTAGGGTTCATTCTACTACAGCAGCGACTTCCTTGGGGGATTTCTTCAGGGTTTTTGACACCAACTCTCCTTGAAGCTGCTACTTTTTCTGTTCACATTCACTAAATATTACAAATTTGCAGAGCCAGGGTAGGTTTTGTTAATGCTATCCTTCATGGATTTGTGGAGGGCTCCTCCTTGCCTTCATCCTCCCTACATTCTCAATAGCTTTTAACTCTCCCAGAGGTGAATACTGCAACAGTAATATGGTAGGACATAGTACAGTTGTATAAAATCGTACCATAACAGCAGATATCCTTTTCACTGTTGGAGGATTCACTGCCTCCCTTCCTTGTCACCCCTGTTCTTCTTTTCCTTGGGTTTTATTTTCTTTCTGGTCGAGAGGTTTTTCCCCTTCTCTCCTCTTCCTTATGTCCTCCTCCTAGATGTACATGTACTCCTTTCCACTGGTAGTCCTTGTTCTCCTGGGATACTTCAGTTCTGCGTTGGGAGTGTTCATACACCCCCTTTATGCCCTATGCATGAGGGGAGAACATGCATCTGATGTACGATGCTTATAGGTAATAGACTTTGTTAAACTGGCCAGATGTTTGGCTATCCTTGGCAGGAGATCCTGGAGGTGATAAATATTGCAACAGTGAAAAGGACATCTATTGTTATGGTAAGATTTTGCACAACTGTACTTTGACTGGAGACTTCATTGTTCAGCCATGGCGAGATACCTCTGTAGGGTCAGATGACACTGAGGAATGCCCAGTTCCAGTGCTCACCACCTCTGTAGCATCCCCATTGGTGGCTGCCATAGGTCCTGCTTATTCATATGTCCTCTGTGGCTGAGCCAACATCTGCTCAGGATGAGAAAGAGGGTACTGTCTGATTTGTGAAGGGCCTAGGGGGATTCCACATATCTTGGTAAAGGAGGAAATGTTTGGTTCCCTTAAGGCAATACCTACTTCTGAACCCCTAGGCTTAAGGCCAATGGTCCTGCAAAAAAAAAATGCATGCAGCCCCTGTAGCTAAGGACCCACAAAAGGAGTAGCCAGATTTTTTAAAACTGCTATGGCTTCAAAACCCCCGTGAAGGTTAGTCAGTCCCTTGTCCTATTTTTCTTTAATCTTCCTCCAGTCCTACTAAAAGACCTAGGGAATCTGATTCTAATGAGGATATGGCTTATGGGAAGGCATCCCCAGCCTATTCCTCCCAGGTTCACATTCCTACTTTGGGGTCTAAAGATGAGGATACTGTTTACCCTGACTCCCTGGTGGAAGAACTTTTTTTTTTTTTTTTTTTTTTTTTTTTTTTTTTTGTGGGGGTAGGGGGGGTGCCATTATTAAAATGATGGAACATTTTTCAGGGGAATAGCTAACAGATGTCTGACGTCCAAAAGAGAAACTATGATCTCTCCCAGTTGGATTCGCCTTGATCTTTTGTAGCTCCTCTGTATTGGAACCTCTTTCAGACTATTATCTGCTACTCAAGCTGATGAATATTGGCCCCCTTCTTACAAACGTTTCTATAACTTATCTGAAGCTCAGAAATTCTTCTGTAAGAATCCTTCATACCAATCAGTGATTTCCCTTTCCATTAATAAACCTACTAAGCCACCTGCTTCTTTCTAGCAGATGCCATCTGACAAGGATAGAACAGCCATGGATAGGTATGGTAAGAAGGTATTTATTTTTGCTACCTTAGCTTTCGGGGCCATTAATTACCAGACTTTGTATGACCATGTCTTGCCCTTCTTGCAAAACTGGGAGGGGGGTTATCTGACATGACTGAATATGAATTCTAAAACTTCAGCCCTTTCATTGCTCAGTTCTGCCTAACAAGTACCTCGTTATGCCATTATGATAATACTGATCCTTCATCTAGGGCATCTGCCTCAAGGTCTGTCATTAGGAAGTACTCCTGGCTTTAAATTTAATCCTTCTCTGAGGATATGAAGTCAAATCAGACTCTCCTTTAGACGGACGATATTTGGCTGCTGTAGATTTCTTAAGAACTTTGAAAGACATTGGTTCGGTTATGCAGAACCTTAAACAAATTTTCATCTTGCCTATCCCTAAATACCAGAGGAATTACCCCTCTGTGGCACCCTTTGTGTATAAGCAGCATCATCAGCCTTTGACATTTGAAAGACCTTCTAAGAGAGATTTCTCTGAGAAACCTAGTCAGGATTCCAGGGGGTCCCATGTCTTCTTTTCCAGATAAGTCAGCTTCCATTTATTCATTTTTCCCAAAGGTTAACCATATCTCTTCATATTTGGCAACAAATCAAAATAGATTCTTGGGTCTTTTCATAACCCAGAATGGTTATTATCACCTCCTTGCCAATTGCTGATTTTTCCTCCTCTACTTGAGGACCTTTTGGATCAAGGTACTATTCAGCCAGTAGTTCCTCCTTGCCAGATAAGCAAGGGCCTTTACTCCAGGATGTTTTTGGGTCCCAGGTAGGATGGTTTTTGAAGACCAATTCTAGACCTCTCATTTCTCAAGATCTTTCCTGCAATTCCTTTTTCAAAATGTTAATCCTTCAGTCTCTCTCCCGTAGGTGTTTATGATTTCTCTTGATGTAAAGGATGCAGATCTCCATAGTCTTACACCCTGTCTTCAGGAGGTTTTTATATTTTTTCTGTATCTTCCTTATATTATCAGGTTTCTGCTTTGCCATTTGGATTTTCTGCAGCATTGAGGGTCTTTACCAAGTGCCTTGCCCCAGTTATAGCAGAATCCATTGCATCCAGATATTTTTCTCTGGATGACCTTATTTAGGCTCCCTTTCAGCAGGGTCTTCTGCAAGACCTAAACATCGCCATGTTTTGTCTATGCAGTGTAGGCTTTACTCTAAATCAATTCTGACACCCTCTCAGGACCAGGTTTACTTGATATGCATAATTTAAACCCAAACAATGATGAATTTTCTTCCCCCTTTGAAGGTTCTCTGTAACTTTTTTCCAGTCCCCCTTTCCTTTGCAAGAGTCCTCAGCAAGAAAAGTATCTAAAAACCATGGGGTTCATGGTATCCACTATTCCCATGGTTCATTTGCTAGACTTCATACAGGAAAACCCCTATATCATCTGAAAACATTTTGGCTGCAGCATTGCCATCTCCTGGACTTTCACATTCCTCTGTTGCCTAAGATATCTGTAAATCCAGATGTCTCCTTTCAGGTACCCTCCCCCTATCGGGAGCTATTTACAGACTTTTCAGACCTCACCTGGGGGGGGGGGGTTACGATATCAGATTCTAGTGGTGTTGGTCTTGTCAGGAGGTGAAAGAGCATATCAAAATCAAGGAAATTAATATGTAACCCCTCCCAGTTTCTATTTTTTTTAATCTAAGTTTCATAGTAACGTTTTTATTCAGTAGAAGTGCCTGAGTTTTATTCTGATTGAATTTTAGACAAGAGATGTTTGCAAAGAAGTCTAGATTGTGTAATAGGCGATCTACTGAATTTTCAATATCAGAAGTTATTACTAAGTAATTGGCAAACAGTTGCATCTCGTGGGATAATTTGTCTACACTTTATATCCTTTAATGCTGTCATTATTTCTAACATAATTTGCAAGAGGCTCAATAGCCAGGGCAGAGAGTAATGGGGAGAGGGGGCACCCCTGTTTTAGTACCTCTTAATATTTTGAATGGTATAGATAGATAAGATCCAGTCTTTACATAGGTTATGGACTTTTCATATATTTTTTTAATTAATCCTATAAAGTTTGGGATAAACTGTATTTTTGCAGAGCTTTAAACAGATATGGGCAAATTAGGGAGTTGAAAGCTTTATCTATATCAAGGCTTAAAATAGAAAGCTCTTTTTTTTTTCTTGTTTGCTATGTCTGTTAATGACAGTAATCTAATTGTCTTGTACCTTTCTGCTTTTGATAAAGCCGGTTTGGTCTTGAATTACTATTAAAAGAATAGTATTTAATCTGTCTGCTAAGATAGACATGACTATCTGGTAATCAATGTTAAGCAAAGAAATTGGCCTGTATGATGTGCAAATGTTGGGCTCTCTATTTGGTTTTAAGATGGGAGAGATGATAGAATATTTCCATGAGGGAGGGATGTTTGCTGTAGTTTTAACTTCTTGGAATGTACTGCATAAGATTTTCAAGATGTTATTGGGTAAGAGTTTGTAAAATTCTGGAATTAGACTATGCAGCCCTGGTGCCTTTTTTGTCTTAAAAAAATATTTGTTCCTTTAATTCTTTAAAGCAAAAAGGTTTATCTAGGTTGTTAATGTGTTGAGCTTCTTTTGAATATTATTAGCAAGAAGATTGTCTATACTTTTGTTATCACTTGTAAATGAGTTATTAATATTCTTGTAATGGTTTTTAAACATAAGATTTTTTACATCTGTAAGTTTGATAGTCTGGTTATTTCTAGTGTATATTATATGTTAAGTTGTCTATCTTGTCTTCATTCTTGCTGGTTGGGATCGGAGCCGATCCTCTGCTCCGACTCGGCCATCTTCAATAGCTCGAGAGCTGTTTACTAGCTCGAGGCTACCCCATATCCCATGATGCCTGGCGCTAGCTACCCAGATCTCGTTTGCCGCTTCAGACAGTGAGGTTGTCTTACTGGCTCAGGCTCGTATACTTTATTGTATTTTTACTAATTTTACTAAATTTTTTTCTTTATAGTGTACCTAATTACTTAGTTGTACTACTCCCCATGCTAGATTCCCTAGATAGCATTTATCCCTCTTGTTTTTCTTGAAAACTCATTTTACTTGGAGAGTTTTCCCCACCCCTCCCCCTCCCTTCCTTCCTTTAGTGGTAGCCGTTTAAGTTAGAGGCTAACCCCTTTTTTCTCTTTTTCTAGTTTAAAAGAAATATATATATATATATATATATATATATATATATATATATATATATATATATATATATATATAATATAGATCGTTTTTAGGTAGTGTCTGTAGTACCAGACTGACTTAGTTTTTTAGTGTGTGTTAGCTGTATAGTTTAGTTAGTTACACCTGCTAACTTGTTTTTTGCTTGTGTGTGTGTGTGTTTTCTCCTTGGTGTGTGTTGCAACATGTCCAAGGATACTAAAGTGTCCGGATTCAAGAAGTGTGACTCATGCTGTCAGAAGATGTCTCTGACAGATGGTCACACTTCTTGTGTCTGGCGCAGTGCACCTGCAGGACTCTTGTTCGATCTATCATGCTTTCAGCCCAAGGGTCCTGCAGGAGTGCAAAAATAAGTTAATACTTTGGGGTTTGCTTAAGCCACAGGATTCACCGGCTAAGGCTCAGCCTGCGAAATCCTCCAAGCCACCCAAGTCTTCGGCTCCAAGTTCTGAGCTGTCGGGTGAAGCACCACCATCCGCCTTGGCTCTGGCCGGAGCTGATGTGCCTCCCTCACAGTCGGCTCCAACACGAACTTGGGAGCCATCCGTGAGTCAAAAGAGATCTAGGTCTCCCTCCTTGGAGTCGATACGCTCGGCTCCACAGTCATCTCTGCTCCAATCGGAGTGCAGTCATAAGTCCTCTCACTCCTCTCGGTCCTCCAGACTTTCAGATCATGATTTGGAGAGAGTGGTCAGCAGGTTGCTGAAATCGCAGGCCCTAGCAAAAATGTTGTCCAGCCCCCCTCAGATGTCGGCTCTGTCCACTTCTGCAAATATTCCTCCTCCGACTCCTCCCTTGAGTTCGGAGCCAGAGCTCATTGGGGTTCGAGTCGTGGAACCATCGGCTCAGATACCTTCTTCGGTTTCATCGTCAGCTCTGATCCCATCCTTGGTCCCATCCTTGGAGGGATCTGGGTGCCGGGACTCCCTCATCTGCTCCGAGGGGTCGAGTGGCATCGGACCCTTGTCAGACCCCGCTCTCCCTCTCGCAGCTTCGGTGCAGGTGAGCTTGGCTCCTACATCAGCTTTGGAGCCATCCCCCTCTGTGCGGAGAGGGATTCCGATTTCTTTGGAACCGGAGTCTTCTCTGCATCTGGGCAGGGACACCTTCGAGGTCATGACGAGTGTACTGGCCCCTGAGCCAGTCCCAAGATCAACCCCATCGGCTCCTCCCCCTATGGTGCCTGCGTCTGCCCCTCCTCCTGAACCCAAGCATGGGGAACCAGTGCTCCACGGCACCCCTTTGGGTGTTTCTTCCTCTTCCGAGGCCTCCCCTGATCACTCAGAGGAGCCACCTCGTAAGAGGAAGTGCAAGAGGAAGCACGTTGACTCCCCTGAGTCTGTCACATCAGATACCGACTTAGAGGATTCGGAAGGGTCCCCGAGATCCCTCTCTGAAGATGTCTCCTTTTCAGACATCCTTGAAATCCTTAAACAGAGGGGGAACTGGACTACCCTAGCCCCTTCCGAGGATGAGTCGGTATTTCTGGACGCGTTTGGTTCCCGACCCTTCACCTCCTGGGTGTCTCTGCCTTTCGACCCACTTATGTCTGTGGTGGCTCGGAAGGTGTGGTCAGCTCTAGAATCAGTGGAACCAACCCCCAGGAGACCTGCTAAATTTATAACTGCACCTCAAGACAAACAGTTTTTCTCTAAGGGCGTACCTGTTGATGCCATGGTGGTAGCAGCAGCCACAAAGGAGGAGTTGGCAGAAACTTCGTCATCTGTCCATCCTCCTAACAAGAAGTCTAGGACTATGGACAGATATGGGAAGCAAATGTTTGCTTCAGCGACATTGTCTATGAAGTCTCTGAATTATTTGTGTCATTTCACCCGCCTTCAGAGGGATCACCTTAGAGAGCTTGGAGATACCCTCCAAGATCCATCAGTTGTGGGGGCTCAAGCTAAGGTGGCCTCCCAGCTGGCGACTCTGAATTCAGTTGTTAACTCCTCCATGAGTCTCATTTCTTATGCAGCCGATGGTGCGAGTAGAGCCGCAGGCACAGGCGTCACTCTTAGGAGGCACGCATGGATGCAGCTATGTAATTTTGCGGAACCCTTCAGAGCATCTTTCACCAATACCCCCTTTGATGGCTCCGCTCTCTTTGGACCACAGGTGAAGGACACACTAACCAGGTGTGAACAGGAAGGCCAGACTCTCTCTGCCGTGGGAGTCCATTTTTCCACTCCTTCCAGACCATACCCCAAGGGTCAGAAGAGTGGAAAAATGTGGTTCCGTCAATCCCAGGGAGCCTTGCCTGACACACGTGGTGAGTTCCCCTCCAGCGGCAGAGGAGGGAACAATAACAGATGCCGCCCTCATGGCAGGGGGGGGGTCCGCAGAACCAGGGCAGCAGAGAATCCTTCTATGAGAAACCTTTTCAGCATCCCTGAAGGGTTGCCCGGCTGCCCGCCTCTGGAGCAGTCGGGGGAAGACTTTCGCCATACCCCAAAGCCTGGCAGAATCTAACTCAAGACAAGTGAGTACAGTCAATCATATCCGGAGGTTACAGAATTCCCTTTGCTCAAGCCCCGCTATCGTCAAACAAGTCCCTCCCAGATGTTCCACCCAATCTAAGGGACCAAGCAGCCAAAGAAATTTCAAAGCTGCTACACAAAAGGGTCATCCAGGAAGTCCCAGCAGACCAGATCGGATCCAGAATTTACTCAAGGTTCTTTTTGGTACCAAAAAGACAGGTGACTGGAGACCCATTCTGGATCTCAGCAGACTAAACAGGTCTGTACAAAGAACAAAGTTTCTGATGGCCACTGATGGTCACGCTACAGTCCATTCTACCCTTCCTGGGTCAGGACAATTGGATGTGCTCTATAGATCTTCAGGATGCGTACTACCACATCAAAATTCACAGGCGCTCCAAGAATATTCCTTCACTTCTGGCTGGGAGCCAGTCATTATCAGTTCAGAGCTCTGCCCTTTGGTCTCACCACAGCCCCCAGGGTGTTAACCAAATGCATGGCAGTGGTTACGGCTCACCTGAGACGTCAGGGATTCCAGGTGTTTCCATATCTAGATGACTGGCTCCTCACTGCTTCCACCAGGCATCACCTCCTGCAAGCCAGGGACTACACTATCAAAACTTGCTCCAGGCTAGGTTTCGCAATAAATTTTGAAAAATCTGCATTGTTGCCCTGTCAGCATATCACTTATATAGGCGCAAATCTAAATACCAGGAACATGTTTGCGAACCTTCCACCAGACAGGGTATCACTAATTTGCCAACAAGTACAGATTTTATTAACATGCAAAACGATTCAAGTCGCGTTCGTCCTCGAACACTGGGCTCCATGGCATCAGCAATTCTTCTTGTCCCCCTGGCCCACTTTCACATGAGAATCCTTCAGTGGCTTCTATTCACACAGTGGTCCTTCCAAGAGCTTCCCATGTCTCACAAGATTATGATCACAGAAGCATGCAAGAAGCACCTCGCTTGGTGGATGGTCTCCCCATCAGTGTCCCAGGGCAGACCATTTGTACCATCCACTCCAGTCGCCACAGTGACCATGGATGCCTCCCTGATAGGGTGGGGGGGCATTATCAGGGCAGGACAGTCCAAGGCACCTGGCAGCCTCACGAGTACCATTTGCATATAAATGTCTTGGAGATGAGAGCCATGCTTTTAGCATTGCAAGCCCTTCAGGACTCCCTCCCGGGACCATTGCAATTCAAACGGACAATATGTCAGTGGTGTGGTACATCAGCAAGCAGGGCGGAACCAGATCCTATCTATGTCGAGAAGCGCTCAGACTCTGGCAGTGGGCGATCTCTTCCCAACATTTTCTGATCGCAATGCACATCCCTGGGAGTTCCGTCATCGCAGACAGGCTCAGCAGAGCAATTCTCATGCCTCACGAGTGGTCTCTGAATCAGGTAATTGCTGAACAGATCTTTTGCAAATGGGGTCAGCCTTGCTGCGACCTGTTCACCACACCTTTCAACAGCAAGTGCATCAATTTCTTCTCCCTTCTTCCACTTCCCGGCCACTCCCCCAGAGACACTCTAGTCCACGACTGGCCTCAGGGACGACTTTACATTTTTCCTCCGTTTCCCCTAATACCCAAGCTCATACAGAGAGCAACTGCGTTGGGTTGCAAAATGATCCTCATTGCCCCTTACTGGCCTCGACAGATATGGTTCCCATTCCTGCAACATTATCTTCTTGAGCAGCCTTGGATTCTGGATCCTATTCCAGATCTACTGATTCATCATTCGGGCAGACTGCATTGATCCCTTCAAACACTCCAGCTCACAGCTTGGTTGCTCCACTTTCAACCTTAGCCAGGCTTCCTAATATTTCCTCCTCTGTGCGGGAAATTATCTCATCGCACAAATCCACAACTAGGAAAACTTACGCTAGCAAGTGGAAACGTTTTTCTTGCTGGGCAGAGGCTAAGAATATTGATCCATTTTCAGCCACTGTTCATGAGATTCTGGAATTTTTAGCAGAACACTCTCATTCTGGTTCCACTTCTGCTACAATCAGGGTTCAGTTAGCTGCCATTTCGAATTTTCACATTGGGTTGTCTTCTAATAACATCATGTCTCATAAGCTGTGTAGAGCCTTCCTCAAAGGAACCACTCTGCTTAGGCCCCCAGTGAGGGATCCCCCACCTCCGTGGGATCTAAACCTGGTGCTAGCTTCCCTAATCTTGCCACCTTTTGAACCTGCAGCATCTTGTTCCATTTATTTTTTTATCCTGGAAGACTCTTTCTGGTAGCCATTACTTCTGCCAGATGTGTTTCGGAGCTTCAGGCTCTATGTATTCATCCCCCCATACTTAGTTTTCCATAACGATAGGGTCGCTCTAAGGACCAATCCTTCCTTCCTTCCTAAGCTCTCTGCACAAAATAATTTGAATCAGTCCATAGACTTTCCTGTGTTCTTTCCTAATCACACCAATAACGCAGAATATAAATTGCACCAGTTGGATGTTCACAGACAGCTGCGTTTTTATTTGCATAGGACAAAGGACATCAGGAAGGTAGGATCAACTCTTCCTTTCCTATGCTGAGGGCAGACAGGGCCTTCTGGTCTCAAAAGTAACATTATCTAGGTGGTTGTCTCACATTATTTCATTCATTTACCAGCTGAGAAACAAAAAATTATGTACCAAACCTAAAGGCCACTCTACTAGGGCATTGGCTACCTCGGTGGCCTTCCAATTTAGGTTGCCCATGGAATCTATTTGTGCAGCTGCTACGTGGGCTAACCTACATACCTTCATTTCTCATTACAAATAAGACATTGCTTCCAGAAACAGGGCTGATTTTGGTTCCACTGTTCTGAAGAGTCTGTTCCATTGAGCCACCCAGGATAGTAGGTGCTAGGGAGGCTGTCCCAACCAGCAAGAATGAAGGCGAGATAGACAACTTAACATAAAGACGTTATGTACCTACCATAACGTTCCATGTTAGTTGTCTTCTTCTCGCCTTCTTTCTTGTGTCCCACCCTCCATCCCCCTATCCTACTGGATTGAGAGGAGCTCCCTTATTCAGATTTCATTGGCTGAACCTTTTCTGGTTGTCCTTTTCTGCTTAGATAGCTTCATAGTTAGGTCCAAGGGGCTACTAGGGCAGAATTCTTCCTTAGTTATGTCTGGAATAGCTTTTTCAAATGAGATCTGGGTAGCTAGCACCAGGCATTGAGGGATATGGGGTAGCCTCGAGCCAGTAAACAGCTCTCGAGCTATTGAAAATGGCCGAGTTGGAGCCGAGGATCGACTCCGATCCCAACCAGCAAGAAAGAAGGCGAGAAGAAGACATCTAACATGGAATGGTAGGTACATAACTTTTTTTTCTTTTATATGACTTTTTTTATTTAAATATTTAGATCTAAATGCAATCCTGTGCATACTCTTGGGATTAATTGAGTAGAACTGTAATCTGATTTTTTCAGATGTATTGATGTTTTATGCTGCATGATATCTTAATATTCCTTGTTCTGTTTATCTGTCACTTAATGCAGATTTGTCATTTGATGTTAGTTTTAGTTCATTTTTTTTGTATGTCTACCAGTTTTTATCCCACTCTTTCCTTTTATTTATATACCAGCTTTTGACTTTGCCGTGTAAGACTACCTTTAAAGTGTCCCATGATGCATGAAACCTCTCCATTATTATTGGCATCTAGGTAAAGCTTTATTTCATCTAGAAACCATTCAATCATTCATTGTGCTGTTACTAGATATGTAGGTAGTCTTTGGAAGAAGTTTAAGCGGTCAGTATTAAGTGTTGCATTGAAGGTGATAGCACTGTGGTCAGACATATAGGGCATGATGTCAGCATTTCATTATCAGTTTTGACCAGTAAAGAACTGGTTACAAAGACTTTGTGTTGGTCTGTGTGCCAAATCTGTAAGGGTAGTGAGAATATTTGTGGGAGAATAGCATATTTATACCATCAATGTCCATTAGGTTTCTGTCTTTTATGTAGTTTAAGTGCTTGGCAACCGGGGACATTAGACAGCTGGAACAGACTCTTCATATTTTAAGACAGACTAACTTTAATCAAAATGATTCTGTTACCTACAATCTTATTCATTGGCTAATCTCTAATAATTCCCCCACCTGTCAAAATTAATCAGGAAATTAATAACATATTGATCAACTTCATTTGGTATCCCCCACAAAATTCACTTCTTGGCATACCACAACCTGGGACGAAGGAGGTAAACGGTTTCTAAATATTGATTTCTATTTAAACTCTACATTTATTAACATAGTGTTGCTTTGGAATAATACTTCTTGTAAATCATATTGGAAATCAATACAAAAACCTTACTTTTTAATAGCAGTAGGACATTGCTTGAACCATATACTCAGATACGTACATCCATCTTTATATGGATTATAAAATATATAAAGTGAAAGGTCAAAACTTATTCTCGCACCTCTTATAAACCACATATTTCTGCTGTTTAAAAAGCTTGTTTTCTAGTAATTTAAGAATTGTTTCCTATAGCTTGCACAAATGTTTGATATCTTTTGATACTCAAAAAATGTTAGAATTTAAGGGTGACCTATTATATTGGAATCATTTTCTCTCGTCTAATAAAATATGTTCTGCAGACTTTGTTCAGCAGATATAGCTTGCAAAATTGCAATTAGCTGGAGATCCAAACTTGTAAGGATTTTATACATACTAAGCTCGTACCTTTATTAGAAGCATGCAACAAGAGTAACTTAATCTTGGATTTTATCTCTGCAATTAATAGTTCACCCAAGAACACTTCATGCATATCTATTGCAAAATTTTAGCAAAACAGATGTTTCTTTTTGGAATTATTCAAGTGAAGTTAATAGACCAGTATTCTCAGAAAAAGATAAACTTTTACAGTCAGTGAAGGAATCCACATCTTCCGTGTTCTGGCATGTGCACACACAACATTTTACATAGTTTTTTCACCCCACATAGACTGGCAATGTACAAGAAAGATGAAATGAAATGCTGGAGATGTGGACACCCTGATGCTGACTGGATACATATGGTTGTTAATTGCAAAATAATTTCCCCATTTTGATAAGACTTTAAATATCTTTGTAAAGCTCTTTAGTAAATGACAACAGTATAATTTCTGACTCCTTTATCCTTTTCAATGTTCCTGAAGTCATTCCTAAAAAACAGACATTTTCACTATGGCCTATCCTCTCTATAGCAAGGAAATTTGTTACTAAAAATGGGAAATCCCAATCTACTCCTGTCTTTAAAGTTGAGTTTATTCATCTTGTGAAATACATTTGTAAGAATTAGATTGCTACTATAAAAGCAAGGACTAACAACACAACTCATTTAATTGATTGGACAAAATTGTCTAATCTGTTAGAGAAATATTAAGTATTCTATGTATACTGATTTTGTAGTTATGGACATTATATATAGTTTGATTTTTCTTGTTATACTGTTAAGTTATTGTTAGAAAATGAATAAAAACATTTTGGAAGAAAAAAATCAAGGAAATGAAAGCCTTGTTTCTGGCTTTTCAGTCTGTTTATTATTAGTCCCTATATCCTCTCACTGTTTTCAAAAGAACACTGTTAAGTGGTACATAAACAAGGAAGGAGGTACACGTTTATTTATTTTTATTTGTTTTACATTTGTTGACCAGGATAGTCCGACTGGATACTTGTCCATTTTCAGCAGAGGCCCAGGGTGAAAAGCTCCAAGGTGCAAATAATAATACATTGCATACAACTTAAAACAAATATAAAATATACAGAGGCATTATTTACAGATTTTTCAGGAAAAAAAAGTGATACATTTAGTCATCAGCAGATGTATGTAACCTAAGGAACAAGTTTTGCAAACTATCTCCTAGCTTGGTGTTTTACCTTCAGTTCATTCTTCAGGCACTCTGTATTCCTTCAGTGCAGCATGTAGGGGTAGACAATATGAGCAGATCCATGACAGATTGTCACAAATGGATGTTACATAGACAGGTCTTCCTGGACATTGTCCATTGGTGTAGAAGTACTAAAGTAGATCTTTTTGCCTTGCCTCTGAACAGACAACTTCACAAGTACTGTTACAGGGTGCTTAGTCCACTGGTTTTGAAGTTGGATTCCATGTCTTTTCCCTAGAGAGGGATGTTCCTCTCTGCATTTCCCCTTCTTTCTCCATTGTCAAAGGTCATATCCAGCATCATATGAGACAGGCCTAAAGTCTTGTAGGTGAACCTCTTTTGGCCAAGATAGTATTGGTTTACTCATCTTTTTCACGTGACCAGGGGTAATCATCACAAGCTACTCCACAGGATGGATCTATTCTCTAAGGACCAAGGGCTCTCTTGTTCACTTTCATTTCCTCCCCCTCTGATTTTTTGGGTGCTAGGGTTTTGATTCTTTTCTGGCACCGATTTTCTGAGGGTGTGCTTAGGGTTTTGCAGGAGACCAGAAAATCCACTACTAGAAAATTGTATTCTGCTAAATGGAAAAGGTTTTCTTCCTATTGTCACAATAAAAAAGGTTTTCTTCCTGTTGTCACAATAATAAGCAGGGCCCTCTTTTGGTGGGTATTCCTATTGCTACTTATTTGACAGGATTATTCAATTCTGGTCTAACATGCACTTTGGTTAAAGCTCATCTGTCAGCCATCTCTGCCTGTGTGCTTCTGGATCCACCACTTTCCTCTAGGTTTGAGGTTTAACAGTTTTACAAAGGTGTCCTTCTCACGAGGCCTGCAAAAATTGTAATCCATTCTTCTTGGGACCTGAACTTAAATTAACATGGCTGCAGCCTCTTCCTCTTTAAAATCGCTTACTTGGAAGACTTCCGACAAAAGAGTCCCCGAACTTCACTCCCTGTTGGCATTTCCTCCATTTTTTAGCACCCCCCCCAATAGAGTCAGTATTTAAGAACCAGTGCCTCTTTTATGCCTAAGGTGGTCAATGATGTTTCTTTGAATCCGACCATTCAGCTTCCTCCTCTTTTCCTGGCTTCTCAAAATAGTTGTGAGAGACTTTTCCACTGTTTGCATTTTCAGAGGCAGCTCAGAAATTTAGATAAAACTAAAGATATTAGAAAATTTGTGCAACTCTGTTTCACTTCTGGGCAACAAATTGGGTTTGACTGTTTCTAACCAAACCAGTTTTTACTGGATTTCTAAAGCCATTTCTTTGTTCTTTTCTTAGCAAACAGCTTTCTGCTTCTGTTTGTGTTCATACTGCTGGGGTGATTGTCCCGTCCTGGATCCATTCTGGAATCTGCAACTTGGTCCTCCGTTCATACCTTTACTAAGCACTAAAGGTTGGCTGTGATTTCAAGGTCCAGGACGGGTTTTACTAGGTTCATTCCAAATGTTTTTCTGGAGAGTTTGCCATCTGCCCCCATTCTTTACCATAGTTCTGGAATTCTCCCTGTTGTAAGGAATACTGCAAGAGTGATTAAGGATGGCCATAGCACAGTTGTAAATAAATTTACCAAATCTGTGGATGTTCTACTTATTGGTGTTGCTGTATTCTATTCCTCCCTGCTTCCCATTTGTGTTTTTTCTGTTTCTGTCACCAAGGGACTTCCGTTCGATATACATGTACTATATTTCCTTCCTCGTTTGTTGCTCCTATTTTAGAGCAATTCACTTCTGATCGATTTGGCAATAATATGCCCTTTATATACCACATGATTTGGGGTTGTAGGAAATGCATCAGACATACAGTGCATGGAAGAACTCTGGCTTTGTTAGACTGACCGGACATATGGTTGTCCTCTGCAGGATATCCCTTTTGCGAGGAATACAGCAAAAGGGACAGATAGGACATCTGCTGTTGTGATAGTGTGGGTTATTCGTCATGAGATTTATTTAATTATTTAAAAGACGTGACTGACATGTATTGTGAATTTAATGGTGTGCTAATAGTGAAAGATGAAAGCACTTATTATAGTTTATTAAAAATAAAAAAGTCCATCAGTTTTGTATTCTCTAGTAGTCTTCTGTTTATAGACTCTGTTTTTGTGTCCAGTTGTGCTAGCATAGAGCTCCTCAAATGTATGACTTATGCCATATGGAATGGTAAGTCCGTATTCTGTCACTAGTGTTTATCATTACAACCAATTAAAATAAATTAAAACAAAAAGCAGTAAAGGCAGCTGGATGCAGTAAACGACACAGTCCGTGCTTGTGATCAGGTTACTCTGACCCCTATCCATTCTACAATGCCGGATTCTTCCTTTCATTCAGTTATATCAACAGAACACAACACTTATGAGTACTTTTTTTTTACCTGAACCCTTCCCCACATGGTGTTCATTTATCTGTTTGTCATCCCTTTACAAGAGCTACATATATGCACAAAACTTTTATACTGAATAGCATAGATCATGGTGATGTTAAAATGATCTGTTTAAACATCTGATTCTTGAATCATTCTACTATGCTGTTCCTGCATAGCTGCGGGAACTCTTCAGTGACAATTGTGCTAATGAACTTGGGCAGTGACAATATATATAAGGCATAAACAGCTAACACTGTGTGATATGGTCAACAGTTGATTTAGAACATGCAACACAGCTGTTCTTTAAATTATGTAACAACTCATTTTTAAGATTTGAAGTTGAGCAAACCTGATAAACTACTGGTTGCTCTGTTGATAGAAAAAAAAATAATTTGTCAGTTCCAGATGTTGGCTTTCTTGGAGGTCAAATGTGGGTGGCATTAGTAATTAATGGTTTGAGTCAATAAAATGTGTGACTTGGCAAATAGAAATTGACAATGCAGCTGCAGAGTATGAGGCAATCACAGTTTTTGCTTGACAAGTTATTCAGAATAGTGAATATTTGGTGAAAAGTCCAGATTCATGAACATATTTGCCAGTGCTAGACTCAGTACAGTGGGGAGTTGGTTTATCCTTTCCCCATTGCAGTGCAATCTTAGAGTTGGTATGTATAAGTTGCAGGCGATATGGAGGGGGCAGGAGGATTTTCCTTGCATAAAAGCATTTTTTTGAAGTTATAATTTTTGTTGATCTAGACTTTAACATCTGTATTCTCAATTTTATGTCCTAGTTCTGTCACAGATGTATAGTTAGACATAACCAAACTCTCTCTCTCACACACACACTATTTCCACATGTAAGAATGAAATCATTATGTACTAATTAAAAACAGTAATATTTTGAAAAGTATATAATTTCAGTTTTTACTTTATATATCAGCTGCTTTGGTTGTTATGACCAAACTACTTCTGTAGGCAAGAGCGACTGTAGAAATTGCACTACTGTGTTGGAACTACGCATCCAGATACTGAATGAATGCAGTACTGCTACTGCTCAGCTAAAATGGTGCTCAAAGTATAATGTGGCTAGTTCTTAGTTGCTGTGGGAACAAGAATAAGCAGTCTTCAGTGCATTTGTTTAAATGTTTTATAATTTTAAGCGAATGGGGCCTGTTACCCTTTTCACGTGACTTAAAACCTATGAATATAACCACGTAACACACGTATATGGATGTATATGGGGTGTGTGTGTGTGTGTGTGTGTGTGTATATATATATATATATATATATATATATATATATATATATATATATATATATATATATAAAAAATCTGAGACAATGAATATAGTTTGAAAAGAGCACAGAAAGTGTAATGAGTGAAAATGTTTAATACTTTGATACACCACTCGGCTCCATTTATTAAATACATTATCTATAGCCCTGGTGGAAGGGGGTTACTGCATTATTTTACTACTTTGGCTTGCTTTTGAATGATGTGACTCAAACTACTCTTGAAGTAGGTTTTCAATCTGTACATGGTTATATCGACTGCAGTTTGGTTAAAGGAGCAACAATCTAGAATGTTGTGCTTTTCAGACTGAAGTGAAGCATGGTGTTCCTAATGGATCTGTTTTGGGAACCTTTCCTGTTTCATGCATTATATCTTCCTTTCCATCTAATGATGATTTGCTGTCTGCTAAAATAGTTGGCATGGGTCGGGGGTTAGCATAATGTTTAAAGTGTTTACCTTACAGATGCAAGGTACAAGGTTTGATTCTCAACTTTGAGATGCATGGCTAGGCTTAAAAAGCCCCCATAGGGTCATTTGCCTAGTAATCAACTATGAACCACTGCTATCTAATATATGCCAGGAATTGATACAGACGTCCTTTGCTGAATTCTACACACAGGCCAATTTAAATGCATCTCTCAGTGTAAGACTTGTATAGCTTTCCCTCAAGGTAAAGGAAATTGTGAGTATTCCTATGTCTTAAAACATATCCTTTCTGGATTTGCTTATAATGATTTAGATGGTGATTACTGAAGGTTTTGACTTCAAAGGTTATGTAAGTAAACTAGTCGGGGAGTGATTTGCTGTCCTGAGAAACATTTCTCATTCTATCTTAGAAAGAAATTGTAAAGTGTTACCCTTATTCAAAAATGTTATAATGTTTAATAGAGTATGTAGTGGGATTCTGCTCAGTAAGTGGGTATATTAAGTGTCTTAAAAATTTTCAGAGAAGTAACCACACATTTGGATAGCTAGAGAACTAAGTTATAAAGACCCATCTTCTTAGGTTTAACTTGCATTCTGTGCATTATTAAATGCACAGAGGCATCCTGATTTAAATGTCTACATAATGCACTTATGCTGAGTGGTTTGGGTATCTCCTTCACTAACCATGATGAGAGTTAAAGGGACAACAACTTGTTGGTTAGAACAGGTAAAAATCTTAAATGCAAGGGCAGAACATTTCAGCATAGGACTGAAAAATTATGGGGATAAGTTACCCAAGTTACCATTTAATGCAATGCAGGTAGAAAACTTGAGAATTATTAGGAGTACAATTGATAGTTGGTGAGAGTGACTTGTAATAATCTCTTATGAGGTTTGATCAAATGATACACTGAAACAATGTAAAGGTATGGAAAGTGTGTAAATTCACTGTATGGGACTGAACTGGTCACTGAGTTGTAATAAGTACGTAATGGACTAATTCTTGCATGCCTGTGTTAAACTCCTGTTCACAAACTGAAAATGCTTTACTTTTAATGATGTTATCTGTGGTTCTACATTAGTACTGTCATATTCTGGAAAATTATAAGTACCTTAGGATGTTTGGAACTGGTTGCTATACATAAGCTTCTGCAGTTACTAGAATATAATCTCAGTTACTGCTCTCACCATACACTTTTCATTTTTCTAGACTAGGTAACATTTTAACAAGAGGCCAGCCGTTTATTACACAGTATAGGAGTCTTTCCATTAGTTCTTTCAGACCATAGTCCCTTAAATTTGCCTATGTTTAGAAGACATACCAGTGTGTGAGAAGGAAGGCAGACTTAAAAATGGTCCCCCTTACAGAAATAAAAATGGGTTAAATGCAGTTTATAATGGCTACACAGAGGTGACTGCCATATCTGATAGGGGTGTATATTACCTGATCGAAATGTTACAACATTGAATGCTAAAACAGCAACACAAAACGAGTGAGCTGTCTAAATGCCAAGATACCTTTACAGTGAAATTTAAAAGTGGAAGTACAATAGTTGGCCAACATCGTGAACCTGGGTTGCTGGTGAAGAATGTAAAAAAAAAAAAAACTGAATATCACTTGTTCACACTGCAGTTGGTTAGATTTGGCCAACTATGATAATTCGATACGGCAGTTTTTGCTGTAAAGGTATTTCGGCAGTTTGCTCCTTTTGTGTTGATGTTTTAGAATTCTGTGATTAAACATTTCGATCAGGTAATATAGACTCCCTGATAATCATATAGCAGTGGAAAGGGAACATTTTAAGGCAATTTTAATGCATTATGTAAAAACTTGTACTACTGTACAAATAAGTGTAAAGTGAGATTTTTGCAGATTCCTTTGTTAAACTACAAAGATCCAGCATGGAGAGGTGGTATAGGGTCAAAGGTCACGAGGCTAATGGCTGTTAGGCCCTTACAAGCTTAGCCAAGTTCAATCCAGGTTTCCAAGTGTGTTTGGTTCAAGCAGACACTAATAGCAGCTATTTCCCTTGTCCAAGAGGGATACAGGTGGACCCCCTGGGGTAAATTTCCAGTTATCCATCCAGTCGACCAAATTAAGATTAAATGGGGTCAATGAGGGGCTTTAACATGAATAGGAAGCTTGTTTCAAAGGTTGGGCAACCTCTGTGAGACAAATCTCTCTCTCCAAGTTTTGTTGATGTCACATACCAGGTTAAGGTACTTTGAGTGAGTGACCTGTGTGCCATTTGACTTGAGAATGTGCAGCATTTCCATTAAAGCTGGATCATAAATTGCTCTATATGCAAGGCACGGGTCAACTCTGAGCAGTCTATATGATAGAGTAAAGTGACGATTTCAGTCTGTCTGCATAAGACAGATCTTGAAGACCCTGAATTTTCTTTGTAAGGAACATTTGTGGTCCCTCCAGTTGCTGCAGCTGTTTGGACAGGAACAAACCAAAGGGAGCATTGTACTCTTATTGGCCTGATGAGGAAAAAGTACGGGGGGGGGGAGTTTATAACCTCTCTTTTTCTGGAGGCATGCTCATGAGATGAGATGAGCATATACAAAGCCCTTCTTACCACTGTGGAGACATGGTGATCGAAGTTAAGGATGCTGACAACCTGTGCGCCCAGATGTCTCACCACTGACTATGCTTAGGGTATCACTATTGTGATAGTTTGCAGGAATGTCACCCTTGACGAAGGGGGTGATACATTTTTCTGCAATAAGTTTAAGACCATGACTTTGAGACCATTCATTAGTCTGTGTAAAACCTTCTTGCAGGATGTTGACATTGCTAGGGGTTTCAATGATTATTCCCAGTTTGCACTCATCAGCAAACTTTCAGTCACAGTCCATTAGTTTTAGCCTGTACTTTGGAGAAGTAGATTCCAAACAGTAGGGGTCCCAGAACCGATACCTGTGGAACACCACTGGTTATGGGTCTGCTGGAGGAGGAGGAATTCCCTAGTTTGACCGTATGAGTTCTGTCAGTGAACCAACTTGCAACCCACCTGACAATATAGGGATTGATACCCATATGGGTGAATTTGTCAATGATGTCTGAGTGGGGGATTGTGTCAAAGGCATTGGCTTAGTCTCTAGGTAGGCTGCATGCACAGATTTCCCCTTGTCTAGGGCTTTGGTGATGGTCTTGAAGTCTACCAAGTTTAACAGGCATGACCTCCCCTTGACAAAGCCAAATTGGGTGGGGTAGAGTGTTTGGAGAGTTCCTTTATCTTTGTTAATAAAATTCATGATTCATTCCTTGGCCATGCAGATAAGGCTGGTCAGGCGAATGGGTCTATAGTTCCCAGAGTCATTGGATAAACCATTTGTATGGAAGGATGACTGCAGCTGTTTTTCCATTCCTCTGGGACAAAGCCAGTGCTTAGGCTGTGATTGAAAAGTGTGCTCAGCAGTGATGCTAATTCCTGTTTTAACCCATGTATAACACGGCCCAGGAAGTTGTCTGGCCCTGTGTGTTTTTGGCCTTGGAGAGGGCATTTAAGACCTGCTTCTCAGATATGTTAGGGACGCTTTTGGGTATATGTGGTGGGGACAGGGGAGTGCTGAAGTTTTTATTGAACCTATCAGCCAGATGGTTTGCTTTATCCACAGGTTCTAAATATGTAGTACAATTAACTAAGAGTTCAGTGCAAATCTGGGCCTTACCTTGAGCTGATGGATGTATGCAAGAATGCCTTGTGGTTATCCTTAGGAAGCTAATTTGGATTCGTAGTTAGCTTTGGAGGACTTGACTTGGAGCCTTCTTTGCTTGTTTAAGTTGAGGAGGGAGTGTTTCCAGTTTTGAGACCATTCCTTCATACTTTAAACAGCAATTTCTTTCTCCTGTTATAGCCTATTAATGACAAGTTGTTCACCAGGCAGGTTTGTTTTTTCTTGAAGATCTTGCTTTGGTTCTATCAGGTATGGCAGAGTCCATACAGTTGTACATGTGTGTGTATAAAGCATTGGTGTATAACTCAACATAGGTGCATGTTCCATCATGGGGGGAGGGGCTATGAAGCTATTTATTCTGTCGCGCAAGAGGTTGTAATTGGCCTTGGAGAAATGTTTTAGTCTAGTTGTTGCTACCAGGGAGTAAGGCTAAACAGCAAGAAACAAAATAAAATATTAAAGTTTTGTTCACTTGTAATATAGAGCAAACTAAGAAGCCTTTAAATTTATAGGCCTTTGAAAGTGCTCTGGCCAGTGTGATAATGAAACTGCATCGTCACACCCTGGAAAGATTTAATTAAGCAAGTAAAAGAACCAGATTAATCTGTTGCCCTCACTATCCAATCCTATCAAGGATTCTGGAGGTTTTGCTTCTTTTTTTAACACTAGATTCTTCTAATGATATGCTTACTATTACTAAAAAGGTAAGTAGAGATTATTCATTCACACATTGTGTGCTAACTGCAGAGTAAGTAGACCTGTTGGTCACTCCTAATACAAATGGAGGAAATATCTGCAAATTTGTCTAAACCAAAATATGAAAAAACCTGGCATTGGAAATATGTATTTTTGGCAAACAGAAATTTTATGATAAATTTAAGTGTCTCACCATGTTTTAAACACTGGAAATATGCCCTGATTACAGAAAGAAGCCTTGATGGGCATTATTCCTAAACCCCGGAAGGGCCCCTACCTTGATCACATCCTCCAGGCCAATATCTATTTTAAACCATGACTGTAAGTTATGGCCATACCTGCAAATGGGTTATATAGAGGTTTTCCTCATTAATACACCCAGATAAATCTGGTTTTGTGCAAAGCAGATCTATAGCTGATAATTTGTGAAGACATCCTTGATAGTTGAGGGTACTTACTTTTCCATTTCCTCTCTACTTCTTGCTAGGTTCAATGCTGAGAAAACATTTGGGTGGGTTAGTTGGGAATGTATTTGCAATGCTGTTGGACTGTTTTTTCTTATTTGTTCTAAAATGAATACTAGTACAACTGCTATGGATAAAATAAGAAATACCCCCCACCCAGATTTATATGCTGGATGGTACTAGACAGGGTGTCCTCTCTCCTAACTGCTATTTGGAACCTCTCACTGCACATATACGATTCTCATGGATTGACTGCTGTATTCACAATAAAATGTACAAACTGTCTCGTACACTAAATTTCTAAGCTATCTTTGTATGCTAATGCCGATATACCATATTTTCCAGTCCAGATAAGAGACTTCCCTATTTTTATGTAAGTAGTTAGTGGCTTTTGGTAATTTATCAGGGTACAAAATTAGTCTCAACCAAAACACTAAATCTTAGCTGACCACTGAGCTAAGTCCTAAAACACACCCGACTGTGTCATAGGTTCATAGATTAGTACTAAGCTAACTGCCCTTGTGAGCCATTTTAAGCCTAGCCAATTGTCCCTTGTGAGACTCAAACCCTGCACCTTGTGCTTGCAAGGCAAACACCTTAACCATTACGCCACCCTCCCAACCTTTTGAAAATGTCCTTTTATTATATAACAGTCAAGGACAACCAGTAGTGATGCCATAAATAATTCATATGCAACATATTAACAAATACCATGCCAGTTGGTGTAAACCCGCCTGTTCCAGCTGCCACTTAAGAGAAAACCGGGTGTGTATTTCTAGCTACCTCATACCTGTTGGCAAACACATTTAACTCATATTTACAAGCCACATACCCCTTGATGTGGCCACCAGTAAAATCTTGGTCTAGATTTGAGGACATCCAAGTCTGCTGAAGAGGAACGGGGGGGGGGGGCAGAAATGAGGTGAAGCTTTAAGGTTGCCACCAACCCGGCATGACATGCCCCCGAAACAGTGGCCTTGAAATAAATTCTGGGTTATGGAAGGAATCAAGTTAAACTTTGAAAAAATTCTGAATAGCAGCAACCATAACCAAATTAAAACCCATGTTCTTCAAATGAACATTGCCCAAATCGTAGAAATCAGTCTCCTGTTTATCAATATCACTGTGCTCAATCACCTGGAAACCAATATGGCTTGCAACCAGTTTGACTCTGTGGTTGATAAAATGCCTGGGTCTCTTAATGGCACTGGATCATCTAGCCCCTCCCAGTACAGTACAGTCTTGGGATGATGGCAGACCAACTACCTCTAGATATAGCTGCCACAAGTGGTCCATATCAGACAAGATTTTGGCCAACAGTATTTTCTTAGGGGCTTGACCCAGATCATTTCCCTGAGGTGAATTATCCCAATGATGGGCAAGGCTTCTTCCATGTCAATCTTTCAACAGATTTCCCAAAACTGAAACAAACTATGACCAGAGAAACCAAAAGTATAAAATTGTCCAGTGGTTACTATCAAAGTAACTTGAGTGACCAGCTGGGTGGGCTGATGCTCTGAATAAAATAATGTCTCGAGCCAAATGACTACCTTCCTTGCAACAGAAACAAAAATAAATGTCTGTTGTATCACAAAAAAGCTTCAGAGACCCACCTTCCTGTTCTTTGAATAACTTGCATTGAGTGCCCTTCCATGGCTGAAGTCTGAGGTATGACCTATCCAAAAGGAATGTGAGGAGTAACCTTGTAGATGAATTCCTTTCCTTGCCATGGCCTGCCTAAGAAATGTGTTAATCTCCGATAGGTTAAAAGAACTGCCCAAGGCTCTCATAAAAACTAAACTTGACCTTTGCTCTGAGGGAGTAATATTAAATAGCAAACTGACCCAATGCACTGGTCAAGTGACTAGCACACTGGTCTTGTCCAGCCACACCTGCTTGGATTTCTTTAATCAAATCATAAACTCTCTATGGGTAACAAGAGCCTCCCTGCAAAAGTAAAGTTCATTGGCATGGAAAGCACCCACATACAAAGTTGTGAATAAACCAGCTATAGAGACGAATGAGTGAAAACAAGGGGAGGGAGTTGTCTCCCAATAGGTTTTCTAGAATCCTGGGAAGATCCCCACATGTTCTCCAAGCCCTTGATTATCCCCTCCATTACTCAATGTCCTGACATGGCCTGAAGGCCCAAAAAACTCTCCAAACCATCCCAAAGCTGCAAGGTGTACTCTGAGAGTTTTAGGTGATTCCCCTGCAGCGCACCTGGCCACTGACAATTGCAGCAGCTGTACTCCCCATGACTTGAAACCTGGGATGAAAGTTGTGTAAGAATATCTTGAAAACATGGAGGGATGATGAGTAAGCTTTTAGTGTTGCTGGCACAAATATTTCCCAGAACCAGTAATACTGGTCTTTTCCAATTGGCCAGACTCCTGCAGGAACTGGGGTACACTTTGGATCCAAATGCTTGGCCAAGAGGTGAAACCTGGTAAACTAGGAGAGACGGTCAGCTATAGGATTACGATGACCAGGGACATGAACACATGAAAATGACAAAAAAAATCTCTAGACTCTACAAAGTCTGATGAACAAGTGAACCCACCTGTAACTAGAACTTTGTTTCAGAGCGTGAACATCTGCGATATTTGAGTGAAAAATGACCATGTCACATAATCTATACTTCATACTAACACTGCCACCCAAATGGGAAACATTTCTAAAAACATAATGCCCCTCTTCCTCCTGACCACCTTTTAGCAAACTAGCTGCTCATAAAATAACCCTCCACCCATACCAGAGCCCCCCAGCCACATCAATGAAAAGTTAAGGGTTATTTGCAGTGGTTCAACGGGACTGTCAAAAAGAAACTCCATTGAACTGGCTCAAGAATGTGAACGATAACTGAAGGCCATCCTTAACCCATCTGGTCATCTGAATAAGGTGTGCTTAGGCCTGTTATCTTTCAACAAGTCCGATACAAACAGTAGGAAGGTTTTGCCTGGAGAAACTGCCCTACAGGAAAAGTTCAGCAAACTGTGTAACTGCATTGATGTCTCCTACTCTAACTTTGCTGGAACATAATCTCCAAAGTAACTGCAGAACTTGACGTGTGGGCATGGAGGAAGTTTGAAGGAGTTTTCAGTGGTGTCTATGTCTAAACCCAAAAAGTCAGGATACAACTTGGTCCTTTTGACGTGTCAACCAAAGGTACCCCCAACTTGGTGCACAGCTGCTTGAAAATACATGTACCTTCCAAAGCACCACCCTCACTCTCCCCCACTATCTAGATAATGAACTGCTGACTAGCAGGGGACATGTTTTTGCCAGCACCAATGTAAAGCTGTACTAAGTAGTTCGAATGTTGCAAAAGCAAGCACACCCCATTGTCACTGCACTGTAAAAAAATATTTTCCCATTGAACTGAAAACCTAAATAAGGACAATCTTGTCTCATGGGAAGAAGATGTAAAGCAGACTGGATATCCAACTTAGAGACAAGGGTCAGTATAGTCCATGACCTCCACGGTCTGATCAGAGAGTAGTGCATTTTGGTCAGTTAGGTGTCAATAATATCATTGACTGAACCCCCCACTCCCCACTGGGTGAGACAAGTGAAGCATCCTGAACCCTCCCTCCTGCTTCTTGGGAACCAGGCCAATAGGGGAAATTTTTAACAGAAACCATGGAGGGGATATAAAAGGGACAACTCATTTTTCTCTATTAGCCTAGCAGGAATGCTTTCAAGTCCTTTAATGGACAACAAATTAACTTTCTATTTGGGATGTGGAATGAATAGGAAAACCTATGAAGAAGCCTTCAAGAAGGGTGACTGCTGCCCTGTGGCCTGGGTAAACTGACAGCAAGCAGGATAACTTATCTAGACAAATGGGGAAAGAAGCCATTGTGGCACATTTGGGTTCCCTTCCAAGGCACCCCCCATGCCCATGAAAAGGTGGGGTGGCACAAAAGGAAGTGTTGTATCCTCTACTAATCTCTCCCTCTGTAATGAGAAGTAGCAAGTCCAACCTGTCCCTAGGCAACAAGCCCCAGCACCTGGAAGCAGGGTGACCTTCTGCACATCCTAAGCACAAGTGGTTGTATTTGCAAGAGGACCAGACACATTTGCCATGATTGAATTCCTAGCAAAACCATGCATTGTTTGGTGACAGCTCCTCCATCAATGCCCATAGCCACCTACTTGTCCATAAGGGCACTGAGTCATATATCAGGATGCCTTGACTCCCACATGAGCCACCTATGGAGATATTTCATCTTCCTAAAGTGGTGATCATAACTCAATGACCCAAAGCCCGTTATTACATGGCGGACTTCCCTTATGGCTACAAAACAAGCTAATACAGGCAGTGCTTTGACCATGTCTTTTTCAATGATCATGCCCATAAATACCGATCATGCCCATAAATACCGCAAAACCCAGAGACTGATTTATTCCAGTTCCTGACAGGTGTCCTGGCTGATGACTTCTTCCTGTTGGCAGCTAAGGCTGCCATCAAGTCCTTGTTAGATGTATTCTCAGTATCCAGTATGTGTTTTATTCCCTCATTGTCCACTAGATCAAAGATATCTATAAACTCCCCTTTTATAATCATGTTTTGGCCTTAGTGGTAATATGTGCTGTGATATGAGAACCATGTGATTTGGAACATGTAAGGCTGAGGGTAGCCATAAGGGAAAAAATTGGGTAATACACTCATCGAATGAGGTGGGACCTCCCACTTTGAACCGCTAAACTCCTCGGACCCTCTGTGCAAGTTGGGCAAAGGTAACCGCAACACTTGGTCATCCAGTACCTGCCCGGTCTCCAGGATTCAGTGCTGTAGAAAGCGCAAAGTTTCTCTCTAAGGCAAAGTCAAGCAGCCTAACTCTCCCTTCTTCTGGCAATGAATTTATAAACTCATCCATTCAATTAGCAGATTGACCACTACCGATAATAGCCCTGCAGACCCAACAGAAATGTTACCTTGTGCTTCTGTTGATATGTCGGGAGAGGAAAGGGTGAGCCTTTGGCCGGAGGCATCTGTCTTTTTCTGAGCCTTCTTAACTGGAGCTGGTCCTTCAACCACACCCTCTGAATTCAGTGAAGGTCTCCTCTTGGAATTCAGGCTCTGCTCAGCATCCTCACTAT
Source organism: Protopterus annectens (assembly GCF_019279795.1). Taxonomy (NCBI): domain Eukaryota; kingdom Metazoa; phylum Chordata; order Ceratodontiformes; family Protopteridae; genus Protopterus; species Protopterus annectens. The sequence goes on from NC_056743.1 coordinate 73,968,357, forward strand.
TTCTAAATTAATTAGCAAGCCTTGTGCTTCCTGCGATAGATGCAACCATCTCTCTTTAATGGACTGTACCATGGCTGAACCTGAAAGATAGAAAAAATTAGCACAAGGAACAATACCAAAAAAAAAAGGGGGAAGGAAAATGACAAACTAAAAACCACATGAAGGTCCAGTTAATATCAAAAAGAGTGGATGTTGTGAAGCTGTGCTGCTGTGAGGTTCTAAAATGTAGAGCCCTCAGGATGTTTCCCAACTCATTCTTTCCCTTCAAAAATGCCACTGTGATTAAAACCAGCTGGGCTGCTGTGGGGGCTCCAGAATGCCATGATATATTCCACACAAACTACTCTGCCAAAACCAAGAATGTGTACAACCTAAGAATCAAATGCTGGAGTCAATATATACCACTGGTTATCCGAGATGCCATGCCCAAAACGTAATGAAATTTGTGACACTAATATTGCAAGTTCAATATAAAATAATTGTACCCAGGATACCAACCCACAAATAATTATATAATGCCATTTAACCTATGCACAACCCCACTAGAAAATAAAAACAAAATTTGACTATATTCTCATCATAGACTGCAAAGTTTACTCCCATAATAAATCAGTCTTCAACAAAAGCGTGATGCAGCTACTGATCCAGATAAGCACCCCTTTACCATTGATATATTCTAACATGTTTTGCTTTAGCATTTTGGATTGTATGACCCCCCCCCCCCCCCACTATGCAGGGTCCCACACCCATGTCATAATTAAAGCATACTTCAAAATGCATAAGATAGTGCACTAAATAAATCCACTGAAATAAAGAAGCAAAGCATATGTAGCAAAATTGTTCAGATTCCAACATAAAATAACTGCACCCCCTATTTTAATAGTTCAACATGTTACCAGGTATTTATTATGTAGTTAATAAAATTCTTAAATTCTTTTAACAAGCAGATTGAAGGAGTTTACCCCAAAGTACCATCAAAATTAATATTACCCTATGGCCATAATATAAAGTAACTTCTGTATTTGATATTAGTTTTTTAACTTAATTGTGTGTATATATAGCTGTGTGATGTTATTGTTTTAATGAGACAACTTGCCCCTCAGATGTGTAGTGTAATAGAGTTATTAGAAAACACCCAAAGCCTAACAATAGCTGTGCCAATACACACACACACATATATATATATATATATATATATATATACACACACACTATATATATATATATATATATATATATATATATATATATATATATATATATATATATATGCCAGACTGATGTTAATATTTAATATAAATTTTAAATATTTATTGTGCATATTTTATTTATATATAAAATATTTACTTTGAAATAACCCCCCTGGCTGCCTTGCATGGCTCACATTAAACTGCTTCCTTAAATCATTTTTTAAAATATATTAAATAAATGGTAAAATGGAGTACCGACGCTGTACGGATGACTAAACAGCCTCCGTACAGCCGATAAGCCCTCAGTGTGACCTCCGACCCAATCACGGTCAGCTGGTTCCATCTTCAATCGATGTGTGCGCTGACAGATTCTGGAAGTCAGGAACAGAAGCACCCCTTAAATAGGGAGTGCGCACCTGCCCTCCAGATGACTAACTCGTGGCTCTTGGACAATGAGCCATTATATGGTATACCGTCATTACATTCCTTATGAATTCTTCACCTTTTCTTGAATGCAGCAGACTGGATAATTTAGTTGGGATTGGTTCTTTTAACTCCGTAACCACTACTGTGGTTGGCTTTTGTGCAAACTTGATACAACGTTAAGAATGTACTTGGAAGTAACATTGCTGGACAAATGCAACATATATAAGCTGCTTTTTTGGTATAGTCTACTCTTGATTTTGTATACCTTTCAAGGTATTTCGTTTACGCCTCCTCCTTATTTTTGGTTCAAGATTAGAAAGTTATTTCTTGGTTTTGTTAGGAATGGAGAGAAAGTAAGAATACAATGACAATTATATTATTGCTGATGTAAAGGGAGCCCAGATTTGTCCTGAGCTTGTTACATTTTTGTACTGTTGTATATTATACATGTTTAAAGATTTTGGGGCTGTGCTAACTCAACTGTGGATAGATATTCTGAGATGCAAATTTTGTGGGGTGAAAAGTTTTTATAAACAATTACTGGAAAATGACACTAAAATCTTGAGTCCATAATACTTTTGTTACATGGATGATTTGTGGGGAATGTGAGATGGGCTGTACAGACTAGACTTAGAATGTTCTCCCTATTTCACATTTGGAACTGCAGGATCAAATACACCTTGATGAAGTTTCCAGATTACTACTGGGAACATTAGTAATAAGCAGATATCTTAGCAAATTTTCAGAAGTAATCATACAGCTCATGATCAGGACTATAAGATATTTACTCAGTAAAGAAACTGAAGTCTAACATGCTTATTCAGTTTGGTAGGGCAGACTCCTCACCTTGGATTAACAGGTTCACTGAGACCAGAGGGAAGACTGTGTTAGTCTCTATCAGTGCCTTCTGCAAAATTGTTACCAAGAGAAGTGATGACCGAAAAGTTTCTGTCAGTATGTTTCCTGTTTTGAGCCTGTAAAGATATAAAGCAGTAAACTGATGCTAGATCAAGTAGAGCTATATGAATTTATTTTTTATTTTTTATTTATTTTTTTATTTTACATTTGTTGACAGGGCTAGTCCAGCTAGATATATGTCCATTTTCAGCAGAGGCCCGGGGAGAAAAGCTCCTCAAACACAGTAACATTTATATATAAAAAACTATATTTCACAAGTACAGGTACAATACAAGATTAAGCTATTTTATACATGATAGATTTTACAGATGTGAGTAGATTAATATATAAGCAAATATGTTCACTTCAAAACATGTTTGATTGCAGAATCATATGACATGTAACATTTGTTAACATAGGTAGGTAGTGTTAATAACATTTTAGGGATATTGATAGAGATTTTAATCAAATATAAGGCCTGTTATCTTTATGGTTTTCAATAGGCAATTAGTATATACAGTTAATAAGACAGGTGTCTTTGTAAAAAAAAATAACATGAGTAGTTAGTTTGGGTTCACACAGGGGCATAACCAATTGGATTTAAGGTAGGTTTTAAGCCTGCTTTTAAATTGTGTTAGTGAAGAAAGGGAGGTCAGGTCACTGGGGAGAGAGTTCCAGGTTTTACCCACAGTATTAGAGAACAAAGAGTCACCAGCCTTATTGTAGGTTTTGCCTGTTTGTACTAATATTTTATTATGAGTGTAGGGTCTTAAGGTTGTTGTAGGGGGTGATAAGGTTGGTAAGAATTGGAGTGTTAGGCTGATACAGGATTTTGTAGGCAACTGTTAATTGTTTAAATAGAAGTTTAAATAGAACCAACTTCCACAAGACCTCACTTCCCTTACTTCACTCCCACTATTTAAAGCTAAACTAAAACTCTTCCTCTCCAACCACTGGCTATGCTCTTGCAACAACCCTGGCTAATCATTCTTCCTTCCTGCCATCTGTTCCATTCATCCCCTTAGTTCTTTTTCTCAATTCTTGCTCTCTGGAATATCCTCTTCATTTGTGTCTCTGTGACATCTTCTTTAAATTGACATATATCTAAATTTTTTATCAATTCCTTTCAAACATGCAATAGCGTATACTAGCTCTTTACTTGAATTTTTTTTTTGTTCCTGCTAAGCCTCATATTCTTAGCCTCATATTGTACTCTAATGCATTTACAACTTGCAGTTGGTCAATCCATGTATTCATTGAAATGTATATTTTTTGTATTTCTGCATTTTTACATATTTTTATCTTGTTTTAGTAGTTGTAGTGGAGCTTTTCTCCCCGGGCCTCCACTGAAAATGGACATGTATCCAGTTGGACTAGCCCGGTTAACAAATGTAAAATAAAATAAGTAAATTTGGTAACTCTAGCCATCCTAGTTCATAATTAGTACAGTGATGGGTTTTGAATATAGAGCCTGTTGCAAATCTAGCAATATTGTTGTAGGAGACAGCCAGTTTGTTCAATTTGTTTTTTGAGAGGCTAGTATATATAGGGGAGGCGTAGAGGAGGGTGGAGATTAAGTGGTTCTGGGCAATAGTAGACCTTGCTAGTGGGGTAAGAAAGGATTTAATTCTATAGAGGGAGCCTAGTTTTTTGTTGACGGTTTTTATGGTACTGTTAATGTGAGTATCAAAGTTAAGGATATTGTTAATCAGTACCCCTAGGAGTTTTGTGGTAGAGTCAGGGGATATGATGGTTCCATTGTTTGATGCAACAGTAAAGTATAGTGGTGTGGCCCTATGGGTGGGAGTAAAAAGTAGGAGTTTTTTTTGGGGCTCAAGATGAGGCAATGGTGTAGTAACCATTCCTCTACTGTGTTAAATACCTTTTTGGGTGAGGGACTGAAGGTTTGATGGAGTCAGGGCTGAGCATATTAATGTGGCGTCATCTGCGTATTGTATTATGGTAGCTTGAGGAATTACAGAATGCAGGTCATTGATAAAAATAGAAAATAGAAGAGGTCCAAGTATAGATCCTTTGGGGAGGACAGAGTGCAATGGGGAGATGGGGAGATAAGTTGTTCTCCCACAGAACTGCCTGTTGCTTATTGTTTAAGGAGGATTGAAACCATTGTATAGCCAGTGCATCTAGAGGTAGGTTTTTGAGTATGTTTATGAGAAGTTGGTGGTTAACCATATCAAAGGCTTTAGAGAGATCAATAAAGAGGGCTGAGGAATAGAGTGTTATTGAGATTTTTGTTTATACAGTCAGAGAAGGATAAAAGGGCACTAGTAGTGCTGTGAAATGGCTGAAGCCATGTTGGCAGTTAGCTAATAAGTTATCTATTAGGAGTTTTAACAGTTGTTTATGAATGCATTTCTCCATGATTTTTGCCAGTGGAGATAGTATAGTAATGAACCAATACTAATGTAAACAAGGAAAGGAATAACTTGTCTTGTGACACAGTTTAACTTTTCACATGACACTTTAAAGGTTGAATACTGTTCGTTGCAATAAACCAGTGCTTTTTTTCCCCCGCACACTGTTATGAAGTATAGTAAAAGTGAGAGACCAAGTTCAGAAGTCATTTTGAAGCACAGCTTTCAAGGGGGCATACAATTCTAGTTTATCACACTGACTTGGAGGAAGTAAAGTAGTACATTTTTGTCTATGCATTCTTACCTTACTGGGTGTGATATGCTATATGTAGTTACTTTGGCTTGCTCTGTTTCATGTTTAAATCTAGTTTATATACTGTAAGATACTGTTCTCTGTCAACCTAAAATCTTTTCTCTTCTGTTTTTTCCCTAGTGCTACTCCATTCCTGATGCAGACAAACTATATATTCTAGCATCACAGTGCAAGTAGCTGAGGTGTGTTGGGCTGTGTTTTAGTTTTGAATCTGAAACCTTAAACTAATTTCTGCAAGAAAGCCATGCATTAGACATGCCATTAACATGTGGGGACTTGACCGCAAGCGCAGCAATGGCATTAACATATGTGGATGTAGCACAAATGCAGCATGTTTTGGTCTGGAAACTGCATCTGTCTCAAACCTGTTCTGTAGCTCTTGCAGTACATGCATGTCTACAGAATAAAAGAGCAGGAATTAAGCTTTTGCTCCCCCTTGATGTATTTTAACATTTTAATTTTGCTCAAAAAGTAAAAAAAGCCTTATCACTCTATTCATGACATTCATTCAGGGAAATAGGAAATACACCCCGGGGATCACTTCTGTGTCTCTGCTCGACAGTGGCACAGAAAAATAACTTTCTTGGGTGTTATGTAAGCCAGGGAGCCTTGTTGGCTAGGCTTATGTAGGGCCTTGAGCTGATAGCCTAGTACCTACCTATGGCTCTTAACAGGGCTTGAGCATCCAACCTCAAGGCTCCACCTACTACACATGCCCCCCATACTGATGATTAATTTCAGTGCTGCCAACTGCCATTGGTATTAAATAACTATTTGTTCCTGCATGACATATAGGAGTACAATGGAAGAGAAGCCTTGACTGACATCCTGGAATGATGAGCAGGATGTTTTTGATTGTAATTAATGTTCTTGGTATAGTGGCTTGGAGGTTTCTGTACTGTTGTCTGCATGTATGATTTGACAAAATTTTACGCCGGGTGCCCTACCTGCCAGAGGCAAAATTACGTTGGTTTGGACATGTGCTGAGGAGGGATGCAGAGTATATTGGGAAAAAGATGCTACGGATGAAGCTGCCAGGTAACAGTAAAAGAGGGAGGCCTAAGGTAAGGTTTATGGATGTGGTGAGAGAGGACATGCAGGTGGTTGGTGTGACCGAGCAAGATGCAGAGGACAGGAAGAAATGGAAACAGTTGATCTGCTGTGGCGACGCCTAACAGGAGCAGCCAAAAGAAGAAGATGATAGTGGCTTGGAGGTTTGTTGCTCCTTGACTTAATGTAGTTGTACTGGAGAACACCTCTGTGCCATTGGTGTTTGCACATCTGCTGGCACTGGCAGATTAATCTTTACTGAATATAAGCCAAAAAAAAAAAGAAAAAATAATTCAAAATCAACATAGAAGCCAGAGCACCTTTATTCCTGGTACTTCAGCCTTTCGTCTCGAGGGATACATTGTGCAAAAACAGCAGCCTTAAATACACTCCATTATTACACTTGTGCATTAAGAAATTAATTATTCAGTTAAACATATTTCCTCTTAAAAAATGTCCATCATAATTCACCTATCTAAAAAAAAAAAAAAAAAAAAAAAAAAAAAAAACCCACACTAAATACTTTTAACACTTATACACACAAAGCAGATGCATTCTTAACACTTTTGCATTCTCTATATTTTATAACACTTAAAAATTTAAAGACATTTCTATATAACCCTCTAGGATAAAGGATTCCATAGTTTCAAATATAGGTGGTTTCTAACTGATTTAACAATGAATGGAGCTCCCCCCTACACCTGTTGGCCATGCTAAAACACTAAAAAATAAAGATGCCAGCATGTTTTCTCAAAGTGTTCCACTATGGGACTTTCCCTCCTTTGGTTCCTAATATCAGCCAAGTGTTCCAGCACCTTAATGTTCACCATTCTTTTAGTTTGCCCTATATGCCAACATACTTTTTCACATCCACATCCCAGAATATAAATCACTCCACACAATCTACAATTGAATCTTTTGTAAGAAATAGACTTATGACCATTAATATTAGAACCTGCGAGATTCCGTATTCTGTTACATACACTACAGCCACCACATCTAAAATACCCCTTATGGCTAATCTGTAGTTCTGACAGGTCTATTCAACAATTCCTTTAGATTACAAATAGTGCTTAGAAAGGCATCAGAAATGACCATAGGCCATAGATCCCTAACTATTCTCATTAAACAATCTGAGAGAGGGCTACATCTAGTGACATAAAAAAGCCTTTCACCTTCTCCACTTTATCCGTGTTGCTCCTGTCTGAAAAAATGCCTTGAATGGGCCTTTCTGACTTTTCCCCTTCTTCCACCTTTTTTCTAGCTTTCCTCAAAACCTCCCTTGGATATCCCCTATCCAGGAGTCTACACTCCACCTCCATCAAATATTGATCTTGTGACCCAATATTCAAGGTGTTCTGAAAGACTCATTGAAACTCCCCAAAGCATCCATGAGATGAGAGGGATGCATGCTAGAAGCATGCAAGAAATTGACAGCTGTAGGCTTCAGTCTAAATTGCAACCTTTTTACTATCATCCACAAAAAAAACACAGGTCCAAAAAATTAATGGCCTCCAGTTCAATTTGATAACTAAAATTTAAACCATGGGGACTCATTTATGGTACCTCTACAAATAAAATCAACCGCTTGTAAATAACCACCCCATTCTTGAAATATTCAAATAAATAGTCTTTCAAATTCCCACATTATAGTATGGCATATGCAGCACCCATTGCTGTACCCCACTTCTGCATATAAATTTTGCCATCAAAGGAGAAAAAATTGAGACACAAAACTCCAATAACTCAAAGATATAAGATTTTAGTGAACCTTCTCCCAAAATCCTTCCAACAGCCTCAAGAACCCAACTAAACTGATGTTAGTGTAAAGGGATGATGCATCCATTTGCCTTTTTAACCCCTTAATACTTTGACATAACTCCTGACAATTTTTAATGTGTGCTGGAACACTCTTAAGAATTTGCTTTAACACTGAATCCAACCCCCACCCCCAACATTTTGCATATAAGAGCCAATGCAAGAAACAATGGGTCTACCCTAAGGGTTCCTTCTATCTTTGTTAATCTTTGGGATGGAAAAAAACATTGATGTCCTAGATCTTTCAATAAACACTTTCTTAATATCTAATGTTGTGAAGAAACCTAACCTTCCCCTTTTCTCTAATAGTTCTAACAATTCAGAATTAAATTGGGTAGTTGGATTATAAGACAAACATAATCTTCCTGTACATTTAGCAGATCCAAGACCATTTTTCTATATTGTGCCTGACTCACTACCCAATTACCCACTTTATGAGCTTCTTTAAACACAAATAAATGTCTTTCCACTCAGTCTTGTGTGCAACCCATTCTTCTTTACATAAAATAAATACAGTACATTTAAATTTCTTAACTTTTTCTATATTATAAAACATCTTTTCAAATAAGCACATTTTTGGAGGAAAAAACATATTCGAACTGCAAGGGAGTGAAGGAAGTTCAAAGTGGCCATAGCCCGTGTTATATTTTCTAACATTAGAATCGACATCACGTTTCTTCGTCATCAGAATTATTACAGTAATCATAAATAGACATGTTTATCGATGAATCATCCAAATCCACTCCTAAATTGCAAGACACACTATCCTTATTTGCGAAAAAATATTAAATGCAATTTGTGACAAAATTTACTTGCTTCAATAAAACCTGCAAGTGTGGGAGTTCTAGCAGGCACAAACATTGCTCCTTTTAGGAGAATATTATTTTCAACAACAGACAAATCAAATTCAGTCGGATTAATAATGCACAAACTTTCATACTCATGAAAAATTCCCAACCTGTCCAACGCTAACATTACTTGAACTGGAACAGCAGCATTAGAAATATCTCCCCTTATGGTTTCTTCTGTTACCATTTCCCCAACTACTTTGCTGCAATTGTTTCTGTCCTTCCAATTGGCTATTGCATTCAGATGACCCAGGCTCAGGGATGCTCTCAAAAGATGTGCTTTTCTTGGAACCAAATTCACGAGAAGAGACTGAAGAGTCTCTGTTGCTTTCTCTAGCACTCAATGGCCTATTTTTAGACCTCCCCAAATGAGGCTTGTGCTGCCAGTGGTAGACAAGCCCAGTTTTGAAATCATTCATGTCAGGGGCAAGTTTTTTCTTTCTACCAATTATCTCGCATTCCACTTTATCCTATCTCAATTTTATTTCATTCATTTTAGTAGAAATAATCAAAGCTGTAAATTCCTTGCCCAGAGCCGCCTCTGTGGCTAACATGTCCTTGTGTACTTTATCCAGCAGTCTGTTACATTTCACCAGGATTGTCAGTCAACCCAATGTACATACAAGGGTTACCTGCTTCCATTCATCACACAGGTCTTCCTCATCATCCCCAAATTCACCTGCTGGTAAGTGATCCACACAAAGATCTCTGGGCATGATTTTCAGTTCCAAATATCTCTCCAAAAGTTTCACATCATAGAAAAGGCTCACCTCCTTTAATAAGTCTCTCTAGTTCAAAAAGCCCCACAGAGTCATTGACAGTTTGTGAGCCCCATGGATCAGATTGTAGAAATGTCTTCTCTCTTCTACGTGGATTGTTTGTTTTGAATAATCTTTATTGAATACCTGATTGACAGTACCACGATCCTTCCATTACTGGAAGAAGACCTTCATCCCCCCCCCCAAGGTAAGGGTAAAATAGCATTTACTTGCTGTACCCCCCCCCCCCAGTAGTCATGGATAGAACAAGCGTGGTCTAATAGGACCCACGATTAAAAAAAACAAAACAATTTGTGTAGCTAGAGATCCACATATTGATTTTTTTCCCTGCAGATAAATGACTAAATCATGTGTACTGTATATTATGTTGGCAACTACAGTTTGTCCAAATTACGCACTCACATTTTGGTCATCTCCTAAGCATGCGGCAGCTTCCTCCTCCTAGAACTAAGGTTTCTCACATGGTGGAAGAGGGGATAAATATGTACATTTTGAAGTATAGAAAATATTACCAAAACTTTTGTCTTGAGTAGGATAGAAGTATATTTAAAATTCAAGATGAGCAATCAGACTTACAAGGCCATTTCTGTTTCACTACTGTTTTGATTTTTGTTTTTCGTATATTCCCAGCATTATTAGGAGTATAGAGTAGACAGTTTCTTTTCAGGAAGAACCAATACTGCTAAATCAGCCTGCTGAAAAAAAACTTTCAGTGACCATGGATTTTTCTTATATTTGCACTGATTTGTGTCTGTGGAGTAGGTACAAGCATCTTGGGGCTTGTTATCCTGGAAAAAAAAGGTACTGTAATGTTCACTGACAATGGTTTGAGGGTTGGATTCATAGGACTGGTAATTGTTGAATTTAGTCAGTCTATTGGGTGCCCTTTACTGTCTGGTCTCTAGTACAGTTATCTTACAAGAAACTTGAAGCCTGCATTAACATTTTGAATTTAAAATGAGCAGATGTGTGCCTAGCTATTGTTTCTCCAGGTGCTGTCCCAGCACCCTCTATTTTAATTGTAGAAGTGACACTTGGGATCACACGGGAGGGATGATTTCCCTGGTGAATGGGAAAACCGTGCCTCGTGTCATGGGGAGTGGTGTGGCTACTTGAAAGTAAGCTTCCTTCACAAAAGTAAGGAGTTCCCATTCACTCCAGCCTATTGTATGTCCCAACTTGGTGCTTAACATGCTGTATACAGGGGGGCAGTGTAGCATATCAAAGTCAATCTACCTTGACGGCTGTCTGAGTAATGGCCCAACTTTGTCAACCTTTACTTTAGTAATGTGGAATGAATGGGCCGGTTGACTAGGCTGATGCTGATTGACAAAGTGATGGAGGAAGAGGAAAATGTTGCATTAAAATATTTCTTTGCTAATAGCACAAAATGTTAGCAAACTAAGAAGTCAAAAGACCAGTTCTGACTGCAAGAAAAGTGCATATTTTTATCATCAAGCTCTGCACTCTTCTAATGGATTTAATGGAGTGTATTGTGAAAAGGCTCACTGTTGTACAGTATGCTGGCTCATCTTCATACTCTGAACAGGACAGCAAAGATGCAAAAATACTGAGATGCTTAAGATTTCTGTAATGCTACCATCTGGTGTGGTGTGCAACACATTTGCTTACTTTGTCATGAATGAATTGGGAATCGCAAATTGATTTTCAAATAGTGAGGGTTTCAGACAGTGTACTGAACTCCTAATTCTGTTGCCTTATTGATTGAATTTTCTAGCCCTATTGCTGCCCTGTTATGTTCTTGTTTGATCAATTTTTCAGGTTGCTAGGCTTCACATGAAAAATTTGTTTATCTTTACCTTCTGCAGTCAGTCTCACAAGTATCTCAATTTTATGAATTTAGCAACCGCTTGAAAAGTCAAAATATGATTACTTTCTTTCTTCACATTTTTGAAACAGACTGCAGGTGGGCCAAGGTGAATCAAACCCAAAATGTTAAGGGTCATTAGCAGCCTATCTTCTATATCAGTAACCTCTACTTGTCTGATCTACTCCATCTTTACTGATTGTTCCGTGCAGTGGCTTGCTTTTACTTCTCTTGTGGAAGCCCCACTCTGTTTGCCATCCCCATCACTTGGGCTCGCTCTACTCCTCTTATCCCAGTTTTTCCCCAGTTGCAGCTACACTTTATCTGCCATACTCCACCCCCTCCAAATTCAACATATCACAAAGCACTTTCCATATAATTTCTGTCAGTTTTCCCACGTCCACACCCACTCCAGTTAGATACTCCATGCCTCACTTTGTTGCAGCCAATCAGTTACTGTTTGCCCTCATTTTTCTCCTCTCATAAAACCATACCTCTCCTCTACGTCCACAAATCATACCTGCTTGAAATGCACACTTTTCCCAAAAAATCTCTAAGATTAACCTCATTCTTAGACCCCTGTTGTCTTTAGGTTTACAAGACCCACCATCCCTCCCCACTATAACAATTAGACTCAGTTTCTCTCTTACCCTGGTATAAAGCTTGTATATATATCATGTTCAATGCTTTCAAGGCTATCCTCCTAAAATTTGATAAGAGTTTGGACACTAGCTGACCTTTATTGGTTTCCAGGACTGGGGGTGTCAACTGCAAAACCTCATCTTGACCTTATTAATGTCTTCAAGGGAAATCTCATTTTAGGGGGTGATTTTAACTGCATACTTGACAACCTTGATGCCACAAAGTCATCCACTCAGACTTGTATCCACTGCACAACAAGTTAAGAAATGGATAGTCACTCTCAATTTATATGATCCATTTTACTCTAAACATAATAAATCATTTTTTCACATATTGATTACATGATCAAACTTCAAACTGGAATAGACAGAATACTCCTCTCTAATGACTTGAAACTAAAACTATCATCTTGTATTCTTTCTTGCCCTATTTCTGATCATGATTGTCTTATGTTAGATATACAAATGGACTTTACCAGATTAACTCCTGTAACTAAAATACCTGCTTATATCACTAAGCTCAAAGACTTTAAACCCTAGCTATTACCAGAGTTAATTTTTTTTTCTAGAAGTAAATAATTCTGAAACCAACATCATAATGGTCTTGGATATTTATGGTAGGACTGTAGTTTGGTGCAAAAATAATCTGAGTGGGAATCAGAACTGCAGAACTTAAAATCACTGCTAGCTATTCTTAGCTACAAATCTATGCTTTTAAATGATAAAAAATAAATGAATAAAATAAATTCTTGGATATATTAACACACAAAACAAGCTTATTAGGATGAAGTTTAATTGTCATGATCTCACTCCCAAACACTTGCATAATTTATCAGTAAGAGCCCAACTTCATTCCAAATCAAACAATATTTTAAAATTAGTACATGAAGGATCTGACACAGGAGACATTCTAGATACTTTTAGGTATTATACTAAACATTATAACACTAGTAACTTAAGCAGAAGTCTTATTGAAGAATTAGCCTCTCAATTTAAAAGTTATTCCAGAGGATCTTAGAGTAAGCACAGAGAAAAAAAGTATCTTTAAATGAAATTAGATAAAATTAAAAATCTTAAACTTAAAGCCCCGGGTTTGGATGGCATTATCACAGAGATCTGTGAACTATTTCCTGATTGCACTATATCTTTACTTCATAAAAGTTTGAAGTACAATCTGAAAATATAATTCTGCCTTCCTGGAGATATTCCTTGATTACTCCCATTCTTAAAAATGACAATGCTCCACAACAATGCAAATCATACAGACCAATTTTTCTCTCTTAAATAATGATTACAAAATGTTTATGTCCATACATGTTGACAGAATGAAGGCCCCACTTTCAGGAATTATACGTAATTAAACTAGTTTCATATACAAAAGGCATACTCATAACAATATTAAAAGAATTGACTTGGAATTTCTAAACCGAGAAAATAAAGAAGCTGTGTTGGTCAGTTTAGATATAGAAAAGGCTTTTGACTCCGTCAATTGAGATTATCTTTTTGAAGTACTAAAAGCAGCATTATTTCCATCATCTTTCATCTCTAATAGCCATCTACAAAGATAATTTAGCCTACATCAAACTGGGTCCATTCGTGTCAAAATATATACCTATATATAAAGGCAGTAAACAAGGATGCCCTCTATCCACTGTATTTGCCCTTGCCATAACATCATTAATAAGAAATCCAAAAATTAAAGGTATCAACATTTATAATCAATATAACTCTAAAATAGCCCTATTTGCTGATGACATTTTTCCTATCTATATCAGGCACAGAGCTACTTGAATTAGATGCAATGATTTCAAAGAAATCCAGGTCTTTATTTTAAGAAATAGAAATCTAAACACATCACTCTCAATAATAAAGTAAAAACTCATTTGGGCAATCAAACCATTATTGGAGAATAGATTAGCTCTCTAAATTATTTAGGTATAGTCTTGAGTAATACTATGGAAAAGATGAAAGTAGTAAACTAAAAAATGTAATATATTTTAGTAAGCACTTGTATATAACCCAGCCACTAGGGATGCACAAGCCAGTACATTTCTTTGTGCCAGTCCCAAGCCCAGATAATTGGGGGGGGGGGGTTGCATCAGGAAGGGCATCTGGCATAAAATTTTGCCAAATCATACATGCGGACAACAGTACAGATATACATACCAGATTGGTCGAGGCCCGGGTTAACAGCGACTGCCACCAGTACTGTTGGCAAACAGGGTGCTGGTGGAAATTGGGCTACTGTTGGCCAAAGGAGAAGAGGGAAGGCTAGAACTGTGATAGTGAGAGTCGGAACTTTGAATGTTGGCAGTATGCCTGGTATGGAGAGCTAGCTAGCTGATATGATGGACAGAAGGAAGGTTGGTATATTGTATGTGCAAGAGACCAGATGGAAGTGGAGCAAGGCTAGGTGTATTGGAGGTAGGTTCAAATTGTTTTATCATGGTGTGGTTGGGAGGAGAAATGGCACTGGAGTTATCCTGAAGGAACAGTATGCTAAGAGTGTTTTGGAGGTGAAGAGTGTCTGATAGTGATGTTTATGAAGCTGGAAATTGATGGAGTAATGATGAATGTTAGTGCATATGCTCCCCAAGTTGGGTGTGCGATGGATGAGAGAAACATTTTGGAGTGAGTTGGATGAAGTGGTGATGACTGTACCCAAGGGTGAGAGGGTGGTGATTGGAGCAGATTTCAATGGGCATGTTGGTGAAGGGAACAGAGGGGATGAGGAAGTGATGGGTAGGTATGGTGTTAAGCAAAGGAATGCAGACGGTGAGATGGTAGTGGACTTTGTGAAAAGGATGGACATGGCTGTGGTGAATACATATTTTAACAAGAGGGAGGAGCATAGGGTGACATACATGAGTGGAGGAAGATGCACACAGGTGGATTATATCTTGCGTAGAAGGGCCAGTCTGAAGGAGTTTGGAGACTGTAAAGCTGTGGCAGGGGAAATTGTAATTAGGCAGCATAAAATGGTGGTTTTTAGGATGACAGTGGTGATCAAGAATAGGAGGAGGAGTGTGAGGGCAGCACCAAGGATCAAATGGTGGAAATTGAAAAAGGGTAATTGTGAGGTGGAGTTCAGGGAATAGTTAAGACAGTAGATAAGAGTGTCAGGAATAATTTGTGACAGACTAGTATCTACAAGAGGGTAGTGAGACCATCTGTGTTGTATGGGTTGGATACATTGGCATTGACAAAAAGGCAGGAGTCAGAGCTAGACGTGGCAGAGTTAAAGATGTTAAGGTTTGCACTGGGTGTGATGAGGGTGGACAGGATTAGGAATAAGTATATTAGAGGGTCAGCCCAGGTTGGAAGGTTTGGAGGCAAAGTCGGAGAGACAAGATTACGTTGGTTTGAACATGTGCTGAAGAGAAATGCAGAGTATATTGGGAAAAAGATGTTAAGGATGAAGCTGCCAGGTAACAGGAAATGCGGAAGGCCTAAGATAAGGTTTATGGATGTGGTTGATAGAGGACATGCAGTTGGTTGCTGTGACAGAGCAAGATGCAGAGGACAGAAAGAAATGGAAACAGATGACCCACTGTGGCAACCCCTAACAGGAGCAGATGAAAGTAGTAAACACTTGCATAAACAAATTGAATAATATGTTTTCATTTGAAGGCAGGTTACAGTTGTTAAAAATGATCCATCTACCTAAGCTTCTGTCCACTTTGGCACTTGACACCTATCCTGGAAATAATTTTATTAGACTCCTTAATATAATTTTAATATTTTTATGGTATCCTAATAAAAAACAGGATTGCTTATATACATCATATTAGGTCATGAGATTGTGGTGTCATAAAGTTTCCTGACATTGACTCCTACATCAAAGCATTGTTAAGAAAGGTTTAAATTGTATTGATCCATACTATAGCTCTAATTGGAAATTCCTTCATTTAACTGTAATACTAAAAGAAAACCCATAAACATCAAAATTTTTCTTTAGTAATCTTTCCAACAAATTTTAGTATTTTCTTTGTCACACCATTCAGTATAATGTAACAAAACCTATAAATTTAAATCTCAACATTTTCAACAATTTTAGAAAAATAGTAAATTCTAATGCAGATATTAAAACCTGGCTTGGCCTAATTGTTCCTTTCAAAATCACAAAAAAAAATTTCAGATAAGCTACATTTTAACTTTTGTAATGAATGGTAGAGCAAATATTTTATATGCTGGCAGTGTTGTAGTAAAAATCTAAAAATAAACAATTATTCTCAGGCAGAGAAAGTTAAATTAGTATCTTCTGTAAAATCTACTGGAGTGTATTTACATGGACGTTTTTACATAGAATTTTCATAACCCGTGATAAAACTGCCAAATTTAAAAAAATCTGATATTTGTTGGAGATGTCTAACATCTTATAATGCAGATTGGCCCAATATTTTTGACTGCCCTAATTTATTACATGTCTGGAAAAAGATTCAGCTTTATTTGCAAATATTTTTTCTTTAACCAAAACAATCTGTTTTTAATGTCAATGAAGGTCATACTATCAACAAATCCAACTCTTACCCATTATGGACAATTCTAGTAGTAGCTGAAAAATGCATCACAAGGAAATGGACCACCACTATCTCTCCCAGTTTTGAAGCTTTCCTGTCTTTCTTAAAAAAAAATGATAATTAAAGAAACCAGAACCAAAGAGTGTAGAACATTTCCGAAGAGTTTCATTAATAACCCTTGGATAAAGGTTTCATCTCTTATTAAGACTTACTGAATGGACTCTAACTCTATTTAATGTATTATGATTATTTCATAAATTTATTTCACTAGTTTTTAATATCTATGATTTCTTTTCAGGCCTTTGTAAATGTATATACTTGTGTTTTTTCATTCTTATACAAAATGTTTTATATATTGACATTGCAAATTATTTCTTTTTCAATAAAATATTTGAGTAAAAAACACGCTATTGCATAGCCTTGAATGGCCATAATTAACTCGCCACTTAACTTTCCTCTCCATTATTATCTATTCATAAGTTCATTCATAAATCAGAAAATTCTCTCTGTCTGGGCATAATTTATCTCTACTCCCCAAACAGAACCCTAAAATCTACACACACACACTTTTTTTATTCTAGCCAACAAAAATAATTCAACAGTAGATTCCTATTCCCAAACTATATCTTTGTATCCCCCTTCCTCTAAAGCAAACAAAATACATAAGATCCTTTAAAGCACAGTTAAGATGGCATCTACTGAACTCTTGGCTGTCCTTGTGCCTCCCTGTTAATATCTATTTCACATGCTTCAATAAACTAATCCTTATACACTACTTTACATACTACTAGTACTTCAGCACCTCCTCTTATTTTTATCTTCTCCCCACTTGAACCTTACTTTTCTTTCCAGTAGCTCAGTCTTATAAACTCCCTTCTCTATTGCTGGTTAATCTCTTCTGTACTGCGCAAGTCCTTTAATTAGAGGTGCTTACTACATAACACTGTAAGTTATAAAACACTGCACTGCTATATTTACATACAGTTGTTTCTCTTTATATCACACCACTGTTGTGCTCAGTGCATTACTCTTCTGCTGCAGTCCGTGTTTTCTCATATGGTACTATAATGTACAACCAGTGTTCTGATTGAGCTGTATCATCTACTCCTGTGTTTAATGTACATTCTCTTTTTGCTGGAGTTTTCTTTGTATTGTAAAATGCTTTATATCTAGAATTACTGAAACTTGTAGAGCTTTTTTTCCTCGAGATGGAGAGGTTTTACCCCAGTTGGACTTTAATGGTAAGCAAATGCAATAAATAAACATGGAGATGTTATGTGATCCTATCTCGCCTACATTCTGTACTGATGGGCTCGGAGCCGATCCCTCGGCTCCGACTCAGCACGCTTATGCTATAGAGCAAGGCCTCTTATTGGCTGAGCTATCTTTATCCCAGGATGCACCACCACTGATCCCCCAGATCTCGTTTGCCGCTTACAAAGCTTAGACGTGGTCTCAACTTGGCTGGGCTAAGTACTATTTATTTAGGCTTTTTCCTGTCAGAAATTTGCTTGATTTAAACCCAAAAGCTGTTTTAACAGCTATTGTTGCTATATTGTTGGTAGTTTTGGTAGAGGATTTCGTGTTTTTTCCTGTCAGGGAAGGTTTCCCATTTAACTTAGAGGGGCCTTCCCCTGTTGTTTCTACTACCTTGGTTTTTTGTGTGTGGGTCAAGTACCCATTTAAGTTAGAGGGGTTGACCCTCTCTATCTCTCTTCTTCTGTAGAAAATTGTTTCTTACTGTATTAAAAAAAAAAAAAAATATATATATATTTTATTTTTTAACTTTAAAATATTAAAGTAGGGATTTTACTTGCTGTAACCCTTCTTTTTTGATTGATTGTAGACAACTGTGTTTGACTTTGGCTATGTCTAAAGAACACAAACCCTCCGGGTTTAAGAAATGCACGAGGTGCGGTTTCAAAATGTCCATAACGGGCGACCACTCCTCGTGCATCTATTGCTTAGGTGCCAAGCACCTACAAGAGTCGTGTAGTGTGTGCCACGCTTTCTCATCAAGAGTCCTCCAGGAGAGGAAGAACAAATTAATCCTCAAGGCGTTAATCAAGCCATCCTTCGAGGAGGCTTTATCTTCCTCTCCTTCTCCTTCCAAAAAGAAGAAAGCGTCGGCTCCGACCAGTCAGTCGGAACCGACTGCAAAAAAATCTAAGCAGACTTCTCCATCGGCTCCACGGACTTAGGAGCCGAGGGCAGAACGGTCTGCCTCGATGCCTCCAGCCTCGACCCCTCTGGTTTCAGAGCCGAGGACTGGATCGTCGAGAGGCGGGTCACCCTCATCGGCTCCACTGATATTGAAGCCGATAAGGGTTACCGGCTCAGATTCTTCCCCTTCGGAGCTGAAGTCCTTATCGGCACCAAGGGAAATTACCTTGAGATCTCCCTCAGAGCCGATAGTGGTAGAGTCCATTCGGAGCCGGTCCCCGAGCCCTTCGGAGCCGATGGAGAAATCGGTTCGGGCCCGATCGGTATCCTCTAGATCATCCAAGATGTCTGATTCGGACATCGACAGGGTGCTCCTTAGACTCTTCCAGTCTCCGGTGTTCCAAAAGCTAGTTTCGGCTCCAGCCCATTCGGCTTCGGAGCCGATGGTCCACTCCCTTACTGTGGTTCCTCCTCCAACAGCTTCGGCACCGTTGGAGCCGGCACTGATGGAACCGGTGGAGGTTTTAGGGTCGGGCCCGACCCTTGCTCCAACTCCGGCTCTTGGGTCTGAGTTCAGTACACGGACTTCCTCCTTCGGCCCTGGGGGGGGAGGCTTCGGGATTGATGCTTTCGGTCCCAAGTCTCTCTCTTGGTGCGTCGGCAGCGGGAGTGCCGTCCACTGTCGTGGCCACGGAGGTGGGACCCTCCCACGATTCTGGTGGTCCCGCCTTCAGGGCTATGAGGAGTGCATTAGCCAAATCTTCCTTGGCTAACTCCACGGTTTCCCCAGCGCCATCCCTGCATACGGAGACTGGGTCTTTGGCAGTCCCCCTGTCCTTAGACAGCGGAGCCCCTGGGCCTCAGGTTACCCCCGCTGGGGTTTCTCCCCCTCCTGGAGGTCCTTCTGAAGCCTTTTCGGAAGAACCCCCCAGGAAGAGATCGTGCAAGAGGAAGCACGTTGACTCCCCTGATGAGTCTCTGACATCAGACACTGATCTCGATGATGCAGAGGGGTCCCCTAAGTCGTCCTCGGATGATGTCTCCTTTGCAGACATCCTGGAAGCCCTAAAATAACGAGGCGGCTGGCAGTCCAAACCTCCCTCTGCTAATGAGTCAGTGTTCCTGAAGGCCTTCGGGGCTCAGCCCTCTGCCTCCTGGGTGTCTCCGCCCTTCAATGAGCTCTTGGATTTGATCTGTCGAAGGGCGTGGGAACACCCAGACTCTGTGGAACCGGTGCCTGCTTGTCCGAATAAGTTCCTCTCGGCACCCCCTGAAAAAGAATTTCTAACGAAAGGTGTGGCTGTAGATGCTTTGGTGGTGGCATCTGCTACCCAGCAAGATGTAGCAGAGGCTTCGACGTCCGTCTATCCTCCTAATAAGGAGTCTAGGAGCATGGATCGGGAAGGCAAGCGCACCCTCAGTTCAGCGGCCTTTACATTGAGGTCCTTGAACTAACTTACGCACTTTACCAGATTTCAGAGGGATCTGATTAAAGAGTTATCCGATACCCTCTTGGGTAACCTGCCTGAGGAGCTGGCCCAGACGGTTGGCTCTCAGCTGGCTACAATGTCGTCCATCTTGAACTCGTCCATGAGGCTCATTTTTTATGCGGCCGAAGGGGCGAGTAGAGCGGCGGGTACAGGCATTGCTCTATGGAGACAAGCCTGGCTCCGCCTGTGTCATTTCGCGGAGGCCTTCAAGTCTTCCTTTGCCGACGCCCCCTTTGATGGGTCCTCCCTGTTTGGACCCAAGGTAAAGGACACACTAACCCGCTGTGAACAGGAGGGTAAGACTCTGACTGCCGTAGGGGAATGATTTTCCACTCCCTTTCGGCCTTATCCCAAGGCTAAAAGAGGAGGGAAGATGTGGTTCTGTAGATCTCAGAAGCCTTACCCCTCTCAGCAGGAGGATTCCCCTTCCAGAGGCAGAGGAGAGGGAAATTCTTCCGGAAGATGCCGTCCCAGAGGCGGCAGAGGCCCTCGCAACACTGGAGACCGCGAGTCCTTTCGTGGCTCTTCAGTCTTTCATAGTCCCTGAGGGATTGCCCAGCTGTGCTGCTCGGAAGCCAGTCGGGGGTCGTTTCTCGAAGCACCTAAAAGCCTGGGAAGGTATCACTCAGGACCGATGGGTGCTTCGAATTATCGCCGGAGGTTACTCCATCCCATTCTCTCATCCCCCCTTTCAGTCCAAAAAAATCCCGGACCCGCCACCCAGTCAGCGGGATACTGTAGCCTCAGAAGCTTTAAAGCTGCTGCAAAAAGGAGTCATCCAACCGGTCCCCGCAGACCAGATCGGATTAGGGACTTACTCAAGATTCTTTTTGGTGCCAAAAAAGACCGGGGACTTGAGGCCCATTTTGGACCTCAGCATCCTAAACCATTCAGTCAAAAAGTCCAAGTTCCAGATGGTCAACCTACAAACCATTCTCCCATTGCTGGAGAAGGGTGTTTGGATGTGCTCCATAGATCTCAAGGACTCTTATTACCATATCATGGTACATCAAGCGTCCAGGAGACATCTGCACTTCAGCCTAGGAGGCAGTCATTTTCAGTTCCGCGCGCTGCCCTTTAGTCTCACCACAGCCCCCAGGGTGTTCACCAAGTGCTTGGCAGTCGTGACTGCTCACCTGAGAAGTCTAGGATTCCAGGTGTTTCCGTATCTAGACGACTGGCTCCTAACTGCCACCTCCAAGCATCTACTACTGCGGAGCCTACAAGCCACTGTATCACTGGGCAACTCCCTTGGAATCACCTTCAATTGGCCAAAGTCTGTGTTGCTGCCATCTCAATGAATAAGATTCATAGGGGTAGAGATAGACTCAAACCAAATGCAGGTCTATCTACCTACAGACAGAATTCAAACCATACAGACTCAAGTTCGAGCCTTACTTCCCAGGTCCAAAGCCCCAGCCAGAATGGTCCTGCAGCTATTGGGATCTATGTCCGCCACGGTTCTTCTAGTCCCCTTGGCAAGGTTGCACATGAGAATTCTCCAGTGGCTTCTTTCAGCTCAGTGGTCCTTTCAGGAACTCCCTCTCAGTCACCTCATATGGATCACGGAAACATGCAATCGGGACCTTCGCTGGTGGCTAGTGCCCTCCAATCTGGATCAGGGACGACCCTTTGCTCTACCTCCTCCGGCGGCCACTTTGACCATGGACGCCTCCCAGATGGGGTGGGGGGGGCATTCCCTGGGCAGGTCAGTCCAAGGCAAATGGTACCCGGAAGAGACTTTACTTCATATCATCTTAGAAATGAGGGCAGTACTTCTGTCTCTTCAAGCCCTTCACGATTATCTACCTCAGGGCGTAATTGCTGTTCACTCAGACAACATGTCAGTTGTCTGGTACCTGAACAAACAGGGAGGGACCAGATCCTACCCTCTTTGCAGAGAAGCCATGAGAGTTTGGGAATGGGCAGTCTCGACCAAACGCTTCCTAGTGGCTACTCGCATACCGGGCAAGTCCAATGTGATAGCCGACAGATTGAGCAGAACCATCCTCTCTCCTCACGAATGGTCTCTGAATATGACAGTGGCAAGTCAGATTTTCAACAAATGGGGAGTTCCATGTTGCGACCTATTCGCGACTGCTCTGAATGCGAAGTGCAAAGAATTCTTCTCCCTAACCCCGGCTCCGGGGAAGAGCCCCATGGACGCGCTAGTCCGTCCTTGGCCCACCGGCTTGCTTTATGCCTTCCCTCCAGTTCCTCTCCTTCCCAGGGTGATTCAAAAGGCATCTCTCTTGGGGAGCAAAATGATCTTAATTGCTCCTTACTGGCCCCGTCAAGTATGGTTTCCCTATCTTTGGAAATATGCTCTGGAAGGTCCATGGTTCCTGGATCAGATCCCAGACCTACTGGTTCATCAGTCGGGACTATTCCACCAGTCCCTACACACCTTAAAATTGACGGCTTGGCTCCTCCTCTTCCGACTATAGTTAGGAGTCATACATTGGATCCAGATGTTGTACACATATTGTCTTCGGCTCATAAGTCTGCTACAAAGAAACTTTATTCTAGCAAATGGAAAAGATTTGCTATTTGGGCTCAACTCCGGGGCCTGGACCCCATTTCTATTCCCATGGCAGAAGTACTAAAATTTTTAACTTCTCTTTTCAATCAAGGCTCTTCAGTTTCTACCATCAAGGTACAATTGGCAGCAATTTCTAATTTTCACCAATCGATAGACCCACCTTTAATGAGCAACAGATTGTGTAAGACCTTCTTGAAAGGTGCTGCTCTATTAAGACCTCCGATTTCTCATCCTGCACCTCCATGGGATCTCGATATAGTGTTACGTGCCTTGACTTCTTTCCCCTTTGAACCGGCAGCTACATGTGATCTAAAGTTTCTATCATGGAAGACAGCTTTTCTGGTGGCTATTACTTCTGCCAGAAGAGTTTCAGAGCTTCAAGCTTTGTCAGTAAAACCCCCGTACTTGGTTTTTCACAAAGACAGAATATCCCTCAGGCCAAATCCTTCCTTTGTCCCTAAAGTTTGTTCTAGTTTCTGCTTACAGCAATCGTTAGAGCTTCCAGTTTTTTTCCCAAAATACTCTAACAAAGCAGAGTTCATATTCCACACACTAGATGTCCACAGGCAGTTACGTTTTTATTTAGACAGGACCAAACAATCAAGGAAAACAGATCAGTTGTTTGTATCCTTTGCAGACAATAAATTGGGCAAAGCTGTCACAAAGGTCACTATTGCCAAATGGATCAGGGACTGTATTACTCAAGCTTATTTTTATTCTAACAAAGAGCTTACCACCTCTGTCAAAGCTCATTCTACAAGGGCTATGGCTACTTCTATAGCATTTCATTCTAAGCTTGCTATTAGTGACATTTGTGCTGCGGCTACATGGTCTTCCCCGCACACCTTTATTTCCCACTACAAATTGGACGTGTCATCTAAAGGACGAGCTTCATTTGGTTCCACAGTGCTCAGGAATGTTTTCCAATGAGCCACCCGGGATTTAGGTGCTAGGGACGCTATCCCATCAGTACAGAATGTAGGTGAGATAGGATCACATAACATCTTTTAGTTATGTACTCACCATAACTTTAGATGTTTGGGATCCATCTCGCCTACATTCCTAATAACCCACCCTCCTTCCCCCTTCCTTGGAGATCAGAGGATATCAGAAGGTCCGAATCCTGTTGTTTCATCTTGAAACATCTAACAATGTTATATAAACAAGTTGTGCATGTGTGCATGAATGCGGACAAACAAGATCTGGGGGATCAGTGGTGGTGCATCCTGGGATAAAGATAGCTCAGCCAATAAGAGGCCTCGCTCTATAGCATAAGCGTGCCGAGTTGGAGCCGAGGGATCGGCTCCGAGCCCATCAGTACAGAATGTAGGCGAGATGGATCCCAAACATCTAAAGTTATGGTGAGTACATAACTAAAAGTTTGTTAATACACAAATCTTAACACTCTCATCTGATATGCTTTGATGCAGTAGCATCTGCTTTCTGTTTATATTCTAAACATTTTGGCGGGATGTGTTTGCATATGACCTTAGTTTGTTTTGAAATGGTTATGAAGTACCTCTGGCAGTTTTATACAACTGTTAAAAACTATTGTAGCACTTTGTAGTATACCAGAAGATGGAAGCAATTTTTACTCCCAGTGTGTGTAATTCATGTTACACTGTCATTGACAAAGGAACCGATAACTTGGTTTGGTGGCAGAGAGAAACGAAAATTGGGATCCCATCGCAATCCTTTCCTTTGATTACAGTTGCTTGCATATTATTATGAGTTGTATACAGAGGAACAACTGTGCAATATTTCATTAGCATATGGTTTTTCCTGCAAAAACTGTATTTTGATTTTTTTTTTTCATTTTTTTTATTGCAAAATGGTAGTTTGGGTACTAGCTTCTTTTCTTTCTTCCTGTCAACAAGAAACATTGTTTAATTTCATTTAATATTAAAGCATCTTCTTTTCTTCTTTCGGCTGTCCCCGGTTAGGGGTCACCACAGCGGAACTCCGGTCCTCTAATGATTGGCAGTAGATTTTTATGGTGCCGAGGTGCCAGCTTGATGCCCAACCTTCAACGAAGGCACGCCCATTCACGCATGTCTTTCGAGTGCCACTCGACCGCGGGGAGGACATGCAGACTCCGCAGAAGGAGCTTGCTGTTACATACTTGCTGTGTATATTAATGAAAGTTGCTGAACAATTGTCCTTTCAGCTCATTATTGTGGCCAGTGACAGAATGGTGTTCTGTCGCACACTGTGAAAATTTTGATCATAAAGAAAATTACAATAATCCTTGTATCACTTCATGGAAGACAATTGCATTTTTATATTCCTTGCATAAACTTACAACTATGATCATTTTTCATTGAGATATAAAAGATGCGATCACAAACTGCTCTTTGTGTTGATATAAATAAGATCCAGCAGTATAGCAACACCGAGGTCTCTCCTTTAGTGCTAGATTGACTTTGAAGTCTTCCTACTAGTCTCTCACATGGAGTGCCAGTTTCTTGGTGGTTAAGATAAGTATTAGAAATGGAGGGACTCAGTAAGTCCACATGAATACTAAATGAACCTCATCTGTATATAGTAAGCCAACAGCTGATTCTTGTATCTAAGATGTTATAGTTGGAGTTGCGGCTGAAATTTGAAAGAAAATGTACTAATGTTTGTTCAAAATTTTCAGAAGTGTGAAAAAATGCATGCCTGCTCAGTTTTAGTTAAGTAGTTGTAGGTAGTAAGACTAATTTAGTAATCATTTCTTGCCTGAGAATCTAGGTATGATCAACTTGATATTGAGACACTGGATAATCATGAATTTGGACTGGATGCAGTGCATAAACCTTTGGATTTTATACGAGAGGATAGTAGTACTGTGCCAGACAACCTGCCAAGCTGTTTTGGGGTTGAATTTTGTGGTTACATTTCTGCAACTATAATTGCATTTTTAACAAAATGTTACTTTGTAGTTTTGTTCCATCAAGCTGAAAACAAGCAGATGTAATACTGATTCATAATGGATGAACCAATGCAAAATGTAGGCTACCAGTTATGGAGTAGGTCCTCTTATAGGCTCTTCCAAGATGGATGCACATTGATCAGCTTAACTTCAGCTCTCCCAGTATGAAAAAAGAAACGGAAAGTCAAGGTCCAGGATCTCTGCCATTTTCAGTAAATTCATTTACTGGCAAGGTGTGAGCAAAGAATAAACTAAGAACTTGAAGGAAAATCAACTAAAAATGTCTGAGAGTACTGATTGGGAAGATCCTTGCAGCTGTTAAGCAAAAAGCAGTTCAAGCTCCAGCTTTGGTATAAGACATAACTTCCAGTAATCTAGAAGAAAAAAGTAAGTCAAATGTGCACAGGGCTGAAACACTGAAGGAGTATATTAACTCAAATAAAAGTCTGAAAATGGAAAAAGCTTTAAACAGATTTTCAGATATGACGAAAAAACTGTAAAAATCTGAGTCCAAAATGAAGAAAATTCAGACAAGAGTATGAGACTGCTCAAGAAGAGATGTTTCAAAAATCAAATTAGGGAAAACAGCATGTAGGGAAAACCTCTAATTTTCTCCTGTACTAGAAAAACTTTAAGGAACAATTTTATGAAGTCACAAATAAGCATTTGGACTGGTTGGTATTCTACTGCAGGATTTGTTAATTGAAAGGGAATTTTCTTGTATGTGCTCCAAACCTGGCCATGAGAAAGCAGCCGAAATGTATATTAGCAACGATGTAATTCTACCAGCAAAGAGAGTTGATACTGACAAAACTGTGCAGACAGTAGACTTTGTGGAAAGTGGTTATTCACTGTATACCAAGTAGAAGAGAAACAAATTTATTCCAGCAATCGGGAAATGTTGAGAGGAAGCAGAGATTCAGGCTGCTCTATCGAGTTGTCTTCAGAATATTTTTCCTGGAAGATAAGTCATTTTTTGATGGAAAACAGGCTAAGGAGGAAAATGTTTTTCCAACACAAAGTGAGCCATCAGGTAGAAGGGTCACTGCTTCTCATTCTACTGATGATAAAGCACATATACTTTGCCAGTGAATCCTTTTCCAGTGTTCCAAAGAAAAATGATTGAGAAACCGAGAAAAGGACAGGGATTGACTAGAAGAATTGAGTATACCTTTGCAATGAACCAGAGATTGGAGTTAAGAGCTGGAGATGAACAGGTAAAGACTGGAAATATGGAAACTTGTGAATAAATGTGAGATTAAAAAGCATCGATCACATTTGAGAAATATGGCTGTACAAAAAAAATGGAAATAATGGACTTTTAACTTTGGTAAATTTGGGGGGAACTGAAAAGCATTTGCCTAACTTCATGAGTAATGTTTAGAAGAACAATAGGGGAGGGAAAGTGGAAGTAAAAAGGTCACTAAGGAAAATAATTTTCATTTTTAACAGTATTTCTATAAAACTTTTCATTATACAAATTGCAAGTTTATAATAAAGCATTTTTAGTTATATGTGATAGATACTAAAGTAGACATGCTTTTTTTCTTTATTAAAAAAATGTAGGCATTACAATGCAAAAAGAGAAAAAGAGTTAGAGAAAAGTATATTAAAGTTAAGATGATGTAATCTTGGCTTGTTGATATGGGGTGGGATGCAAAAGTACACAGATGTATGTAGATCTGACATGTTTTCTCTTTTTCAGAGTTGAATGTCTAGATTAAAACCTTTGGCTTAATCTAATCACTTTTAAGTTGAAACAAGTACATAAGAGAACATTAAATGTAATGAAAGGTTTTCGTTTAGCAATAAATCTTTCATCATGCCTTAAAAAGCTCGCAGGTGAGGACTACATGTTTCTTTTTTTTAAGTACCCATGGAGACAAGCTAATTATAAGGCAATAAAAAGCCAAAGAAAAGCCTTCTTAAAAGGTAAAAATGTTTACATAGAGCATGCAAGTTTTTCATGTATGGCAGGGGAATAAAGATGAAGAACAGATACCAATTGGTGTAAGTAGGAGGGCAGGCAGCAACATGAACCTTAGCATGGATAACCTTAACTTTAGGTTATATCAGGCCTGTATTTGCAACTATTTGGCACAATTTCTCCTATTAGGAGGGTTAAGCTTAATTATTTGAAGATGTACATAGTTTTGTGAGTTCTGTGGTTCTGTTTTTTTGAGGATTTTTCATTATTAGAAAAAACTTGTAAAATGCAACATAGAGTCAGAGAGGGATAAGAAAAAATGTCTAAAGGATCAGTTGGTGCATGTGTCACAAAATCTGGGAAAAGACATTTAAAAATGCTGTCATATATAATAGGTGTGAGTAATGACTTCAGTCGCAATGGCGACACTTTACAAGATATGTAAAGTGTCGCAATGGCGACACTTTACATATCTTGTAATATTGTGTCACAGGTATAGAGGAAAAAAAGGAAAGAATAATTCAGAAATGCAGTGGGTAAATGCTACAAGAGTCGTGTTTGGAAAGAAATGAGCATGAGAGTTTGATAAAGGATGTCAGGGTGGATATTCAGCAGAATATCAGGGAAAAAGGAAGAGAGGAGTACTTGTATTGCTAGATGAGCTACAGTAGTGATAGTAGAGGAAAATAAAAATGGTACATCTGTGGAATTGAGGCTACTGACAAGGGAGGTGAATCATACTGGCACATATTTATGTTCAAGCTAAAACTGTGTTGTAGCATTTATGAAAGGTTTGGGAGAGAAAACCCACTTTCAGCAGGGATCAATATTCATAGGTGTGAGCTGTTTTTTGATTTGCAGCAATGTGGTTCTATCTGTGGCCATAGAAGGAAAATATAGGAAAAAAAGGTAGATGTCTTAAGAAATTTGTGAAAATATTTGGTAGGGAGTAAGTGAATTCAGTAGTAGGAACTCTGAGAGAATCTACTTTCCCCAGGTACAATAACTGGGCTACCCTAGACAGAAATTATATTTCACAGGGACATGTGCACGTAACTGAGAGCTTTGACACATTCAGTAACTATTTCAGATCATGCACCAGTAATAACCAAGACAAAAATACAAAATGAAGTAAAAAGGAGACATTGGCACTTCCTCACCCGCTTGTTAAAAATTGGAATTTAATGAATGGGTTTTGGAAATTATTTGGGAGTTATTGGGGAAGGTAGAAAACACTCCAGAAGTTGGAGCTAGTGAGTGGGATAAAATTAAAGTGGAGACTAAAAATAGAGCAGAAACGGAAGAAAAGGAGAGATTAAGAAGTAATAAAAAATTATTTAAAGGAGTTGACAAAGGCTAAAGTATTGCAGTATAAGGGAAATATTATAGAACAAGAGGAGGCACAACTATAGAGTGCTAAAGAGAAAATAAGGGAATGTCTGGACAATGGGTTTAGAAAAACTGCTGTTAATCAACTGTTTTTTAATTACTCCAGAGCGCAAAAATGTTTTTGCAATGACTTTGGCAACAAAAAGTGGAAAGAGTTGTTGCCATACTTAGGGAGCCTATAGTAAGAAAAATAACCAGACATCCTGCCGAGGGATTAGAGATATTTTGGAAATTTTATGAAGATTGTATAAAGCAAGGAACTGAGAAAAAGTACAAATGGAAATATTTATGAAAGACTTAAATTTACCAAGGTTAAAGATAGATGTGGCTCAACAATTAACAATAAAGATAGGAGAGGAGATAAAAATGGTGATGTATAACCAATCTGGAGGAAAGTATCGAGGAATGGATGGCATTTTAGTGGAAGTGTGGAAGCTAGGAGGCAAGAAAAGTGATAGATCTGGAATTATTTTTTTTTTTTAGCAGCATTTTAAAATGAGGATGTGCACCAACATTCTAGAAAAAAAAACTATGTAGTGGCTGTAATACCTAAAGATGATAAAGTTCCATCAGGTCCGGCTTTCATATAGGCTCATTTCAGTTTTAACTTATGATTATAAACTGTTTCTATATAATGGTTAAAAAATGGCAAAGGTGTTAAAATTGATAGACATGCATCAATAATATAGTTTTGAGGAGGGAATGCAAAGATTTGACAACATTAATAGAAAAACAATGACCCAGAGAGAAGCAGAGTGTAAGAATATACTGCTGCTGTTGGTGGGCCTTGATGCAGAAATAGCATTTTACAGTGTTAGCTGGGGTTTTACAAACAGGGTAGAGGGAAGTATTTGCATTCCCCTGATACAAGAATAAGGTTAATTATGAAGATATATTAGGGATCAGCGACAACAAAGTAGGAGGGATCCTCTCTGATAAAGCTGTGTCTGAACAGAAGAACCAGGCAGGCACTTTCCCCATTTATTTGCATTATGTTTAGAACCATTTGGAAAGAAAATAAGAGAAATTAAAGGCTACATTTGGCATGGTAACCAAGAAAAGTTGGCTTTATTTGCAGACAATATTTTGTAGCTGATAAAACCAGAAAAGGACCATTCAGTATTGTGAATCTTTGAGATGGTTCTGATTTTTTCCCAGGTATAAAATGAATTATGCAACAAAGGCTATAGCTGCAAATTATGCACCCACACATGATTTGGTTCAGCAATACCCATATTTATGGGGACATTATAAAAAAGTATTTAGTATGGGTTAAACAGGATTTTGTTATGGTAGCTAAGGATATATGGGAAGAGACTTAAAAGATAATACAAGAAC
The DNA here is from genome assembly GCF_019279795.1 of Protopterus annectens. Taxonomy (NCBI): domain Eukaryota; kingdom Metazoa; phylum Chordata; order Ceratodontiformes; family Protopteridae; genus Protopterus; species Protopterus annectens. Next base: position 73,998,805 of record NC_056743.1, read on the forward strand.
TAAGAAACTGGAAGTTTTTCTGTAGATATGGGTAGCAAGATACAAGCAGTAAAATGCTTTTAGTCCCTTTAGTTTTATACACAGGTCAGGCATATTTTTATTGGTCAGAAAAGTTGCAGATAGTAATAGATTATTTGGGAGGCAAAGAGAGCAAGACTCGTGGGATAAGTTGTTCCATCCAATAGAATGAGGTGGTTTAGGATTAGCTGTATTTGAAGGAATATGTTATAGCTACACATTTAAGGCACAAGACAAGCAGGAACTTACAATTTGAAGTGAAAGGTAGGATGGTGATGAAATGGGGGGGGGGGGGGTTATTCCAGAAATAAGGCGAGAGTGAGATTTTGGATAGGGATCCTTAAGGAGAATAACATTTGTACAGAAGATTAGATTCATAAAGTAGGAGAGTATTCTAAGAACTAGGCCAACACAGGAATGGAGAAGAGAGATCCTGCTGATAGGGGTTGACTTCAATTACGGGTACAGAACATAGGCAAGAGGGGGGTGTAATTTACTGGAGGAAACTGGCAAAGGAACAAAAGTATTGGAAATACCTACAGAAGAAAAGTTAATAGAATAGAAAGAGGCCAAGAAGACATTTGGACTGCAAGCCAGAGACTGACTTCCTTATCAGAAATTAATAGAGTATAGGCAAAGAGAAAGAAATAGCTTAAGAGAAAAACCTGCACTGGTAGAGGTTTTAGCTGAATCTAGAAGATAAGTTACTGTTAAAGGGATAATTAGTAGGGCATATAAAATATTAACCACATCTGACTACTATACTTAGATTGGTAAGAGATTAGATAAGCAACTCAAAAAGAAACAGTGGTAGGGCATGTGTATGGCTTCCAAATATGCAATGAAGTCTACAAGATTTAGAATTTTTACTTGTGTTTGCATAGGCATTTTTTAACCTAAGCAGACTACAAAGAATTTTTCCTCAGGTAGACTGCAAAATATTGGCAGTCTGATAGAGGAGGAGGAGGAGGCGGCAACTGGGAGCATGTTTTGAGAGGGTATTAAGTTGTCAGACTTTAAAATTTCCCTACAGAGATTCTGTCAAATACTAGGCGAGCAAGTGAATGTAACTAAGCAAATTATTTTTTGAGCTGAGATGCAGGATCTAAATTGCCTAGACATACTAAGATCTTAAGTTTAATTCTGGTGGCTCCTAAAAAAACAATTACTAGAAAATGGAAATCTGACTCTAAACCAACCTTATTTGAAGTAATGGATATTGTAAGAGAAATAACTGAAATGGAAGTGGGACCTTTAGAAAAGTGTAGGAGCGAACCCCATGGAAAAGAAATTTTGGGAACAATATATGCAGAAAAATGATTTGAAGGAGGAATGCGGTTTTAAGATGAGGTAAGAACTGAACAGCTTATGTAATGTTGCATTGGTTATATTTTATAGATGAATATATGTGATGTATAATGCTTGTAAATGTGAACTTGTTAATATGGTTTCTTTACTTTCATATAAATGTAAGTTTGCATGCGTCATAAGTGATAATTCAATAAAGGTGTTTTTTTTTTTTTTTTTTTAAATCGAGCAATAAAAACATGAAACAATCCTCCTTTGAGCTTATAGGCAAGTACTAGGCTAGCTGCCCTTGCAGGCCATTTTCCCTAACCAGTTTCCCTTTTTGTGGTGGAAATAACCTATCCTTTTTAGTTATAGATTGACTTTACCCATCCCATGGTCCATAATTGTATATTACCTCTAATGAAAATAACTGGCATCATATCATACATAATTTAAGTGGATCCGTGCATGGGATAAAGCATTTAGGAGCTCTGTCTGTTCATTAATAGTACAAGGGCCAGTCATAGGATAAATTGTTTCCTGTCCATAAATCTATATTGCACTTGAATATGGACAGGGATGAACTTTTATTTTATGTGGATGCAAGTCTGTTCCACAGCAGAAGTATATACCTGTCCCTCCAAACTATTCTGTTAGTGTTGTAGAACAGATTTGGCTCTCTAGACAGAGTATGTCTGATACCATTTGACTTGCTGATGCAGTAAATCCATCGGTAATGAGTCAGAAGATGCCTTGTACGCCAAACTCTGGTCCCACTTTGCAGTCTATAGAATATTGAGTATAGTGACTGGGCTTTGAGACAGTCCGTGAAGGACATGTTTAGGCATTGCATCATTTTAGTAAGGTAGCGGAGTGTTCCAGGTATTGCACGTGTCTGGACAGTATCCCAAAGGGGGTATTATATTCAGTGTCTGGGTTAATGAGGGATGAGTTAGAGGACAATGACATCCCTAAATGTAGATAGTGCCTTTGTTTATAAGTTTTGCAATACAGGACTTTCTTAAAACAGTCACATGTTGGTCAAAAGTTAATTCACTGTCCACAAGTTCCCCAAATCCAAAACAACTATGTCAACGCTTAGGGGCATATTACCACTGTGGTATTTCGCTAGGGCAGATGAGTTCCTACAGGATAAAAAGGATGCATGTCTCAGCCTTCTGGTTTATTCAAAGGAATAAACATTGTATCTGATGAAGTCTGATAGACGAAAGTGCTCGTTACTTTGAGTACACCAGACAAATTAAAGCTCAACAAAGAATTGCTTTGTGCTTTTATTACTTGTGAAAAAGAGGCTTTTCCTTTTGTTTTTATAATTCATAAAGGAGGACATCTGATAAAATTTCCAAGTAAAAACTAGTCTAACTCCATTAATAGGAAAGAGTTTTGAAAGATGCTACTTGTCGGTCTTTAATAATGATTTAAAAGAGAGTTTATTATATACTGCTCCACATGGGTTTACACATAATAGATCTACATTTACAAACAATTGATTTTTATGATCCTGTGACTCTTGCACTAGATCATGGATCATCTGAAGTAGTAGTTTATCAAAGGCCATAGAAAGACCCAGACAGTGTCGCACATCATTATCAAAGCTATTTGTAAGAAGTTGATAAATCCATATCCTATTTGAGTGGTGTCTAACTGGTTGCATGGAGATCACAAACAGTTAAAATTAATTCAAATTGGGTAAGGGTATATAGGGGTGCTCCCCACGGTTCTATTTTAGGTACATAGTAGGTTACTAGGCTAATGGACCTAGGGCCTGTTTAAGCCTAGCCATGTAATACCCCCCTTGTTGACCAAATTGTATGGTCTATATTTGCAGTGCAAGTCTACGATCAGCACCGACTGCCCTTATCCAAGAGGGACATAGGTGACACCCCTGGGGTACACTTAGTCTCCCATCAGGTTGTCTAAGTTACACTTAATAGGGTCATTGCTCTGTTTTATGTGACTTGGGAGTTTGTCCAGAGGGAGTGGCAATCTCTGGGAGACAAATGTCTCTCTGGCATATCCTGTTAATGTCGCTAGGTTAAGATCCCTACAGCAAGTGAATTTTGTCCCCTTTGACTTGTGGATGTGCAGCATTTCCATTAGAGTAGGGTCCAAGACTGCTCTGTAGCCCAGGCACAAGTTGCCTGTCAGCAACCTACAAGATGTAGAGTACAGTGACAGGACCTTCAGTTTGTCCATGTAGGTCATGGGTTGAAGGCCTGAATTTTCTTGGTGATAAACCTGTGAGGTCTCTCCAGCTGCTGCAAGTGTCTGGTGAGGTACATACAAAAGAGAATATTGTACTATATTAGTGGTGTGATGAAGGATGACTACAGGGGAGGTGTAACATCCTTAGCTCTGGATGAGATGCCTTTACTTATGAGATGTGCAACATGGAAGGCATTTTTTATCACTGTGGGCACATGGTGATCAAAGTTAAGGTTGCTATCAACTTGTGTTCCCAAAGTTCTCACCACAGGGTTTTAGCTAAGAGGATACTGTTAATACTACAATTTGTAGGGACTTTCCTTTGCCAAAAGGGATGATGATGCATTTTTTTGCATTTGGTTTGTCTGTGGCTTTGGCACCAACCACTAGTCTGTGTAAGCCCTTTTTGTAGTATGTCAGCATCATTGGGGAACTCTATGATTGCACTTTGTTTGCAATCATTTGCAAACTTGGTAAGCCACAGGTAATCTATTTTTGCCTGGAAAAAATAGATCCGAAACAATAGGGGGCCCAGCACAGATCCTTATGGTACATCACTGGTAACTGGTCTGCTGGAAGAGGTGGAATCCCCAACTTTGACTGTATGCATTCTGTTGGGGAGCCAGTTAGATACCCATCTAGTGACATTCAGATTCATTTATAGCTAGGTGAGTTTCTCAAAGATGCCTGAGTGGAGGATTGTCAAAAGCCTTGGCTAAGTCAAGATAGGCTGTATGCACTGTTTTACCTTCATCCAGGGCTTTGTAGACATTCTCGAAGTTCACCCAGTTTAATAAGCATGATCTAACCTTAATGAAGCCAAATTGGGTCAGGTCAAGCATTTGAAGGTCATTTGTCTTTGTTAATGCCCTTGATTCTCTCCGTGGCCTTGCAGACAAGGTTGGTTAGGCTTGTGTGTCTATATGGTTCCCAGGGTTGGTTGATGGGACTCCCTTTGTGCAACTGAATTACTGTTGCTGTTTTCCACTCTGCTGGAACAAAGCCAGTACTTGGACTGTGGTTGAAGAGAGTGCCGAGTGGTTCCACTAGGTCCTATTTTAGAGGACTTTACAAGATATACAATTTGCTTTTTCAAGCTGTCAAGCGTGTTCTTTCTCTGCTGAGTCAGTTCCCTCTTTTTCTTAGGCATTAGTTTCTTCCTGTTTTTATATAACCTATTTATGCTTCATGTCCACCAGGATGCAGTGTTTTTTGTGAGGACCTTGTTTTGATCCATTCAGATACAGCCGAGTCTATACATTTGTATAAGTGTTTATACAGAGCATTTGTGGACACCTCTATATGGGAGCCATTGCTAATAGTGGTAGTAGGGGGTTTGAAACTGTGCAATCCCTTAGGAGGCTATAGTTTGCTTTGGATACATTTTTCATCCTTTTTGCTCTTGTGTTTAATATTTTTTTTCTTTTAATATTTAAATCTTTCAGTGAATGGATAACTAAATATGAAGATATTAACTTTGGAAGTGTTGCAGCTTCTGGCAGTGATCTTGTTAATTGAAATTATTTTTTAGTTTGTGACTTTTTGGTTTCAACAAAATGGGCTTAAGAACAAATATGGAATCCTGTATTTTGAAAACCTAATGTTACTCAAGTAGTAAAACTGGTAATGGAGTTAAAACTACTAGCTGAATACAAGGTCTTGGGCATGCCAGTTTGAGATAATTTTGTTTGACTCAAGCCTAGATTAACAAAATGAAATCTGTCATAGTAATAGGGCTGATTTTTAAGAATTTTAGTTCGTTTCAAGACATTATTGAAAAAAAAAAAGTTTAGAATATATATTTTTCCTATTGAATGTAACTTGGCTTTGTACATATAACAAAGAAGAGTTTTACTCTTGAGGGGATCCAGCTAGGGTTGCCACCTTTTCAAATGCCCAAAGTGGGACATTTTGGGTACAAACATCAGATTTTGCAGGCCGAAACATACCCACGGCCAGTCCAAAGGACAAAACTTCACTTTTTTGCCTAAATAAAAGCTTATTCTTATAGCATTTTAGTTGCTTATTCTGTTTCTTATAGCATTTAGGTGTTTCAGATACAGAATAACTGTTTTACGCAACTATTACATAAAATATAGGAAATAATTTTGTCCTAAAATCTCAGGACATTTGCCATTTTTACAATTTTTTTTCAGGACACAACTGCCTAAAGACGGACTGTCCCTCACAAAGTAGGACAGGTGGTAACCCTAGATCCAGTGGAAGTTTACAAAAACACTTCTGGAGGTCTTCATATATAACTCTAGATTAAAACATACTTGTCTGTTTTCTGTTCTAGGTACCTGCAGGGTAATCTTTGCTTAACTTATAAGGCTTGCAGGGTAAACATTTGTTTAGCTTATAAGGCCTTATCAGATGAAGAACTCTATTTGTTAGTAAACATAAAAAGAATGACATATGGGTCTACCAGAAATGATAGTTTTAATTTTAAAATTGGTAAATGTTAGACAGTAACAACATCAAAGGTTTATTACATCCTGTGATCTATCTGTGGAATACATTACCTTTGTACATTCATCAGTGTGGATCTTTGCAGTTACTTAAGAAATATCTTGATATCTAGGTGAGAGTGAAGACATTTTCTTTTATTTTGCGGTCTGCACTACAGACTAGAGAATATCTGCTTACACCACCATCAGTGCATTTAGAGGTGATATCTATTTTCTGTGTGAGAACACACACAGGTGATTAGATGTTTAAACTAGTACCATAGATTACTTGTGATTATACAATGACCCCCCCATTAATATTCCAAAATGTGCACGCTGATTGGTCAGTGTGCACGTTGTTAATCAGACTTATACTAATGGAAAAAGATCCGGTTGACCGGACTTTTTCTATTAGTATAAGTCTTTTTCTTTTGGACAGCAACGGAGAACGGAAGAGCTCCGTTGCTGTTATCTCGTTATGTTAAACGAGTTTAACATAGCGAGATATCTTTAAAAAAAAAAAAAAAAAAAGCAAGCAACGGAGATCTTCCTTTCTCCGTTGCTTCCACACACACAGTTCTGATGTACTGCGTAACCATACGCATGCGCAGTACATCAGAACTGCCGCAGAATACTTGACAGCTGCGGAAGTGCAGCAAGGAGGCATTCTACAATGCCATTATTTAAGAAAAGTAAGTATTTTTTTTCTTAAATGTCATTGTATAATAGCAATAATCCACTTCTGGGTGTGGGTAATGCTGGATTTACCCACGGTTGTCTTTGTTTGGCCACTCTGGCTTCGCCCTCGTGACCAAGCCACCCCAACCGTGGGTAAATCCAGCATTACCCAGGCATGGGTTATTGCTTAATTGTTTTACATATCTTATTCCTATAAAAGCTATGCATAAGGGCAATGATAGTGCATAGTGGCATTAAAATGACTTATAAATACCTAGGTGGTGAACATCACTGGGTTATAATTTGATTTTTTGTTTGAAGTAACTATTCTGAAATTCAAATATTGTGCTGAGAGGCTGCAACTTTAGTGTGCAAACACCTTAAATCCTTGTATTTATAAAGGGTAAACCCTTTAGATTTAGATTTTATTTTAAAGTTTATTTCAGAGACTTTAGGGGATGTCTAGACTTTGTGTTGACTGGAATATTTGATGGTAGAAATTAAAAAGTCTGATATTTGGAGATTACAAATCACGTTGCATGGAAGGGTTTAATGTTGGTTCTTGCTTTGTATGTAATTGTCCCTGATCTCATTCCCTTCCTTTGTAACGGCAGGTTTGCCACGGGCATCTCTTCCTCCTCCTAGGTATCTAGCTCTGAATCGTGCACAACACTTTCAACCAGCATCATTTTACCAACAAACTTGAGATGGGAAAGGATATATTAAACTAAATGTGAGCTATGCATCCAGGGTATAACATATAATTCAGGCTCAAACTGCATCAGTTACGTTTGGAATGCTATTAAAGTGGTGGTACATATAAATGCATTGATCCATCCATGTAAAACAAAGCTCTTTGCTGTCCATATTCAAGCACAACTTGGATCTGTGGATGGAAAACAGAATATTACTGCAGGACTGCCACCTTCACTGCTAATGGGCAACTTTATCCCATACATTGGTCCTCAAAATTCATCTATGGTATGATCCCAATTATTCTCAATAGTGGTAGTAAATTATCAGCCATGGGATAGGGAAGGCCAGCCTAACACCAAATAAGATAGGTTAAGTCCAACACAAAAAAGGAAATTGGTTAGGCTTAAAATGACCCATTACAGCAGCTAGTAGTAGTCTAGAACTTAACTATGAACCTGTGATGTTTCAGATTTATATCAGTTTGTAAATATGATCTAGTTCTTTTTACTGGTGGCATTTGAAAGGAAAGGTAGCAAGTCCTACTGAACAAAAGTGAATATAAACCTGACATTTTCAACAGATAGCATTGATGAAATAAACCTATAAGCACTGCACAAATTAAAACTTCTGTGCATGGTACAGCTCTACCCCATGTAGAAGGCTATGATTCCTGTACCTCCTCAATAATATAACATCTTTGGATGCTGCACACTGAGGAAATGTGACATTCTGTTGTTGCAACAACCACCTTGACCCTATCAAACAGAAAATTTAATGAAGAAATTCTTTCCAGTGTAACCCTTCTCAGTCAGTGGCTTCAACCATAGTCTAACTGGTCAGTAATATCTACATTGATATAAATCCTTTCACAACATTGACTGTGTCAGTGTATGTACATAAATAATACGTAAATAGGTTTACTATTCTATTTGTGATAGCAATTTTTAATCTTGAAAAGAGACCAGAGGGATGCAAGCTGAGAATGCCGAGGATCACAGGAGTGAACAGTCAGATTTGCCATCCTTCTGGACCTATTTTAGCACATGTTTCTGTTTCTATGCAGGTCGGGAGATTGTGTTCAACATTGTTCATTCCTGTAGTCCTCAACATTCTCTGCTTGCCCAAAAATATAGTCAGACCAGCATAAAGCTATCAAAACAAAGCAACCAAATGCCAGTGGGGCAAGATGCACTCCAAGAACAGAAAATAGGCACTTTTCTATAATGTGTTTAATACAATATAAAACATTAAGCTGTTTCATGCTTTTTAGTTCAGTAAGGACTACTTCAGAATAAAATCATTCTCATTTCCAGCTTAAACATACAAATAACATAGGTGATTACCCACTGGATTTCACATTAAAAATAGCTAAATGAGTTGAACAATAATACATTAATGCTAAAGAAAATTAATCCATTGCAATAATTTACCATCATAAAAACACACTAATAAAACTGAGGTACAGTACAAACAGAAAATAATTAAAATAACTTATAAAAACGTGCATGTCCTCATAGGCTTATAATTACATACACTAATCTCTCTACAAAAAAAATCTAAACATTTTTGGCACCATACATTAATCTTAAAAGTAAACTTTATTTGCTGTTATAATAAGCTGGATAAATACATTTCATTATGTCCCAGGGTAGAGGTAGCATACAACATAATCTGCCAAATCTGTTCACATGATTCAGGTTTTGCTACACAACAACCACCACTATCATAAAAAACCTTTAAAGTATAAAATACATTTTTTTAATTTGTGCAAGATGTAATATGTCTTTTCAGTGCATTACTCAAATTTCATTTTTTTCATAGCATAAAGTATGTTTATATAGCCTCACCATAATTTGCCTGTCTTTCCTATATAAAATGCATCGCAAGACATTCACAAAATATATGAAACTCCCATTGATTTGCAATTATATTTCACATTGTTTCTAATTATTTTTGGCATTCATGGATATACAATTTGCATCATAAATATAATGGTACTGTGCACAAATACCACATTTACTCCCCTATAAGATATTGACCTTTGTCTAGGGTGTTCTAAAACTTCCTTAATATATTTTTATGTTAAAATTTCTGTGCTCTCCCCCCATTTGTCATTTAGAACAAATGACTCGTGCATCAGGTTTAATACTTTTTAATAATCTTGCTAATGTTCCTATTGCATTCATCATAACAAAACTTATGACCTTTTGAAAATCACCACATTGGTTAATTTAAATTTATTGTGTGTGTTTAGCCAACCGACATAGCTGAATTGGTAATCTCCCTCATATTTTAAAATGAGACAATATTTGACTTATCTATTTAAAAATCACAAAACTCTTCATTTCTTCTACCATTTTTGGGGGTAAGTTGTATCTAAAAATAATTTAGTTAATACTTCTGTTTCCCTTAAAAATGCATTATCTGGTACCAGTCTCGAAAGTCTAATAAACCGACTATCACATTCTTCAGAGAGTATGCACTGTTAAAATGGGTCTACGTTCGGTGATCAAAAAAGTATTAAATCGAATGGCTGTACATCAAATGTTAGTCGGTGAACAGCACATTTAACGAACAGGGATTTCATCGTAAATAGTCATCTAATGGCCATAACTGGCCAACATAAAGGGACCGTTATCTACTACTAGCTTACCTGTAACTTAGCTTTAACATACTCTGCCATTTCCCCAATTTAGTGCGACCTCAGAGTTTGTATACATAATTAGTGGGGGTTCATTAAAATTTAAGAAACTATTAGAAAAAGTACTTTTATGGTAAATATTTGATTAAAATCTCTCCTTTTGTACATTCTTACTAATCTTAATATCTAAATAGTTGATACTATCCAAATTATGATTATGAATAAAACTCAAATTCTATGGTATGGTTCAAATATAGTAGAAACTCCTTCAATTCTATCATGTCACCTTTCCACAGAGAATAAGAACATCACCCAAAAATCTGAAATAAACCTTAAACTTATCATAATACTTAGTAGTGATGCATAATCTCCTAGTACCACAGATGACAAAAATTGGTGTGGAGGCTGCTACCATAGCCATTCCCCTTTTCTGTTTGTAGTACTCCCCTTCAAAAAATATATAATTACTAAGCAAGACTACATCCAACTGTATTACCATAACTTCATTTTGCGATTTGTCTGTCCCCAGAATTAGTGTTTTGTGGAGACATTCCATTCCTATGTCATGGGGTATAACTTGAATAAGCATATCATTATTAAAATTACTGATGCGTATCTTATTTAGCTAATGATTCATTCATTTGATCAGATATTGGCTTCAAAGGTATATACTGTCAATAAAATGACTATTTGATGGGCATATTTGTGTAAGTGAGATTTGGAAAGGGTTGCACTATATTATCTGATAGCAGTAGGCTTAATTACACTAATTTGTCATTTAAGTATTAGTTCATTTGATCACAATTAGTCATCTGAAGTATGTCAGCAGTAAAGTGCATGTAATTTGCTGGCATATTTGGTGCATGCACGTCTGTGTGAAGGTGCAGTGGATGGTTAACAATGAGCTGAAATACTGTTTCCATTATTTATTCATTTGGTCAGACATTTGAGGTATACACAATAATTTGTCTTTAATAGCTATATTCAGGGTGGTTTATAATAAATAGGTTGCTCTGTTTATCTGACAGTGACAAAATGAAATACATTATTGTTGCTGTTATTTATGTATTTATTTAGTTAACCAAAATCAAACATCTGAGGTATACATGGTTGTTAAGATGGCTGAGGTTGGCTAGCAGTGGATTGTACTGTATGCTCCCAAAACCAATAAACTAAAATACATTAATTTGGCTATTAATTTTGTATTCATTCATTCCTTCGATCACCATAAAACCTCTGAGATGTAAGAGTCAAAGCAATTTTAATTGCTAAGTGTGTGTGCGCGCACACCAGTGCACATAGTGCAGGGGCCTGAAAAAGATTGCACTATAATGGATCTACCTTCCAGTGTCTTGACCTACAGTCTTCCAACAGAAGAGCAGAGTTGGAAATCTGCTAGTCTTCTCCTTATCCAGCACTCTAAACACTAGTGAAGTTAAAAGCGATGCCTTGCTTTAATGCAAAGGACCTACAATATATTTTTGGCATTTATTAGACTATTGCCTTCTGGTTAATTTCCTGTTTTAGATTGGTGGCCAAAAAATATGCATCTTCCTTTTTGTTTCCATGTTGTGTATAATTTATCCTTGTAAACATGAACTGTAAAAGTGAAGGTCATATTTAACAATGGGAGAAAACAAAGCTAATGTAGAAGTAGCAGTACAAAGAACTATTGTAAGCAACACCATTATTCAAACTGAGCTGCAGGAACTGTGATCCATTTTAGTACAGCAACCAGGATTAGATTAATCACATACAGCCTATGTTTAGGGAATGAAGAAAAAAATACCTGGGCGTAAGTTAGAGAAAACCACATGAAACTACCTGGGCGTAAGTTAGAGAAAACCACATGAAAATACCTGGGCGTAAGTTAGAGAAAACCACATGAAAATACCTGGGCGTAAGTTAGAGAAAACCACATGAAACTACCTGGGCGTAAGTTAGAGAAAACCACATGAAAAAATACCTGGGCGTAAGTTAGAGAAAACCACATGAAAATACCTGGGCATAAGTTAGAGAAAACCACATGAAAATACCTGGGCATAAGTTAGAGAAAACCACATGAAAATACCTGGGCGTAAGTTAGAGAAAACCACATGAAAATACCTGGGCGTAAGTTAGAGAAAACCACATGAAAATACCTGGGCATAAGTTAGAGAACCACATGAAACTTCCATTTTGAAGGTCCAGTGCTACTGTTCATGAAAGGGAAACTGTGGCACAAAGTTCACTGTTACTGTGTATGATGAACTGTTTAAAACCCTTGAAGGCAAAAGGAAAATTTTCTGCATAATTTGAAATGCATCTTTTTTCTGAGACCACTAGGTTCTAGAGGAATTGTCTCTGTCTTCCTTTGTATGAATGCAGCAAAGACTGCCCTCTAGGAGTAAAAGGTCCTCCCAACAGGGTCTGTTTTTATGAAACTTCTCATGGTTCTAAGACTCGGAAGTCTTCTTTCTTGACAAATCTATCTGACATTCAGCCCCCTTTACCTCTTGGCCAGGTTCCTCTTTCCCCCCATGTTAACTCTGTTTGGCAATTGATAACTACAAGCTCTTGGGTGCTTTCCATTATCCAAACGTGTTTTTATGCTTTGGAGGTCCCTTCCTCCCTTTCAGGGTTTCTTCTTACAATCATCGGAGGTTACTCTGCTAATAACCCTAGAGCACTTAGAAGCCTAGCCAAGTTTTACCCTTATTTCCACAATCAGCACCTATCGCTCAGTCCAAGATGGACACAGATGGAACCCCGGAGTGAATTTACAGTTAGCCATCCAATCGTCCAGATTGTGTTTGAAGAGGGCCAATGAGGTGCTGTGTTTGACATGAAGTAGTGTGTGTTCCAAAGGTGTAGTAACCTCTGGCAGACAATCTGTCCCTCCAGCAGTTTCTTTAATGTCACATACCAGGTTAGGCCTTTAGAGCGAGTAACCTGTGTACCATTTGACTTGTGGATATGCAGCATTTCCAATAAAGCATGGTCAATGATTGCCTTATATGCAAAGCAGAGATCACCTCTGAGTAGCCTGTATGAAACAGAATAAAGTGACAGTGATATCAGATGATCCTAATAGGACAGATGCTGAAGACCATGAATGTTCCTTGTGAGGAACCTTTTTGGTCTCTCCAATTACTACAGGTGCTTGGAAAGGTACATACCAAAAGGGCATTGTACTCGATTATTGACCTGATGAGGGGAAAAGTACAGGGAGGTTATAACTTCCTTTTTTTCTGGAGGCAATGCCTTTACTTTTGAGATGAGCAATACAGAATGCCCTTCTTAACCACTGTGGAGACATGGTGATCAAAGGTAAAGTTGCTGTCAACCTGTGTGCCCAGGTCTCTCACCACTGGGTGCTTATTGATGTCATAGTTATCTGGAACAGTGCTCTTGCTGAAGGGGATAATACATTTTTTTGCATTGAGTTTAACGCCATGACTTTGGCACCAATCATTTGTTTAAGACCCTCTTGTAGGATGTTGACATCATTTGGAGATTCTGACTGCTCTGTTTGCAGTCCTCAGCAAATTTTGTCTGCCACAAATCTTTATATTTAGCTTGTACTTCAGAGAAATGGATTCTAAACAGATGTCCCAGGACTGATCCCTGTGGAACACCACTGGTTGCAGATCTGCTGTTGAAGGTGGATTCCCATATTTTGATTATATGGATTCTATTAGTGAGCCAGTTAGTGTCCCATCTACTGATGTAAGGGATGATACCTAGCTGGGTGAATTTGTCAATGATGCCCGAGTGGGAGATGGTGTCAAAAGCCTTGGCTAAGTCTAGGTAGGCTGCATGCACAGATTTTCCCTCAAGGGTCTTGGTGACTGTCTTGCAGAAGTCCACCAGGTGTAACAGGCATGAACTCCCTTGGACAAATCCAAATTGAGTAGGGTGAAGTGTCTGAAGATAACCTATATCTTTAAAGTCCATGATGATTTGCTCAATGGCCTTGCATAGGTCTGTAGTTCCAGGGGTCAGTGGAAGCACCACCTTTGTTCAAGGGGATAATGGTGGCCTTTTCCATTCATCTTGCTGCTATTTAAGTTTTACATTTTGTACGATTGTGATGTTTTATTCGAGCTCCTTTGGAGCATCCTCCGACAAACCACCTGCCAGCTTCTTAATTTTTCTCTAATTTTGCAGGATCTTTTGGGACGCTGTTTTATTTTAGGAAGTTTCTCGTTCTCAGGAAGGAGGGGTCTTTGAGTCCCTTTCATTCCTCAATGCCTTTCTGAAGGTTCCTTCTGGATGCTCTCTCTTCAATTGCTCTTCCCCTCTGTAGCTTCCTTGAGATCTCTGTCTCTCTATGGATTTGAAAGGTGCATATCTTATCATTCTTCTCATACACCCTCTCCAGAAATTTTCTTTGTCTTACTCACATTAGTAATTCTCTTTGCTTTTTGGTCTTTTTGTGGCTCAGAGGGTCTTTACCAAGTTGTCTAGTTCAGGTGTTTGCTGCCTTCAGGCATCAGAGAATTCAGATTTTTACCTTAATTTACATGACCGTTTAATTCGAGCTCAATCCCGGCATCATAATCTTCGATATCTCAAGTTTACAATGTTTCTTCCGCAAAGTTTAGGGTTCATGTTGCACCTCAAAAAGTTTGTGTTGACTCCTTTTCAAGATCGGGTTTTTCCTAGGCTGCAGGATTCAGACTGTGCCAGTAATGGTTGTGCTGCATCCTCCCAAGGTTCTCTCCTTGAAGGCTTATTTTTCAGTCCCTCCTCCTTTCAGTGCTTCTTGCTAGGGAGTTCCTTAAGCTCTGTGGCTCATGGTATCCACCATTCTTGTGGCTCCTTTTGCCAGACTCTTTATAAGGAATTTTCACCGGTATCTCAATGCTGTCTGACTTTAGCATTGCCATCTTCTGGATCTTCCTATTCCTCTATTACCTTGCTTAAAGTTCTATTTTCGCTTATGGATTCCTCGGATTTCTCTGAATCCTGGCCTGCCTAAGTAAGTTCCTCTGTCCACTCAAGTGCTATACATGCGTGCTCTGGATTAGAGTTGGGGTCCTCCAGCAATGTCAAAGTACAGGAGTTTTGGTTTCCCCCACAGCTAGCAAAAGATATCCATATCCAGGTGGTCAGAGCTCTGATTTTATTTGATCTCCGCTATCTAGATTTTGACACTCTGCTGTCCACTCTCCTTGGATCCCTCATTCTCTACAGGTTTTTACAGAAAATACCACAGTCATGTGGGATTGCAACAAGTAAGGGATACAAAGTCATATCTTCTTTGCAGAGTGGCTCTACAGGCTTAGGATTTTGCTATCTGCCGTCACTTGACCCTTCAGGTAATCTACATATCTTCAGAGCACAATCAGTGAGCAGGTGCAGGACAGATCCTCTCTACTGGATGCTTCACAGGGAGTTATTCCTGGACATTGTTCATCCATGGGGTACTCAAGTAGATCTTTTTACCTCCTCTTTGAACAGACAACTACCCATGTTGTTTTCGAGAGTACCAAGTCTTCTGGCTTGGAAAGTGGGCACCATATATTTTTCCTGGATAGGGATGTTTCTGTATACTTATTCACCTCTTCCTCTGTTGCCAAAACTCCTGCACAAGATCTTGTTGGTGAAGCTTTTAGCCCAGACAGTATTGGGTCTCCCCTTCTGTTCCATCTGGCCAGTGGCAATCATGACACGTTACCTCACTGTGTGGATCTAATCACGCAAGATGGGGGATATCTTAGTCACACTCTCTTATCCACCCTTCATTTGATTCTTTGGGTGATAAGGTTTTAATTCGTATTTGACACCACTTTTTGAAAGACATGCTTCACGTTTTGTAGGTGGCTAGAAAACCCACTAATAGAAAATCCTATGTGGATAAATAGAAGAGTTTCTATTCGGAGTCTCAAGTTATGACATGGACTTTTTTTCTGTGGGTTTTCTATTGTCCTTTGTATGAATTGATCAATTCTAGTCTGGTTTATTCCTCTGTTAAAGGTAATTTCTGTTTCTCTGCCGTTGAATGCACCACTGGCTTCTAGTTTTAAAGTCGAGCAGTTTTTGAAAGGTGTCCATTATCCAATAAAACCTATTCCTCCTCCTTGGGACCTTAATTTTGTTCTTGACAAATTGACTTGGTCTCCTTTTAAAACTGCAGTTTCCTCTTCCTTGTAACATTGTACTTGGAAAACCATGCTCTTAGTAGCCTTCTGCCTTGAAGGTTTCTGAACTTCAAGGGCTCATGGCAGTTCCACCGTTTTTGGTTTTTCACATGGACAAGGTGTCTCTTCATACCGTTTCTTTTATGTCCAAGGTGATTAATGATTTGTCCTTTAACAATTTATCTTCCTTTGTTTTTTTTCCCTTCCCTACAGAATGATAGAGAGGGGATCCTAAACTCTCTGATATTTAGACAGCTGAGATATTACTTGTGCAAAATTAAATATATCGAAATCTGAACAGCGTTTTTTCTTTCATGCCAGGTAGTTGGGTGTAGCTCTGTCTAAGCAAACCATCTCCTCCTGGATTTCTAAGGCCATTCCTTTTTGCTATTCCTTTCACTGCAAGCAGCTTTCTTCAGTTCATGCTCATTCTTCTAGGGCTGTGGCTGTGGCTGTCTTCTCCTCCCAAACTATCCAATAGCATTTGTACTCTCTGATCTGTAATGCATATTGCAACAGTGATAAGGGCATAGTACAGTTGTGTAATATCTTACTGTAACAGTAGATGTCCCACTTCTCACTGTTGTAGTAATTGTTCTCTCTTAAATTCCACCAGGTTTCTTATCTGTGGCCTTTCTTCTGGACAAAACTTCTTTTTTCTATTCTTTACTGGATGCATATCCTCCTGGGTTGATTTTTTTTTTTTTGGAGGGGTGGCAATTCAGTGCGGAGAACTAGGAACTTGTATATAACTCCTGTACCTAGGAACTTGTATATAACTCATGTACCTTTATGCCTTGGATGTAGGAAATGTGTCTAATCTACAGTGCCTGGAATTAAGTAAGTCTTTGGTATGCTGGCTGGACATTCAGCTCTAAGCAAAAAAGAATATTGCAACAGTAAGAAGTAGGAAATCTATTATAGTAAGATCTTGTACAGCTATGCTTTCTTGTAGTTAAAGTGGTGAAACAAGTAGAAGATAACTTTACTGTGTGACAGTGCCATTTCTTTTGGGCTTAAGGCTTTGATGCATGTTTTTCCAAAGGAGTGACTTGAGGTTCTCCTAAATGCATAAAATACATTTGCTTAGCAAACCTCCAGACTTTATTCCATATAACCAACAGAGCTGAAGAAACTGACCATTGCAAACCATTCTTTTTGAAGCTTATGACTGTAAGCTCTCTGGAGATGAAAACTGTGTGAATCAAAGCGTTTATAGTAAATGGATGTCTTTAGATGTATATCATGTAAAATGATAACTTAGTATCTGGAAATGGTAGTGTAGATGATACCATGGCCATATACGTGAGTTGAGGGATGGGTCTCATACCTGGAAAAGGTAGTGTAGATGAGGATACCATGGCCATATACTTGAGTTGAGGCATGGGTCTCACACCTCTCAACTGTCCAAATATTCACAGAATGTCTAGACTTTTGCCTCAAAATTTTAGCCTTCCTCATAAATGTTTTGGTTTCCTGGCAAATCTTTGAGATGATCTGAGGAATTAAATTAGTAAATGCAAACATTTGTGTTTCAGACTTCACATCTTAGAAAATGCATTTTAATACATACCATGTTATTCTAGCAACTTTCTAAATTTATAAGAACAATATTTAAAATCTGTCCATATTTTTGGGCCTTTGTTACCCCTATTATGTAAAGCTTTGTCCAGATGTCATGGGCTAAAAGTTTGAGAGGTATAATGGGTCTTGGTAAGTATATCAAGGAATGACTGCATATTCCTTGGAGCAGTTAACTGCACAACCACTGATATAATGCTTGTAACTTTTTGTCACTCTACCTGCAGCAGAGAAAAATAACATTCACCATCCCAAGTATGTCAATAATAGTTTGTCGTACTCTTGTTTCTTTCATTTTACAGGTTATCTGGCGAATTGGGTGAATTTGCTGAGCAAGCACAAGTTATGCATTTGTGTCAACACAGGATATCCCCAAATGCAAGAGGCTGAGTCAAGTGTCCTTAATGTTCATCTGCAGTACTACCCTGATCTGCATCCTCAGCATAGATGTGCCCCCCCCCAACACCATATCAGGAACAACAAAATAGAATAGGGATGTGATGGATATGAACCTATTGAGGGCTGTCATCTTGTTGTGGACTTGGTTCCATCTGAAACAACTTGTATGCTTTGTTAGTCTGAGCAGATCACTACCAGACACTGCTCCTAGAATTCCCATGACCACAAGTGTCTCTGCCTCCTGCATCATGTCCAGAGTACAGATCAGCATGCTTGACCATTCACTGTCCCTGATTGTGTAGTTTATGGTGCAATGTACCTTTCAAATACTCTAACCATTCCTCTGTCCAGTATACCTCCTGCACTGTTCCGAACATGGCTGTGTGACGAGTAGCACAGTGCATCATTTACATGTCCTACTGTCCTCCTTGCTGTACTTCTTCACTGTTACGTCTGTAGAGTAAAACCATACATTGCCGATATTGAGAATGATCTCAACTGATTACTGTGTTCTGTATACCTGATGCTAATGGTACCTTTGACATTAGCAGTATACAGACCTGGTGCAAAGGACAATGTTCAGGTCACTGAGTGACGCACATGGGCACATATTGAGAGGTCCACAGATCTGTTTACTAAATGAGAGACTGTTCATAGTGGAGACTTGGGTGCCCTACATTGTTAATTTTCATCTGCATTATGAACAGCATCTCTCAATCTTGATCTTTTGATCTGGGGAAATCTCAGCAGCTAATTGACCAGCTGTGCTCTTTCAGGAGGTAGAAAGACTGTGCAGCCCAGCCCATCAGTCCACCAAAAGCACCTTATCCAGCTTTGAATGTCCATCTGCTCCTCAAGTTTTCAGAGGCCAAATTCCTTTCATTAGATCTGCTCTTCCAGTGGCAGATGTCGAGTGAGTGCAGTATGTCATCTTTTTCTCTCTTGTCATTTGTTGTTCAGTATTTCAGATTTTGATGAATTCTTGACTGTTGTCTCCAGATTGATCAGTAATGTGTGGTCTATGCCATCCTTCTAGTCTGGTGATGGCCAGCTTTGATGAACTTGGTCCATTTACCTAATCTTGATTGCTTTATTGAAGAATACTATTTTAGCTTCAGCCTTGAAAGAGGAAATCATCTTTAGATCCAAATGATTTAAATAAATACTACTCAATATCTATCATCCCTTTTTAGATAAGGTTATTTAAAAATTTGCTTATAAACAACTAGAGACTTAAAGTTGATGGACTCATGGATCCATTTGAGTCTGGCTTTATACTCGCCTCAGCACTGAAACTGCTCTCATAAGAGCAGGAAATGATCTGATGGCAAGAGACTAACATCCCTAATTAGTGTCCATCCTTCTAGATCTCTCTGTATCATTTGACACAGTGGACAATGGCTTCTTGATAGAATGCTTATAATTCTGTTGTGGTAGTTATGCTATGGCCCTTGAGTGGGTTTATACTATATCTGTTTAATGGAATTCATAGCAGCCTTTAAGGACTCATCATATTTGCACCATCTTGAATGCAGAATACCACAAGGTTGCATTCTGGGAAATTGTGAATTACATATATGCTTCAGTGTAGCATAGCTTCACTGATGACACTTGGTTCTACGTTTCCTACCCCTTGTGTTTTTTTGTCTGATGATCTGAACCCATACATACTTGGCTAACAAATTCAATTTAAATTGAAAATGACAGACAAGGTCCTGGCAGTTCTTGCATTTCTGAAAGAAAGTCTTCCTACTGCCACCAAATTACATGTCATATGGACCTTGAAGGTCTAGAACCTTGGTATTCTTGAATAATGGTGTGCATTTCAGTACCAAGTGTCTGCTGTTGTGAAGTCATCTCGTTTCCATCTGAGAAATATTTCCAAGAGCACTTCTACCATAATCAGATCTCTTGCTTGTTGGCATGCTGTCTCCTCCAGACTGCTATTTATGTATTGTGCACAACTGTGCAATTAAGATACTTGCCAGCTCCAGATTGTGGCATTTATGTACGCCGCAGAACTGTGCAGCTAGGATGCTTACCAGTACCTCAAGTTACTAACATGTCACGTTTTGTTCTGCTCAGTCTTCACTGGATCCCTACAAGATGTATAGTTATTTTTCTAATGGTAGTTTTTGTCTATTCATGATCTGGATCCCTGTTTACATGAAGGAGCTCACTGTGCTGTACTGCCTGGTATGGAAGTTAGGTCCTACTTTTGTGGGGGCCTGGTATGGAAGTTAGCTCCTACTTTTGTGGGGCCGATAGCCATTCCTTAAGGTAATCTGAACCTTTAGTTTCAAGCTTTATATCCAGGCTACCTGTCTGTGAAACTCACTACCTTGCTGTCTTCTACTCTGGGTGGTTATAGCAGGCATTAAATTAATTTATTGCCTGGCTATTACTGTTCATTATGGTGTTTTTGTAAAAAGCACCTAAATGAGATTGAACACAGGCTGCTGTTAGTGATTAGGAAATCAATAATTAGTATCCATTTTTTTCTGCTGCAAAACTATTTTCAGTCATTAATTACTAAGAAACTAAAAGTGCTGCTTAACAAGAAAGCAAGAAAATGTGTTGCGATAACTTATTAGAAGCATTGGTGGTTGGTGACTTCAATCCGAGAGGGTCTGCAGTAAGCAACATGAATAGATGGGGCTATATTGCTGCACTTTAACCACTTACCTGTGATTTAATAACAGCTGGGGATTTTTAGTTTCATCCAC
Source organism: Protopterus annectens (assembly GCF_019279795.1). Taxonomy (NCBI): domain Eukaryota; kingdom Metazoa; phylum Chordata; order Ceratodontiformes; family Protopteridae; genus Protopterus; species Protopterus annectens. The sequence continues at coordinate 74,019,635 of NC_056743.1, forward strand.
AATATATATATATATATATATATATATATATATATAGTGATTACCGTCAAGTTCTAGCTACGTTGAGTATATCCACTTCAACATCCCGTCTTTGGCCACTGTCACTGATTGCAATCCCCTGCCTACTTCTGTTGTCATTTCTCTGCAATTCACATCCTTGCCAGCTGCCTATCATGACCCATGGAGGAGGATCTTCCTGTCGAGAGAATACTTGATCACAATGTTCTTCTCCGTGTCACACTCATTGGGTATGAGCAAGCAGGTGCTTTCATACTGCAGCTTGCAGTGTTTTTGCGATCATTTACATGTTCTGTTCCTTGCACTAATGTCAACACATTAGGCTTGGTAGAAAGTGAGTACGTATTTATCACAGGCTCAAAGGGCGGCCACGTCTTCTCAGCCTGACATCACCTCTATGATCTAAAGTCCCTGATGGAGCTGCACTAGAGTCATCCAGCATAGTCCCTTCCCCTCAGGATAGGCACACCCATCCTCCCTGCATGTGCCATCATGAGCCCAAGCCTCTAGTCAAACTAAGGCTACTCAAGTTGTAGTCAAGGCTTTACCCCTGTATGTTACTGTGAGGCAAAAACCATGCGTGATAATACAAACTATTTCTCTTGCGTGAATTTGGGTTGTTGCATGTTATTACCAGGGTTTGACAGAAGAGCACTTGTCAATGAATAAAACCCATGGTGCCGCATATTACTTTTTCCATAATCGTCTTTCCTCTCGACTACATTTGTAAGGTAGAATTAATAGTTTATTTGCTAGTCTGAGAAAGAAAATAGCATATTCAGCTACACCAAGCCCTGTATCACAGTGTAGTTGAGATGAGGAGGCTTTAAATGTGACATCTTGTGGAAATGCTACACTGTTTTGGCTCTTAAAATAATAGCCACATTGTTTTCAGTATCATATGGTTGCGTGGACGTATTAACTCTACTGGCATGTGCTATACTTTCTACAGATGAATGATTACATCGTTCAGTCATACAAATGCCAACATCACGGGACAGCTGAGGTACTATTGAATACTATGTTTTACTCTCAGAAGTGGTGTGGCTGCTTTTATATTTTTTCAGTATCAAAAAAAATAATGTCTTTGGTAGTGTATCTTTGCGAGCTTGAATTAATACAGTACCAGGAGCTACAGTTTGCAGAGCTGAATGAATTTCACTTAGAATGGGCAGTTGAGGTGTTGCATTATGTAGTAATTCATCATGAGACTGCTGCATTTTTTCCTTTTCTGGATTACTACTGTATTAGAATTAAAATACTGATTCTGGATTGATGAACATACACTTTTTAACTATTTAAAAAAATTCTTAAGTGACTGCACATCAAATATTTAATTCATTTGCATACTAGTTTTCTGACTTTTTAATTACAGGCCTAATACAGCATCTCTTCAGTAAGTTATTGTATTACTTGCTGTCTTTCACTAATGCTATCCATCATAAAAATAATGGCCTGTTCTCCTGTGCCGTATTTCTGGATCTCTATCCAAGGCTTTTCACATGGTCTCGTACAAACTACTAATCTCTGTTCTCATTAACCTATCCTTTTCCCAATCCGGTACTGATTCTTGGCGGCCATTTAGCAGTGAAACCAATCAGTTGTCTGGCATAATGACCTATCTCCTCGACTTCCTGTAGCACTCTGTGTTCCCAAAGGTTTCATCCTTGGTCCTCTGCTATTCTCTCTTACTACCACCACTAACCACAAGTTAGTAAACGATCCTCTTAAAGTCCCATCCCTTCAAAACCTTCTCCAGCCCTACTGCTCCAGTAGAACTCTATGCTCCAGCACTAAAAATCTACTTCTAGTGACCAAACCCAAAAACTCAGCGGGAGAAGCACTATTTTCCTACATCATATCCAGATTATGGAGCAATCTCCCTCCTCTATACCCACACTACCTTCTTCCAATCACTTCAAGACTGCACTAAAACTCACTTAAGTCTCTGGTTATGCCTGTGCACCAATCCCGCTTAGTAACCCTCCTTTTACCTCCCCTTCCTCTTCCCTAGCCACCATGCCTTACACCGTTTGATCATTGCATTCCTTCCTCTGCAGGCTCTGGCTAACCCTTTACCCCTCCCCTTCCCTCCTCACTCAATCTCTCAGACCTGTTATAGCATGCTTAACTACCTCACTTCATCTCAATACCAAATACATATAGGTTCATAGGTAAGTACTAGGCTATCTGCCCAGGGGCATTTATAAACCTAGCCAGAGTGTGTCAGCTTTCGCTGCCCCATTGATTAATTAACTGAGCCTCTGTCAAGTAGAGCCAATGAAGTGACCCCAGGGGTGTATTTTCTGTTACCCATCCATTCGTCAAGGTTTCTCTTGAAGAGTGTTAGTGAGGGGCTCTGCCTAATGTAGTTAGGAATTTTGTTCCAAAGCATGGGGGGTCTCTGTGACAGGAAACTATCCCTCCAGCATGTTCTATTTATTGTTGTGACGAGGTTTAGCTCACTACAACAAGTGGCTCGCAGTGACTAGGATTTCTTTAGGTGGAGCATGTCCATCAATTCTGAGTTGGACATGGCTTTGTAAGTCGGGCAGAGATCACCTCTGAGTAAGCGATATGCCACTGAGTACAGCTGGAGTTTTTCCAGTCGTGCTGCATAGGATATATGTTTGAGACCAGTAATCCTCTTGGTAAGGTACTTTTGTGGTCTTTCCAGCTGTTGAAAGTGTCTTGTGAGGTACATCCCAAACGGGGATGGGTCTGATGAGTAGAGGGGCATTATAACCTCTTTATTTCTAGATGCAAACCCTTTAGTAATTAGATGGGCTACATAGAAAGATTTCCTAACTACTTTGGCAATATGATTGTCAAAGGAGAGATTACTATCTACCTGGGTCCCCAGATCTTATTACCCCTTCTGTATTAAGGAGGCTGCCACCTATGTGGTAATTCATGGGTGTTTTGTTTTTCCCAAACGGGATGACTGCATTTTTTGGCATTTAGCTTGAGACCATGACTTTGACACCAGGTGTCCGTCTCAGTAAGGCCCTTTTGGAGAATGTCCGTGTCAGCCGGAGAGTCAGTTACGGCTCCCAGTTTGCAGTCATCGGCAAACTTGGTTAGCCAAAGTCCTTCTGTTTGCCTGTACTTCTGAGAAGTATATGCCGAACAGTAGGGGTCCCAGGACCGAGCCTTATGGGACACCACTTGTGACTAGTTTAGAGTCGGACCTGGAGCCCGCTATTCTTACCGTGTGAGTTCTGTCTGTAAGCCAGTTGGCGATACATCTCATCACGTAGGAGTTTATGTTCAGGCTGGTGAGTTTTTCTATAATTCCTGAATGGGGAATGGTGTCAAAAGCTTTGGCGAGGTCAAGGTAGGCTGTGTGAACTACCTTCCCCTCATCTGTGGCCTTGGTGACGGTCTCAAAGAAGACAATCAGGTTTAGTAGGCATGATCTTCCATTATCAAAGCCGAACTGGGTCGGGTCAAGTGTTTGGAGGTTCCCAATGTCTTTGTTAATGAGTTCCATGATGATGCGCTCCATAGCCTTGCAGACAGACTTGCACCTAGCTTCCTGTCACTACCCACATATACTACTCACTCAGTCTCCTTCCTTACTCCTCTATCTTCCCCTCCCATCCCATTAGCCCTTCTAGCATGTTCCACCTTCGTATGGTGCTTCTGCTTTATATCTGCTTGAGTTTAGTGCATTATTTGTATATAAGATTTAAGTATATGAGTTTAGAACAGTATCTGTTTGAGCTTAGTACTATCTGTATATACATACTACCTTTATTCCTAGCCTTTAGCTAGATATTGGTGTATTTGTTCATTACTATGTTTCATATTGTATGTATAGCTAATGTTTGCTGCGGTAAGTATTTGCTATTTATGTATATTCAATTGTTCTTCATGTACTCTGTTGCTCATTTATTGTTTTGCGGCGCTTTCTCCCCAGGCCTCCACTGAGAAAGGACCTCTGCCCAGTTGGAATTTCCCGGTAAATAAATAAATTACACTTTGACATTCAAGCATTCAATAGCAGCTAACAGGCTGCTGCTGATTTCAGACTTTATATAGTCTGTTATGATTCTTACTGCTCTTTTGATATCTTTTTAAAATGTAGCCCGTCTTTACATTTGCCCATGCATTGATTACTGCTGCTTTATAGACAAGTGGGAGAAGAATTCCTTTATAACAAAAAGACTGTATGATCTCACTTGAATGTGGTCTGTCATCCAATCACTGTTTTGCTGTTTTAAGGTAGTATGAAATTTAGTTGCAAGATGAATGAACTGAGCTGATGTCTGAAAGTATTAACATTCTGGGACAGGAAAAAAGTCCTATACTGATCCCGATTTGATAAATGTATTTTTGCAGTGATCTCAAACATGCCTCTCAAACTCTTAGAGCAAGGAATCTGGACAAAGCTATAAATAAGTGGGGCAAAGGCCCAAAAATAGGGAGAATTTTTAAATATTGCTCTTACATATTTAGTTGATAGACGAGCAGGTGTTGCTTTAGCATGCATTTTCTGAAGGGTATGAAGTCTGAAACTCGTCATTTTCTAACTTCACTCTAACGATTTTCCACTAATTTCCCAGAAAACCACGATTTTATGAAAAATGAATGTAAAATATGAGGCAAACATCTGGTCATTGAGAAAATATGTACAGTTTAGAGGTATGATCTGAAAAGTGTATACTTGAAAGAGTGGGGCAAGATTAATTACAATCTGTATTTATTGTGTATGACATATAATTATTACTTGATATAAAATCTCCCAAATGTCACTGTAACACTTGGATACCTTTGTACATGTTCCTAGGCATAACCTCAGAGTATGCAACTGTAAAAATGTCTCTTTTTTTGCAAGGGAAATTTTGTTCTAACACTGAGATCATACAATTCCCAGGGGAAGGGGTATATTCCCTGACGCACGGGATTGTAGATTTTGCATGCCTGTAACTAAAGTACGCCACCAAAACAGAGACCAATTTTGACAACAGTAAGTGAACCCATGTGTTTGTGTGTGTGTATGTAGATATAGATGTGAGAGAGAATTCTATCCAGTTTTATCAAGATTCTATCAGCTCCAGGCAAACACCTGCTATCCTTTTCCCTAGCTCACCTCTGGAACGTCCTGCCACCTCTTAATTCGTACTACAGACAACCACTCTACCTTTAAGACCTTGCTTCATTCCCATCTCAAAACTGTAGGAATGTTCCTGCTCTCATCCCACATTACTCACCTCTTTTTCCCCATTTCTCATACTACTTTACTTCTCTCTTCATCATAGTGAGCGTCTCTGACTACGACCATCTTTATTTTACTTGTTTTACTCATGCTCTTTTTTTTTTTATTGTCTCACCCTTCTTACATTCAACAATTATCCCCCTATCCTACTTTAACTCTAAGATTTCATGTAAAACTGTAATGTGTTATTTCACATTGTAACAAATCTATCCGGAATATGCACCAATGGATTTTTTTATTTTAATTGACTTGTGTGTAATTTTACCTTTTGCTTTTTTGACTGTATTTTCACTGCAATTGTGGATTTTGTCATGTTGTGTAATACCATCTTTCTTCAATAGTATTACATAAATGTAAATGCATTGTCTTTATATTGTATTGTTGCTTATGGAGCTTTTCTCCCAGCGATGCCATTGACAATGGGCTCTTCCTGGCCCAATGGACTATCCCTGGCCCAATGGACTATCCCGGTAAACTGTAAAATAAATAAGTTTGAATATGTACTAAATGTCTTTATTAATGTAAATTCTGTATTGTATGTGAAATGTCTTGTATGTGGAGCTTTTCTCCCCCGGACTCCACTGAAAATGGACACTTCTGACCCAGCTGGACCATCCCAGTAAACAAATGCAAATAAATAAGTTTCAAACTGAAGAAATGTTAACACTTACTATGCTGACAATTTCAAATCAAACATTGCTGAAATCAAAAACTAAAAGCAGAAGGTCAACTGAACAAAAAAAGGAAAACAAATCATTCCTTTTCTGATCTGTTGACAACGAATGCAAAAACTCAAATTTCAAACAGAACCACAAGATCAGTTTTGTGTGAATAATGGTGGTGTTAGGGAAGGTTTTTTTTGTAAAGTAAAAGAGAAGGGGTAGGGAGCCCCTGCTCCACATTACTCACGTCTATTAACCTAAACCCTGTGTACATTAGGAATAATACAAACAAAATCCAGTACCCTGAGTGTGTATAGCAAAAAAACGGATTTATTGTAACCCAAACCGGTTTCAGCAGTTAGCTTTCTTCAGTGGTATGGTCAGAATGATTAGACAGTCCTTATTTATACATTATTCAAATGAAGCATATGACATCATTTCCTGTTTAGATTAATATTAAACTAAGACATTAGTCTAATACATGACCAAAAAATATACATAAAATAAAATAAAACAGTGGAAAAAATGTAATTTATAATATATCATCATAATGAGAAACCCACAAATATTCCAAAATTATACTATTAATAGCATATTAAATGATAATGATAAATATATCAGACCAGTGGAAATTATTAGAAAATGGAATTTGAAACTAGAAATGATTATAACCATGGTAGAAAATGTGAACAAATAGTTTATAACTTATCATTGAGGCCGGGTGGAAACAAACCACCCAATTTGATTATCCATTTAGTTTCTTTGCTGTTTAACAGTTTATGCCATCCAGTTTTGAATGCTCTGTGACCAACAATCTTATCAATACAAATGAAAGAGAACTGAGCTGTCTTGTGTACAACAGTATGTTTATACAAGGCGTTAGTAGTCCTGGCATTTCTAATGTCACCTAAATGCTCAGAAATACGAATACGCAACTGTCTAGAAGTTTGACCAATATAGAATGCCTGACATGTACATGTGGCCAAATAGATCACCCAGTCCGTGCTGCAATTGGCAAAATGATTAATGTTAAATATCCTGCCCGTATTCTTGCTAGTAAATTCCTTTGTTGTAAATATATATTTACAAAAAGAACAGTGACCACAAGGATGACAACCAATTAATTTATCCCCTGACATAGTCATCTGGGTCATACAGACATCCTGAGATGTGATTCTTTTGTAATGTGAAAAGTGTGATCCTAAAGTTTTGCCTTTACGATAAGAGTAAAGACATCTCTCGTCTAGCCACTTGCCAAGATGTGTATTTGTTTGCAGTATATTCCAATGTTGACTGATAATGTCTTGTAATTGGTAGGTGTTCCTGCCAAAAGTGGTTACTAATCTGAGTAACTGACCTGAGGACTGAGCCTTCCTATCTTTATAGCCCAATAAGCTATCCCTTGATAAATTGTTGGTCATACTAGCTGCAGATTGGACATCCATTTGGTTATACCCTCGCTGTATGAATCTATTCGAAAGGTCATTCTGACAATGCTGAAGGTCTACATGAGATGAACATATTCTCTTAATTCTAATAAATTGAGATTTTGGAATATTTCTTATAATGTGTTTGGGGTGGAGGCTAGAGGCATGTAGAAGACTATTATATTGTGGATATTTTCTATGCACAGTGGTACGAAGAGTATTATCCACTTCCTTGCTCAGGTGGACATCCAAAAATCAATTTGGTGTGTATCAAAGCTTACTGTAAAACTGACACCCCATTTATTGCTATTCAAATATTCCACAAATTCCATAAGATACTCAACTCCCCCTTTCCAAACCAACCAACAGTCGTCCAGGTACCATCTCCAAATGTCCATTTCAGGCAAATATAAATTGTGTATTTCATTATATATGATCTGGTCTTCCACATATCCCATGAAGAGATCTGCATAGATAGGTGCAAAAGAGGCACCCATCGCCGTGCCCTGAACTTGCCAGTAGCATTGATCTTGAAAATAGAACACGTTCTTGGTTAGAACGTGTTCAGCCATACAGATGAGTAAAGTGTTAAATCCTGGACTGTAGAGGTTGGTCTTAAGTAGCCAATATTCCAATGCCAATAGACCTGCCCAATGTGGTATGCTAGTATATAATGATGTTACATCTAATGTACACATAATCCAATCGGCTTCCAGTTGTGATTCAGAGACAATCTGCAGAAATTCAGTAGTGTCCTGTAGTCTAGCTCGTACATGTAACAGGGGCTTTAGATATTGAGTCAGGAAAACTGATAAAGGTTCTGTCAATGATCCAATGCCTGAAACAATAGGTCTACCAGGAGGTGTAGAGAGGGATTTATGGATTTTGGGCAAAAGATACAAGTATTGTTTAACTGGATCCTGAACACTGAGATGAAATTTCATTTTAACACTGATAATGCCCTCATCAACAGCAAGCTGTAAGAAGTTGTCTATCTCCTGTTTAAATTTAGGTGTTGGGTCAATGGGCATATGTAGATAATGCTGAGTATTTGACACTTGTCTTTTACCTTCAGCCCAGTAATAACTGGAATTCATAACCACAATGGCCCCACCCTTATCAGCAGGAAGAATAGTGATATCTGTATTTTTTCTAAGATTGGTAAGTGCCTGTTGTTCCTGAGCATTTAAATTATTTCTAATAATGTTTCCTGTACCCAACTGGTGGTGTAGATCTTTGAGAACAGCATTCTGGAATATGGCTACGTGTTTGTCCATTGGAGGACAAAACTTGGAAGGTAGGAATCGAAATTCAATGGATCTTTGAGTTAATTCCTGTTGATCAAAAAATATTTTTAAATTCAGTCTTCTACAAAAATCCATAACATCTGATGCAAATGTGCTTTCATCAACAAAGAAACCAGGAATAAAACCTAGACCTTTATTCAGCAAAAGCTCTTCCATGGGTGTTAATACATATTCAGAAATGTTATGCACATTAGAACAGTCTATGTTCATTTCACTATTGACAGAAACAATTCCTCTAGCGTTCTTATGCTTCCGTCCCCCCCTGTGTCTGTGCCTAAAGGGTGATCAGCATTGCGTACCCTTTTTGGAGTGGGAGAATCCGACATGTTAGTGGATTCAGTATCCGTAGTAGATGATTCTTCCCCTGAACTCCTGTTGGGTGATGTACCCCTTTTAAGTATTGATCTGGGCCACTTTTGTCGTGTGTGTGTGTATAGTTTTTGGTGCCCTCTGCAAATCTTACCCCTTTGTATAATTCAAAGGGTTTCCCCCTTCTATAATCTTCTATATCTCTGGTAAATTTCTTTAATTTCTTTTCTTTGAGAGTTTTTTCAGAGGCTGAAAGATCCTTATACAACTTACTAAGTAATTCTTGAAAGCTCGGTTGATTTTCATACAACTTTAATTTTTTACACATTTCTTGCACATCACAAATATTGGTTTGAATAGTCCTATCATAAAATGAGGACAAAATGTTGACAAACATCATGGCTGAATACTGTTGTGCAACATTCCACTCCTTGATTAATAGGTCATCCGGTTGACCAACCGAAGGCTGTAATTTAGTTCTGAGACCCCTCGGGGCTATATTCTGATGCTGGTATGCCTTAAATAATCTGGAGTGCCAGATGTTAGAACGTAATGTTTTATTTTTTTTACCAAATTGAGTGAATAACATACTACAATCGTCAACTGGATCAGACGTACCACTTGCAGCAGATATATTATTCGAATCAATCCCAAATATATGTATGTCATCTTTATCTGCATATAGTCCATGTACCATATCATTGAGATCCATGACAATAGATTGTGCGTATGTGAAGACCAAATGTGATGTGTTAATGTCAGATTAGTATTGATACAAAAATAATCAATTGTTATACAACCGAACGTGCGTATGTGCTAGCCTGCTCTTCTGTACATTAGGAATAACCATTTCCCAGTACCACCAAAGAACATGCTTAAACACATCCATACATTGCACCCATGGCCTTCCCAGCCAGCCCCTCACCCCAATGGGGGTCAGATGGACTGATCAACATAATGGGAGCTGATTAACAGACTGGGTAGGAGGAAAAATAGTACAAAAATAAATTACTTGCGTAGTGTGTAGTGTGCTAAAGCATGTTGACTTTTTTATAACGGGTCTTATGGCACGTAATGTATTTTTTGCCTAAACTATGTCAAATCGTGTCATGTGCTAAAAGTATTTCACTGTTTGACAGATGCATTACAAACCATGTGATACTCAGAAAAGGAAATAATGTGAAAAAGATTGCATTTATACTACATTCTGTGAATCTGTGCATTACAGGAGAGCACAAATGGTAATAGTTCAGGTGAATAGCGCATAATTTATATGTTTTAAAGAAGCACCTTGAGTTCATCCTACTTCCAAAAGGACAAAACCAGCTCTTTGTGAAGTTTTGTACATATTTAGAGAAGGTCTCCAAATGGGGTTTACAGGTCTGCTGGCCTACCTAATTGCTGCAGCTAACCCATATACATGCTCTCTCACATCCCTGAATTCCTCCTACATTTTTATCTTTTCAGTCCACTTGCTAACCTAAAAAGCTCTACGCTGTCACTTTTTGCCAAGCTAACCTTGCAGTTCATACGCTGCTTTAAATATGACGCGCGCGTTCTGCCATGTAACACGTCATTTTTCTTTCTTTACTTTCATTTTTGCATTTCCCACTCGGGCTCCTGGATGTTATAAATAAAACACTTATTGCTACACCCCCTCCACCATCAGCAGAGTGCTAAGTGCCAGCAACTGCTCCTCATAGCCCACTTACCATTCTTGTGATGACACTAACATCCCCCATTTTATCTGTACCCATCATCAGTTTAATGTTTCTTTCAGTGCAGTATCCTAAATGCAGCCTTGCAAATTCCCTGTGCAGTGAAAAGATTACAGTAATTTTACTTAAGTTCGTCTCTTTTTACATGCAACTGAATAATTTACTGTTTTTGCTATAATATGAGCAAAAAGATGGAAACAACTTCCAGAGACATTTCTAGATCTACATCCCCTAGGCTATTTCTTGACAATCCCACTACATGCACACAACGCACATCACAGTATAATGTAGTATTTTAGTGTGAGTGCTAGCTGCTCTCTGGATTTCTTTCTGCATGGTGCCCTGGTTTCCTCCCAAATTCATTCGGCATCTTTTAGATATATTTAAGATTTTTAATGCCCCACAGGTGTGCATGCCAAATGTGAGTGGACATCTAAGACAGACTGATGCAGTATCAAAGATTAGTTCTTCCTTCCCTCCTTTCACCCACTGAATTCTGGGATAGACTTCGACTTCTCCAGGACACTGACCGTGATTAACTAGGTAAATGGAGAATTGCACCCATTGAGTGCTGGGATAGGCTCAGACTTGCCCATGACAGTGATTTAGGTTAGATGGTAAATGCGATATGAATATATTCAGAGACCACCTTCTACAAATTGTAGATTTTCTAACCCATTTGTTGAGCAGTCACATAATTGTGTCGAATTGAACTGGCAAACCCTTTTTCTTGCATGATTCTATCATATTGCCCATATTTTAGGTTATTGTTTTCAAGAAACTCTGACAGTTACCTTGAAGAATCCTTTCCACTATCCTAACCTAGACTACAATGAGACCGTTTATAATCACCCAGCACCTTCATGGAGTTACTAATGCAAGGACATCTCTTTCCTTATCAGTCTTCTGATAGCGTCCTAAATTCAAAGAAAAGGTTATGCAGCCTTGTTAAGGCCTTGCAGGTAGCACAAAATTTTCTATATGCAATAGATTACAATTTCTCTCTGAGCCCCCTGTGAATGATTACATGTCTTATTAGCTTAAGGAAAGACTTCCACTAGTTTGAGAAGAACATAATCCTGCACACATGTAATAAGAGTTAATACCTATAATTCTTGCGACCAGATTTTGTTGTGTGAGTGGGCTCTTTGGCACATAGAAACTGAATGACCACTTCTCATCACTGTTACTTTTGCTGCTAGAAGTGGATGCGGCATAGTCTTGCCATTCAAGTAGAGGCTTCATGACAATATAATTTCAATAGCAGAGGTGCCAAGGAAAGGACTTGTGATGCTAATTTTTTTTGACAGGTGGTTTAATATCTCAAACACACACACACACACACACACACACACACACACACACACACACACACACACACACACTCGCTCACTCTCTCACATTCACTTTCTCACACTCGCACGCGCACACACACACACACACACACACACACTGCATTTCTATACTTCTCTCTGTGTTGCCTTACCATGTGATAGTAAGTTGAAGGGAGGTATCGAGCTTGGGGGGGGGGGTGCATAATTATCAGCTGGTCAACGTATGAATGGAACAAGTATTACATGAACAAAATATTGTGTTATACTAACTGATCCTGCCCAGTCATCATTTATTATTACAAACAAGATGCGGTTTGATAGGGATATTGTAAATGCTGAGCTTGTTCTCTCTTACAGGTAAACAAACACTGGCATGCCTTGTGCAGCAGAAATGATGTGTGGTTCATAAAATACAAGGAAGCTGAATTTGGTAAGATTTCTCCTTATTTAAAAAAAAAAAAAAAAAAAAAAATTGTACCTAGTATAGTGTCACAGCCAGCCAGCACATATAAACATGGCACCAGTGAGTGACAGCTGGGTTGTTGGTACCATCACAGAATGGCAACATCCAGATATTGTTTTACCTTATTTGGATGAGGCACCTGCTCTTCTTTTCCTATCTTGTGTGATTTGGTTTTCACACTGCGTCTGCTCTTAATGTTGAAATGCTGTTAACTCATGATTTTTAACAATATTGCATTTTGTTACGTGATTGTTTGTTGCTTGTTATGGATATTTTCTCCCTGTGCGCCCACTGTTAATGGGCTCAGCCCATTAAGGCTAACTTTGCTAATAAAATATAAAATAGATACAATTTAATAAGTAGTAAAGCATCCTGTGCGATACTGGATAAAAGGTATTTTAACTTTAACCAATTAATCTTAAGTTCTTTACTGTAATGAGTTTTGTTGGGGACATTAGCAGTGTACTTTGCAATTTTTCTCTGTTCTAGTTTACTTATGTGAATTTTTGGAATATTAGTAAAGACAGAGGAGGCAGAGAGTAATGTGTTAAGAGTCTGGGCTATATTCACTTCTCTGTTAGGTGTGATGATTTGTAAAACATATCCAACTTTGTGGGAGTTTTTGAAGTTACACAGTCAACATTTTTCTTGCAGGATAATTTTATGATCTATGGATATGGTTTCTTGTTTTGTGAAATACTCGAATTCTCTGCGGCTAAATAAGAGTAGTTTAATTTTACTGGCATTTAATAAGAGTTGTCTTTAACCACTGCTCTAGGCAATAAAGGTTAAGTTGTATGGATTGCTACAAGACATCTGGACAAATCCTAAAAGAATGGTGGGACAAAAAACTAAAATCTGGCCAGATTTTAAATATTGCTCTCTTTAACGTAGGAAGTTGCTAGAATAATGACAATTTGTATTAGCATAGATTTTTCTAAAGGATTTTAAAGTTTGAAACTCAATGTATGTCATTATTTAGTGACTTCAAACCTCAGTGATTTGCTAGCAAGCCACAAACTTTTTGAGGGACACTAAAAATAGGAGGCAAAAATCTAGACATTCTGTAAAATCTGGACTGTGTGAGGCATGTGAGGGAGTTAGTACAGATAGCAGTGGAGTTAGCTTGGTGCTATACAGTTAACCTGCTGTTTGGGTTGTTGAGTTGTTTTGAGCAGTGCGGGAATCTGTTATGCCAGCTGTGACTTGGTTTCAATTATATCTAAGTAGTACTGGCATCCAGATTCTACATGTGATTGTTTTTGCAAAATGTGGTGTATAGGTATCCTGGATTTACTACTAGACTTGACAAAAGCTGTACAGGTATCCTGTGAAAAGAACTATGCAGAACCTATGAACACCACAGACATTCTGTGTTATGCTTGCAGATGTCTGGTACATGACCATAATATAGGGACAGCACTAGGTAAGTGTCAGAGCCATAAGATAACTAGCTATATTCACCTTTCATAAGACTCACTTAAAAGGTCTTGCTACCCTTTACAAAACTTAATAGCAATGACCTTGTAAATCAATCAGGTGTGTACATGATAATCGTGCTTTAAATTTGTGTCTCAATCCAGTCATCAAGACTAGCATTCTCAGCAGTATGCATGATATAATCCTCCCTCCTCATGTCTCTCCTTAAGCCTTACTTGCCATGTATCCCCTCTGCTTATAATCCCCTCCTTTTGTAATCATGCATACTCAGCTTCTCACAATGTTCAACAACCATTATGTTTACAAATCTTTATATACACTCTAAATATTCCCTTTTATCTTGCCATGTTTTATTTAATCATATGTACTTTTGCATATTTATCTAAAATGTTAGCATACAAACTCTGGGTTGAGAATGAAAGAAGTCAGAAGTAATCCTTGATCTTCCCTGCTAAACAAATTCAAGTAAATAATAAATATGTATTACTTTGCTTGACCTATTCTTACCATAGGCAGGGAATAATTCAGAAAGGGACCTATCATGCTATTGAGTCTTATTTGCTGGGTTAGATTTAGGTTTCTTGTATGGGTGTTTGTACATTAACTAGTTTTGTGGGGAAACATCGGGTCAAATAGGATGGGTTTTCATGACATGAAAAGCACGAACACAGGTCAGCATGGACTAGCTAGTAGGCTACTGCATGTAAAGAGAGTTGTGAAAATATAATGGGATATTTGAAAGATTTAAAACCTTTATTTTTTTATTGAAAAACATTGGGGACTTGCAGTGGTAAGGCAATTTTGTTTTTAATATGAAAAATATTCCCTTTGAAATTAAGTAGGCTAGCTAGGCAGATTTTCTTACTGTTGTGGAAATATGATCAAATAAGAGTGAGAGTCGTCCACATAAGTACCCTCGCCTCTTGTGGCTCTGTGTGAAGAGGAGTATCTTTTTTTCACCCAACTCTTCCTTTATCAGATCCATCATTGAATATAGGGCCTCTTTGAAGGATATTGCTCATTTAGAAAAGCTCCAGTGATTTTTACCCAATAAGGGGGGGGGGGCACTTTTTTTTTTGCAGAAGGCTACTATGATGCACTTTTTTTTGCATTTAGATGACCATTTTCACCGCACCAGGTATGGTATTACTCTAACCTTTTTGGAGCAGTTTAGATCAATAGATGAGCAGTTAGCACCATTGCTTACAATTTTATGTGTAGACAGGATGCCAGTATCTCTCTCTCAATATGTGATCCATTGGATTGCCAATTTGCAGTCTGGCAGACAATGTATACCATTTAGGGGTATAGTGTCCAAAGCATCAGCTAAGTCAAGATATGCAGAATAAATAGTGTGACCACTGTTTATACCCTGTGTAACGTGTTTAAAGAAGTTTATACATTTCAGAAGACAGGATCTGCACTGGACAAAATCAAACTGGTATGGATCAGCAAATTGCCTATGTCTGCACAAATGAGTTCTTCTATAATGCTTTTCAGATCCACTTTGTAATTTTGAAATACTGAAATCCCAAATTTCAGTATTTCGAACTTAAAATCCTGAATGCTCACAAATGCAATAATTCACTATCCCAAGACTTAGAAGCCTGAGAATACATGATAAACAGGCAGTACATCCCTAACAGGATGTACTTTGTACCAAACTGCAATGGTGTCTCCCTCCTTTCCCTCACCTGGAAGTATAGGTGCTGTGTATGAAACCATGGTGTCACAGAAAGGGGAAAAAAGTAATCCTAGATGGTTATGTGTACCACCTGGAGAAAAAAGGACCGAACAGACACTACTGGTATTGCAAGTGGAAGGCAGCTATGAAATGCAAAGGTAGGGTGATAACTCCCATACCTACTGGAGAAAGGATGTGTAAGTCAGCTGCACAGAACCATAGCGGTGATCCAACGGAGCTGGAGAGATGCAGCTTGTGTGCCGAACTGAAGCACAGGGCAGCTGTCTCCAGAGATTCTCCATGCCTACTTGTAGAGGACGCACTAGCTTCTGTGTGCATAGATGTAGTCCCAGATTTGCCGACCAGGAGAGCATTGCTACAGCAAGTGGGAAGAGTGTGCAGGAAAGCTACTAGATCAACAGCGAGGGCTAGCCTCAATCTACTTACCCTAAACATCCAGGACTACCCCAGCAAGAGTGGCACATTCCTCGAGAAATGGGTCGTAGATGCATCCGGTGACAACATTGTCATAGTGTATAGTACAGTCAATAACCTGTATGACCTCTGCTGTGCCACCATTTGGTTAATGGGATGGCACCTTCTTCAAGGGTGTCATCTGTAGGTAGCTGCACAGTATCCATGGGTTACTCTGCTGTGGTGGAGACAGTAGATCAGTCCCACTACTGTATTACTAAATGAGCAGGAAGTCCCTTAGAGCATGCAACACCATGTGGGACTGTGTGTTCCGTCTGTTGGAAGATCAGGGATTCGACACCTCACTAAGATATGTACTGTGTGACTTTGAGGTCATCACAATTAAGAGCATCAGAACCAATATTAATGCTGAGAAGTCTAAAGGGTGCTTGTTCCATTTTGGTAGGAATGTGTGGTGCAAGGTCCAGCAATTGGGACTGGCACATTTGTACAATGCTGACATCACCTTCCAGATTGCAGTTAAGTGCCTCATAGCACTTGCATTTCCGCCAGAGGATGAGGTTATACGGGCATTTTTGGACTTGAAGGAGGTATACCCTCCAGAGGGGAGAGAATCTGTGAAGTACTTCGGTGATTGGTATGGGTTAGGCCGGAAGAGTGGTTTTACCACCAGAACTGCTGCAGTCTCACACTTCCCACCAGGGTTTTGGAATGTGCATGAATTAAACACACTGTTTGTCCCAAACCCAAAATTCAGTTGAAGCCTGGCACCGGCACCTAAAATGTTTATTGGGTGCTAAGGCAACTGACCTATCAGTATTGATGCAGACATTAGCGAGGGAACAGGATAGGGTGGACGAGTTATGGACCCCCCTCGCTACTGGGTGTCCGCCCACACCAAACCGGCGTAGGGTGCTGAGAAGACATGTGCAATTTGAGATTATACGATCACATAGGGAGGAGTTACGGACCCACCTCGCTACTGGGTGTCCACCCACACCAAAATGGCATAGGGTGCTGAGAAGACATGTACAATTTGAGATTATACTAACACATAGGGAGGAGTATACAACCATGGAGTTCCTGAAGGCTGTAGCACAAATTTTACAGATGTGAGTACAAGAATACTGTGCTTATATGACTTGGACATTACACGTTTGCTGTAGGTTTCACTACTGAGTGCATATTTACACTGCCTGGTGTTCCGCCGAGGTGGAGGGGTATAAAAAGGAAAGATGCCGCAGTACGGATTTTCAATATTCTGATAGTTCGGCATTGTGACATTCGTTATTACTTATTTTCGCGTTTGTAAGCGTTCAGGTTTGTGATTTCGAAATACTGAAATTCGGGATTTTAGTATTACGAAATTACCAAGTGGATCCTTTTCATGGCTTTACCGTATAAAGCTGACAGGCCCCTTTTGAATAGGGGAGTCACAGTGGCTGTCTAAGCATCCGTCAGAAATATGGATAGGCTGAAGCTGAATAGTTAAGTTTGTTTGTTTGTTTCGGCTTTTCCCGGTTAGGGGTCGCCACAGTGGAACTCCAGTCTGCTAATGATTGGTAGTGGATTTTTACTTACCGGGTTACCAGCCCTGATGCATAACCTTCAACGAAGGCACGCCCCATTCACGTATGCCTCCACACAGAAGACGCTCTAGCTGAGAATCGAACGGGACAACTTCTTGCTATGAGGCGACAATGCTACCGCAGCACCACCACTACAGTTCTCAGCTCATAATGCTTACCTGGCAGTAATGAGAATACAGGTATGTTATCTGGTCCCATCAAAATACTGTTTTTAGCTTTTGACAAGGATTCTAAAACTTGTTCCAAGGTAATTTAAAAGGAAACTAATTTTTCAGGGATATAGGGGGGGCAACAGTGTGAGTATTAGGGGTAATGTTAGCTCACAATTTGCCTGTTACTACATTGGCTATATCCTTGAGATCTGTGTAGTATATTTGAGCTTATCACTGGAAGTTAAACCTTAATTTCCTGACAAAGATTTGTAGTATCCTTTGGTATCTATAATGACCTTATGTCTGCAGTATGCTTTACATTTTCTAACTATGTTCCTTGCTGGTATGTTTCAGTGGTACTTTGAACAGTGGCACTTAAGTTAGTGGCATGAGGATTTCTTATAACTTTTTAATTTCCTCCTTTTGTTAGTTTATTAAATGGAAGTTAAACGAGAGAGGTTTATACTTGAATTTGCCATTGTATTTACAGTGAACCGGTGCAGTATATTCTATGCATGTCTTTAGGTAATGGTAAAAAAAATGGAGGTAAATATTTCAGCCCTCCCAGCTGGGTCTGTTTGTCAAAGATAGTTATTAATCTTGCTTAGGTTTTTACAAGCCAATGTAGATTTGCCCTGGAAAGGTCCATAAAGATGGTCTCATTTGGTGGGGGTGGGGGGTAGTACCACTGGGCTTGACAGAGATGATTACTGATCTGGGGTCAGATTTAAGCACACCTGAGTAGATGTGGGGTGGGGGTGTAGGCAGGGAGTAATTTGATAAGGACCAGGTGAATGATATTAAAGCCTCTAGTGGGTAGTTTTACAGTTTGCTTCAGTGCATTGGTATTAAAGTCTATAAAATGTTTAGCATATCTCTTTTGAGGTATGAATGTGCCAGTTAATTGCAGTCTCCTAGCAAAAAAGTTATTTGGTTTGATATTTATCCACTTAATTTTAAGGTAATTCCCGATGTTCTTCATTCCACATTGCTGCAGTCCTAACTATTGGGTAGTCCGCTGTCCAGTCGGCCCGAATACCAAAGTATATGGCTGACGTCGGTCACGGCGCATTAGACTGACGTCAGTACGTCAGGGTACTAATGCGCATGACCGACGTCATATCCTCAGTCTTTTTTGCCGCATGGTCCGATGCAGAAGCAATTTTGCGAGTGCAGGTTGGCGTTCTGAAAGTTTCTGAAGCCAGAGTTTCAGACCGAATCAAAGTTGGCTAAGTACCCCGTTGGGGAATATTTTGTTTTTTTCTTGCCTCAGTATTTAACCGGATGTCAGAAAAAGTGAATAACTGTATTTCTTGTGGGAAACAGATACCTCATAGGGATTACCATACTTTGTGTATACCTTGTTTAGGGCCTGAGCACGACGTTGTTGGATGCCGCTCTTGTGCTAGATTTAACAAACGCACTATTAAGAGAAGGTTAGACTGTGCCAGGTTAGTGTTTGGGAAGCGTTGTAATTATAAAATGCCGTCGGAGGCTCCGACGCCGGCTTCGCTAAAAACGCAAGGACAAAGCAGCAAAGCCTAGAGTGGAAGAACCGACAGTCCCAGACGTCGGTTCTTTAGAGGGCTCAGTGGAGCCGGAGGTTTTGCCTGGTGTTTCTTTGGAATCTCAGGGAGAGACTTTACTGTTACAGGATGTATCCTCTCAGGAAGTAGGCCAGGCTGAGGGGGCTTCTCAGGTGGCTGTTCTTCCTTCTCTTCCTAAGGTGGTTAGAGCCTCCCCTTCTGTTACCAAGGCTTCTTTGAGGGGCAGGCCAAGTTTTGCTTCAGTGGGGGTTTCTCTTAGTGCCTCAGGGTCTTTGCCTAAGAAACATATGCTTAAAATGGCAGAGGATTTGATTACTATGATAAGGGGTTCTATGCCCCCTCCTGATAAGAGGCCTAGGGTGGAACCTGAGTTTGAGAGTTTTGAGCAATGCTCGGAGGCTTCTGAGTCTTCGGCTGAAGACTTGCAGGAGTACCCTCCTTATTCTGATTCTGATGCGGATGATTCTACTCCTTCAGCTTCTCCTCCTGAGGATTTTTCATTTTCAGAGACTCTGCATTCCATGAGGGAGCATTTTAAATGGGAAGGTCAAGATTTCTCTGATTCCAGGAAAAGGCTTAGGGAATTCTTGTTTTTACCCCAGCATAGGCCTTTAGCTATACCTCCTGTTTTGAATGTGGTGGAAGATGTTTTTGCAGAGGCTTCCCTGAATCCTGATTCTTTGCCTCCTGCCCCAGTTAAACCGGATAGGTATTATAGGGTGCCTGACGCTCATAAGTATCTTTTAAGAGTCCTAGGGCAGACCCGGAAACTGTCTCTCAGGGGCCTAAGGGTGTGAAGGCCTCAGTTGTTAAAAATCCTGTCCCTCCTGATAGAGGCAAGGGCTTTGGATAGATGGGGAAAGAAAGTGTATACTTCTTCCACTTTAGCCATGAGGGCGTTGAATTGTCAGTTTCACATGTTAAAATATCAGAATTATCTTCTTTCACAGTTGAAATCTAAGGTGGATGCTCTGGCGGAAGGTATTGAGTGTAAAGAGTTGCAGGATTTAGTTCATGTGTCTGAACAAGTGGGTAAACATTCCTTGCAATGTGGTTTTGATGCTGTGCAGGCCTCCTCCAGGGTGGCTGCCACTGGTTCTGTTCTTCGTAGGCACGCCTGGTTGAGAGATCAGAACTTAGCTGAGCATGTTAAGACAAGGATTTTGGATGCTCCTTTACAGTCTGATGTGTTGTTTGGTTCGCCTGTGGAAGCAGTTTTAAAGAAAATGGAGGACAAGGCTAAGTCTATGCAAACTGTTAAGGATTTTTGCAGGTGCAGCCTCCAAGTTTAGTAGAAATTGGCCTACTAAGGGGTGGACTTATCCTGCTTATGATTCCCAGTCTAGGGGTAGGTCTAGACGTGGTAGGGGCAGAGCTCAAGGTTCTTTTAGGCCTAGGACAGGGAGTTCACCTGCTCAGACTTCTGGTGAGGGCAGGGGTCAGTCCTTTCGTAAGCAGACCCAATGACCTGCCTTTTCAGCTGCCAGTACCTTCTGCCTGGCGGCACCTCTAGGAGGAAGACTGTCTCTTTTCAAAGAAAATTGGGATTTAATTACCCAAGACAAATGGGTTCTGGATATCATTCACCACGGTTACAGGTTTTATTTCCATACCTTGCCTCCTTTCAAAGGCATGCCAGACATTCCTCCTCTACAAAGGACAGAGGCTCGCAAACAAATTTCTCTGTTACTCCAAATAGGAGCCATTCAGTCAGTTCCTGTGCCAGAAAGGGGCCTGGGATTTTATTCTCGCCTGTTCCTAGTACCAAAGAAGGGGAACACGTGGAGACCAATTTTGGATTTATCTATCCTCAACACTTATCTGGACATTCCAAAGTTCAAAATGTTGACGTTACAACAGCTTTTACCTCTACTGGGCAAAGATCACTGGATGGTAACTTTAGATCTCAAGGAAGCTTACCTTCATGTGCCTATAAGACTAAGTTGCAGAAAGTATCTGCGTTTTCGAGCTGG
This sequence comes from Protopterus annectens, assembly GCF_019279795.1. Taxonomy (NCBI): domain Eukaryota; kingdom Metazoa; phylum Chordata; order Ceratodontiformes; family Protopteridae; genus Protopterus; species Protopterus annectens. The sequence goes on from NC_056743.1 coordinate 74,040,914, forward strand.
AAATTCTCATTATCAGTTCTCTGCATTGCCCTTTGGCTTATCTACTGCACCCAGAGTATTCACAAAGGTTCTGGCTCCAGTGATAGCTTACTTCAGGCTAAAAGGAATTCAAATCTATCCTTACTTGGACGACTGCCTGATTCTGGCTCAAGAAAAGGAAGACCTTCTACAGCATTTGGAATATGTCATAGCAGTGCTAAGATGCCTAGGGTATTCTGTGAACGAAATAAAGTCCAGTCTAGTACCCTCTCAAGACATGTGCTTTCTGGGTGTGAGACTGAATACAGCAGCCCAGATGGCCTTTCTAACCCCGGACAAACAAAAAGAATCTTTCCAGTTACTTCCATCAATTATCTCTTCAGTCCGGGCTGACTGCAAGGACAGTCCTTCAAGCCTTAGGGTTCATGGCATCTTGTATTCTGGTGCTTCCCAATGCCAAACTGCATATGAGGAAGCTACAATGGTATCTCAAAATCTATGGACACAGCACTGCCAGGATTTGGACACTGTCATTCAAATAATACCTTGCATTCAAAAGGAATTTTTGTGGTGGGCTCAGGAATGTCACCTAAACAAGGGACTCTCTGTGACCCGGCCAGAGGCAAGTCAGATTCTAACGACAGATGCCTCAGACATTGCTTGGGGAGCTCATCTAGATGGAAAGTGGATACAAGACAAGTGGCCTGCCAGACTACAGCATCTACATATCAACATGAAAGAGATGTTAGCAGTCCAGTTTGCATTAATGGCTTTCAAGGAGTTACTTCTTCCAGGGCAGGTGTTGATTCTAACAGACAACACAACTGTCATGTGGTACATCAACAAACAAGGGGAACACATTCTTACCCATTGTGCAGGCAAGCAATGATTTTATGGGAGACTGCGCTAAGCTTGCAACTAACTCTTCAGGCAAGGTTTCTGCCGGAGCACAGAACTCCTTAGCAGATGTGTTAAGCAGACAAATCATGGATCCCCACGAGTGGAAACTGGATCTTCATGTATTTCAAAATTGACAGTGTCATGGGGAACTCCAGACATAGATCTGTTCGCTTCTCCACTAAACCACCAGCTGCCAAAGTTTTGCACGAAGGGATTTCATCACACAGCTTGGAAAGTGGATGCTCTTTCTTTCAGTTGGAAAAATCTTCATGTGTATGCTTTTCCACCTCTGCCTCTTCTCCCAAAGGTGCTTCTAAAGGTCAGACAAGACAAGCCAAGGATGATTTTAATAGCTCCAGATTGGCCTCGGCAGCACTGGTACCCATTACTGAGGAGTCTGGTAAGGAAGCCTCCATGGCCTTTACCCTTGATTCCACGCCTATTGTCTCAGAGGGACGGTCATCTGCTCAATGTCAAGCTTCAAACTCTTCATCTAACAGCCTGGCATATTCTGTTTTGAAGGACAGCAGGTCTCAACTTCCTCAACAAGTTTTAAATGTGATTATGGAAGCCAGAAGACCTAGTACAAGGAAGGTGTATGCGGAAAAATGGAAGAGATTTTTATTTTGGACTGCAGCACAGAATTTGGAGATTTCGGAGCCTAATTTGAGTGTGGCTCTTCAATATCTTACTGAGTTATTGGACAAAGGTTTGTCTTTCTCTTCCATTAAGATTCATGCTGCAGCAATTTCAGCTCACTATGATTGTGACCCACCATTGTTTTCACATCCTTTATTCAAGCAATTTCTTAGGGGGGCAAAGAATATTAGACCCCCACGTAGAGCTCCTACTCCTGCTTGGGATCTCAATTTTGTGTTGGAGAAACTTACTCTACAACCTTTTGAGCCTGCAGCTACTGCTGACCTGAAACACTTGTCATGGAAGACTGCTTTTTTGTTGGCCATTACTTCTGCAAGAAGGGTTTCTGAGTTACAGGCCCTTATGGCGGTTGAGCCTTTTTTGATTTTTCATAAGGATAGGGTATCATTACGTACTAATCCTTCCTTTATGCCTAAGGTGGTTTCTAGTGTGGCTTTAAACCAAACTATTCATTTGCCTACTTTCTATGCAGATCCCCAAAATAAAGGGGAAAAGATTTTGCACACTTTAGATGTACACAGGCAATTGCGTTATTATTTAAGCAGGACTAAGGATTTTAGAAAGTCTCAGCAGTTGTTTGTTTCTTTTGCTTTGAGTTCGCAGGGCAAGCCTGTGTCAAAACAAACTATTTCTAGGTGGATTGGGTTTTGCATTGCATTTTGTTATTCCCATCATGGCAAAGAGATTCCAGCTGGGATTAGGCCTCATTCCACTAGGGCTACTGCCACTTCAACAGCATTTCTAAGGGGTGGCAACTAAGGATATTTTGGAGGCAGCTACTTGGAGTTCAGTGCATACTTTCTCTAAGCATTACCACCTTCCTCTCTACTCTAAGTCTAGGGCTGGTTTTGCCACAGCTATTTTGCAAGGCATGTTATCAGCTCCTGCTTCCTTATGATTTGCCAGCCTCCCTTACCTCTGCTTTGGGATTCTACCCAATAGTTAGGACTGCAGCAATGTGGAATGAAGAACATAGTACAGTTTTGTACCTACCATAAATGTAGATGTTCGAGGATCCACATTGCTGCAGTCCAATTTACCCTCCCTCCTTCCCTCTGTGTTTAGGGGTGGTTGTGTAGGTGAGATTATATTCTGGTACCTTTGTATATATTGTATATGTTTTTGGTGCAGGTATGTTTGGTGTGTTTTGGTTTTGGCCTTGTCTTTTTAGGGTCTTCTGACATCTGGGGCAAGAAAAGACTGAGGATATGACGTCGGTCATGCGCATTAGTACCCTGACGTACTGACGTCAGTCTAATGCGCCGTGACCGACGTCAGCCATATACTTTGGTATTCGGGCCGACTGGACAGCGGACTACCCAATAGTTAGGACTGCAGCAATGTGGATCCTCGAACATCTACATTTATGGTAGGTACAAAACTGTACTTTATCTTAAGGGGGCATTGATGGAGATCTATAGGTAGCAGTGAAGCAATAGATTTGGATCTGCAGAAGCTCCAAATTAGAGGTTGTGTGTAGTTTGATCTGGGATGACGATATTTCTGAAACATTTGTTCACAGTTTAATATTAAGCATGCAGTCCAGGAGACTGTCAAGGAGCCAAGCCCAAATTCCTACTTTCCTCCAAAACACTGGTTATGTCAGCTGGTCAGGGTCACACAGTATGAAAATGAAGGCTAAGGGAATCAAAACCATTAACACAGGAAATATAAAATTAACAGCTCATAGGCTTTATTCTTTTCTTTTCACAGGTGCTGCATGGTTTGTGTCACAGGATACCTATACAGCTCAAAGGTTATAGGCAAGCCTAGAATCAAATATATTGCAAGGCACATGTACTATCCATGTGTGATTATGTAATCCCAAAAATAAAGCCAACATTTCCCATCATACTTGTTCTCAGCTCTTTTTTTTTTTTTAATTATTGGAGAGAGAATGATTTTGTTAACTTTGAACAGAAATATGCACAGTTGTGGTCTCAATTCTTCATGGAATGGAGCCTTATTCATTTTTTCAGGGCAAGTCATATATGTAATAGCTGTGTCCCCACTGGAGCTGCTGTGGTAATGAGGAACCTGATGTTGGGTATAACCAGATGTCATCAGCCTAGCTGTGAAAATTCTCATCATCATCTCATTTCAGTTATCCCATGGAAAGAGAAATTGATCAGTACTTCACATTACTCCGCATTATTAAATACTCCAGATCATATCTCCACATCTCTCCGCATTATTAAATACTCCAAATCATATCTCCACATTACTCTGCATTATAGGTTAATAGGCAAGTTCAAAGGCTATCTGCCCAAGGACATTTATAAGCCTAGCCAGAATGTGTTAGCTTTCGCCACCCCCTTAGATTAGTTCCCTGTGCCTCTGTCCAGCAGAGCCATTAGTTCCCTGTGCCACTGTCCAGCAGAGCCACTACAGTGATCCCTGGGGTAAATTTTCTGTTTCCCATCCACCCATCAAGGTTTCTCTTGGAGTGTTAGTGAGAGGCTCTGCCTGATGTATATTGGAATCCTGTTCCAAAGCATGGGGAGTCTCTGGGATAGGAATCCTTCCCTCCAGCATGTCCTATTTATTGTTGTGGTGAGGTTTATATCTCTAGAGTGTGTGGCTCTCGGGGATTTTTTTTTTTTTTTTTTAGGTGGAGCGTATCCATCAATTCTGGGTTGGACATGGCCTTGTATATCAGGCAGAGATCACCTCTGAGTAAGCCGTATACAACCGAGTACAGCTGGAGTTTCTTGAGTTGGGCTGCATAGGGCATCTGTTTGAGGCCAGTAATCCTCTTGGTGAGGTACTTTTGTGGTCTTTCCAGCTGTTGCAGGTGTCTTGTAAGGTACATCCCAAATGGGGCGTTGTATTCTATGATGGGTCTAATGCGTGATGGAGTAGAGAGGCACAATAACCTCTTTTGTTCTAGATGTGAGCCTTTTTGTGATTAGCAAACAGGAAACTAAAACCAGGATCCACAACTAAGTAAAAAGACAAATGTCCACAACAGTAATTTCAGGATGCAGGAACACCAGTACACAAAATGAAATCCTTTTATTCCAACGAGAACGTACAGACTAAGCGCTTTCACCAGTTAAACTGGTATCATCAGAGTCTGTTGAAACACTAATTCATCCATACTTAAATAGCAAACCATACATCATGACTCACACAGTTAATTAACCATTCCATTAATTCCTTAAAGGAATATCTCCATAAAAATAGGAACAGCAACACTTAAACAATTATAAATGCAGATAAAATTGAAAATTTGTATATACGTAAAAAACTTTACATAAAAAATAAATGAATATGAATATAAGTATAATATAAATATAATAATAAATTATAATATGACTATATACATTAATATTATTACACAAATTATGAAAAATTATGAAAAATTATGAAAAATTGATGTGTTCAAAATTCAAAAGCATTATGCGGTCTGAAGGTACTATAGTCATTGATATACTCATATCAAAGTACAAAATCATGCAATTAATATCAACCCCAACATTGTTTAAACAAATACATACCAATTCAATGAAAAATATATATAATGTTACAACATACATAATGAACTAACTAATTGATAGCTTAAATTGATCAGTTTTTTAAAATCAAACTATTTTAAAAAAAAAACTGATATGAAACGGGTCGTAGATGCATCCGGTGATGATAACTCATAATTTTTCATAATTTGTGTAATAATATTAATGTATATAGTCATATTATAATTTATTATTATATTTATATTATACTTATATTCATATTCATTTATTTTTTATGTAAAGTTTTTTACGTATATACAAATTTTCAATTTTATCTGCATTTATAATTAAGTGTTGCTGTTCCTATTTTTATGGAGATATTCCTTTAAGGAATTAATGGAATGGTTAATTAATTAACTGTGTGAGTCATGATGTATGGTTTGCTATTTAAGTATGGATGAATTAGTGTTTCAACAGACTCTGATGATACCAGTTTAACTGGTGAAAGCGCTTAGTCTGTACGTTCTCGTTGGAATAAAAGGATTTCATTTTGTGTACTGGTGTTCCTGCATCCTGAAATTACTGTTGTGGACATTTGTCTTTTTACTTTTTGTGATTAGGTGGGCCACATAGAAGGATTTTCTAACCACCTTGGCAATATGATTATCAAGAGAGAGATTACTATCTACTTGGGGTCCCCAGATCCCTTATTACATTTTCTGTATTTAGGGGACTACCACCTATGTGGCAGTTCGCGGGTACTTTGTTTTTTCCAAAGGGGATGACTATGCACTTTTTGGCATTTAGCTTGAGGTCATGATTTTGGCACCAGGTATCCGTCTCCATGAGACCCATCTGGAGGGTGTCTGTATCAGCCGGAGAATCAATTATAGCCCCTAGTTTGCAGTCATTTGCGAACTTGGTCAGCCATAGTCGTCCTATGCTTGCCTGTACCTCTGAGAAGTATATACCGAACAGGAGGGGTCCTAGGACTGAGCCCTGGGGGGCACCACTTGTAACCGGTTTAGAGTCGGATATAGAGCCTGCAACTCTCACCATGTGGGTTCTATCCATGAGCCAGTTGGCAACCCATCTTGTGACGTAGGTGTTTATGTTCAAGCTGGTGAGCTTGTCTATAATACTGGAATGGGGAATGGTGTCAAAAGCCTTTGCGAGGTCTAGGTAGGCTGTGTGGACCTCCTTTCCCTCATCTAATGCCTTGGTAACCATCTCAAAGATGTCCACCAGGTTTAGGAGGCATGATCTGCCCTTAACAAAGCCAAACTGGGTCGGGTCCAAGGTTTGGAGGTTCCCAATGTCTCTGTTAATGAGTTCCATGATGATGCATTCCATAGCCTTGCAGACCAGGCTAGTCAGGCTTATAGGGCGATAATTTCTGGGGTTCGTTGTGGCTCCACCTTTGTGGAGCGGGATAACTGTTGCTGTGCGCCACTCTGTGGGTACGTAGCCTGTAGAGAGGCTGAGTTTGAACAGTGTGTTTAGGTGAGGGGTTAGTTCATTTTGCAGCTCTCGTAAGACACAGCCTGGGACACCGGTCCGATTGAAGCTGTGTTTTTGGCTTTGGATAGGGCTGTTTTAACCTGTTTGTTGGTGATTGATGGGGCCCTACATTCTTCTGGTATGGTTATGGGCCCTTTAGGGGGTGAAGTTTGCACAAAACCTGTCTGCCAGAATGTTGGCACTATCAGTCGGTTCAGTGTATTTTGTGCCATTCTGCACTAAGTCAGAGCATATCTGACAGTTTCCACTTAGGTTCTTGACATAGCTAAAGAACGCTTTGTGGTTATTTTTGGAGTCATTGGCAATTTTTCTTTCGAAACTAGCCTTGGATGATTTAATGAGGGATCGAAGTTTCTTGCCGATACTGATCAGGGATGTCTTTCCTTCTTGGGATTTTACTCTTTTCTGTACTAGTTTCCTCCTTCTGTTGTATAGCTTTTTTATGGCAGGGGTCCACCAGACTGGTTTCCTTTTCTTGGAGTAGTGAGTCTTGATTTTACTTGGGATAGCACGATCCATGCATTCCTGCAGATGCTCATAGAGTGCCTTTGTAAAGGTTTCAGCAGCTTGGACTGCATTGTCCTTCAGCATGGGGGCTGTGATCCTTTCCACCTCTGTCTTAAGTAACGTGAAGTTTGCTTTTGAAAAGTTTTTCATGGTGGTTTCCTTGATTGGTGGTGGGGGCAAAATGTGGATATCCAGAGTGATTAGTCTATGGTCTGATCTAACCAGTGAGGGGTTGACCTCTGGAGTGGAACACTGGTCGCCCATGTTGGTGATGACCAGGTCCAATATGTTGCTCCCTCTGATGGGGATGTTGACCAGTTGATCCAGGGCGTTTGAGTTTATAAATTCTAGGAAGTGTTGGGCAACGGAGTTAGTACTTGAGGAGTACTCCCAGTTTATGTTTGGGTAATTGAAATCACCCAGTATTAAATACTCCAAATCACATGTCCACATTACTCTACATTATTAAATACTCCAAATCACATTTAGCCTTGCCTAACCATTCTGGGGATAAAACATCTGGAGGACTCATAGTGAAACAGTCATTTACGTAAAGTAATACGCAGAAACATCAAATAATTCAAGTAAAGTTGCTATGCTTCATACCTAGCTTGCTATGAGCAAAAGTATTCAAGCACTTTAGTATTGCACATACAACAGAAATAACTGGGACTGCATGATTTTTAAAATGTTGTTGCCTTAAAGTGAGAGTCTCCTTTCCTCCTGGTGTATAGATAAGTTTTGAAAACCAGAAAGAGAAATCTTTAAAGGTCATCCACTGCATTCATTCTTTTCCATAATGATACTTAGAGGGACTATATCTCAGTTTTCATTTTTTAATGCTATTTGAATAGGTTACAGTTGTTTGCAAGCACTTGTGCACAAACACACCTAGAATTTCAACGGCATATTCCCATTGTTATGTAGATGCAGATCTCAGTCAGAAGCAACACTTTTCAGGAAACTTTCACTGACAGCAGCACTGGCTTCAAAGATAATTCCTGAATGAAAGCCAACTCAGGTTTTAGCTAGTTTAATTCTCCAGTAAGTAATTTCATGACATTTCATAGTCCACTGTAAATACAGTTCTTGTTGTTATACTACAGTTCCACTCCACTCCAGAGTTTTGCTGAATTCTGCCTTAACCCTTTCAAGCCTAAATGATTTGGAACGTTATGACGATTAAGCATGTTCAAAAGGATCACTTTTGCAGTAGCTTAAGCTATATCAGGTAATGTCCTACTAAGGATGTAACAGCTGTCCGGTTTCCAGAGATTTCAGGGCACCTTCCATGCACCTAAACCATTAGTCAATGACTGGTTATCTGATACTGTTTCATTGCTGGGAAGCCAAGTTCCTTTCAGGTGTAGAAACTTCCACTTTATTTTTTATATGTCAGGAAATGTGCTTTCTCTCTCAGCTTAGTAAAGTAATATTTTCAGATAAATGTTTTTAATACCAGTCAAATGACTTTTGAACACTTTTAAATGGGAGTGTTAATTTTTTACTTTTGTGGTAAAAAGTCAAGTAACTTTAAGGTATTTTTCTATGGTGTGTTTTAAATGGGGAACAGATTTTTACAACTTGCCTGTTTTATTGGTACAGCTTCCCCAGGAATTGGGCCCCTTTTTCGGATTAATGATGGCACATTCTACTGATTCATCATTTCTTTGTTCTTCCCATTACAAAAAGAAGAAAACGGTCAAGCAGCCTTTTCCACCACAGTAGGCTGGCATTGTGTCTCAACCGCAGGTGGGGGTTTCTGCTGTGTCTAGAACTGGTTCCTTGGACCCCCTCATCTTTTTCTTTGGGGTCCCATTGGAGTAGTTCCTGCAGCCTCCATGGACCACGGGTTAGACATGTCCTCTGCATCTGTTGGAGTTCCCTTGGCAGGCAAGGGAGATCCACTCTTGTTGATCCTGGGAGAAGAGACGGAGAATGGCACTTTACCTAGCCAAAAAGCTATATCCAAACCTAGGGAGAGTTTTGCAGGCAAAAGTGTGTTTCTACAAAAACTTGTCAAAATGTAAAAATTTAAACAAATGTCTTGATGTTCTTCATCTCACATTGCTGCAGTCCTAACACTTGGGTAGTCCGCTGTCCCTCGGTCGGCCCGAATATCAGAGTATAAGGCTGACGTCGGTCAAGGCGCATTTGACTGACATCAGAACGTCAGGGTACAAATGCGCATGACCGACGTCATATCCTCAGTCTTTTTTGCCGCATGGTCCGATGCAGAAGCAGTGTTGCAAGTGCCGTTCGGCGTTCTGAAATTTTTCGAATTCGGAGTTTCAGACCGAAGTCAGAGTTGGTTAAGTACCCGTTAGAATATTTTGTTTTTCTTGCCTCAGTGGTTTACCGGATGTCAGAAAAAGTGAATAACTGTATTTCTTGTGGGAAACAGATACCGCATAGAGATTACCATAATTTGTGTATACCTTGTTTGGGACCTGAGCACGACGTTGTTGGGTGTCGCTTTTGTGCTCGGTTCAATAAACGCACTATAAAGCGAGGTTGGATTGTGCCAGGTTGGTCTTTGGGAAGCGGTGCAATTACAATATGCCGCCGGATGCTCCGACCGGCTTCCTCAAAGAAGCGCAAAGACAAGGCAGTTAAACGTAGGTTAGAGGAGTCGTCCAACCGGACGCCGGTTCTTTAGAGGCGTCAGTGGAACCGGTGGTTCCGAAGGAGGCCTCTCTGGAGTCCCAGGGAGAAACTGTGTTTGTACAGGATGTGGCCTCCCAGGAGGCAGGTCAGGCTGTAGGGGCTTCTCAGGTAACTGTACTCCCCTCCCTTCCTAAGGTGTCTAGGCCCTCTCTTTCTGCTTCCAAGGCTTCTCCTAAAGGCAGGTCTAGTTTTGCTTCTGTGGGTGTCACTCCTAGTTCTTCAGGTTCAGTGCCCAAGAAGCACATGCTTAAAATGGCTGAAGATTTAATTACTTTGATTAGAGGCTCTATGCCCCCTCCTGATAAGAGGCCTAGGATGGAACCTGTGTTGGGGGATTTTGAGCAGGCTTCGGATGTGTCTGAGTCTTCGGCTGAAGACTTGCAGGAGTATTCTCATTATTCTGATTCTGATGTGGATGATTCTACTCCTTCTGCTTCTCCTCCTGAGGATTTTTTTTTTCAGAGACCCTTCACTCCATGAGAGAGCATTTTAAATGGGAAGGTCAGGATTTCTCTGATTCCAGGAAAAGGCTTAGGGAATTTTGTTTTACCCCAGCATAGGCCTTTAGCTATACATCCTGTTCTGAATGTGGTGGAAGATGTGTTTGCAGAGGCTTCTCTTAATCCTGATTCTTTGCCTCCTGCTCCTGTTAAACCGGATAGGTATTACAGGGTGCCTGAAGCTCATAAGTATCTTTTAAGAGTCCTAGGGCAGACCCAGAAACTGTTAGTCAGGGGCCTAAGGGTGTTAAGGCTTCTGTTGTCAAGAATCCAGTTCCGGCAGATAAAGAGGCCAGGGCCTTGGATAGGTGGGGAAAGAAAGTTTATACTTCTTCCACTCTAGCCATGAGAGCTTTGAATTGCCAGTTTCACATGTTGAAATATCAAAATTATCTCCTTTCTCAGTTGAAATCTAAGGTTGATGCTCTGGCGGAAGGTATTGATTGTAAAGAGTTACAAGATTTAGTGCATGTTTCTGAACAGGTGGGTAAGCATTCTTTGCAATGTGGTTTTGATGCTGTTCAGGCCTCGTCTAGGGTGGCTACCACTGGGTCAGTTCTTCGCAGGCATGCCTGGCTGAGGGATCAAAATTTATCTGACCATGTTAAAACTAGGATTTTGGATGCCCCTTTGCAATCTGATGTTTTGTTTGGTTCTCCTGTTGAGGCAGTTTTAAAGAAAATGGAAGACAAGGCTAAGTCTATGCAGACTGTTAAAGATTTTTTGCAGGTTCAGCCTCCAAAGTTTAGTAGAAATTGGCCTACTAAAGGGTGGACGTATCCTTCTTATGATTCCCAGTCTAGGGGTAGATCTAGACGTGGCAGGGGCAGAGGTCAGGGCTCTTTCAGGCCTAGAACAGGGAGCTCTCCTGCACAGTCTTCGGGTGAGGGCAGGGGTCAGTCCTTTCGTAAACAGACCCAATGACCTACCTTTTCAGCTGCCAGAATCTTCTCGCCTGGCAGCACCTTTGGGAGGAAGGTTGGCACTTTTCAAAGAAAATTGGAGTTTGATTACCCAAGACAGATGGGTACTGGATATCATACATCACGGTTACAGGTTTTATTTCCATACCTTGCCTCCTTTCAAAGGCATGCCAGACATTCCTCCTCAACAAAGAATAGAGGCTCACAAGCAAATTTCTCTGTTACTCCAAATAGGGGCCATACAGCCGGTTCCTATGCCAGAAAGGGGCCTAGGATTTTATTCTCGCCTGTTCCTTGTGCCAAAAAAAGGGAACACGTGGAGACCAATTTTGGATTTATCTATCCTCAACACTTATCTGGACATTCCCAAGTTCAAAATGTTGACGTTACAACAGCTTTTACCTCTACTGGGCAAGGATCACTGGATGGTAACTTTGGATCTCAAGGAGGCTTACCTTCATGTTCCTGTCAGGCTAAGTTGCAGGAAATATCTGCGTTTTCGGACTGGGACTTCTCACTATCAGTTCTCTGCATTGCCCTTTGGCTTATCTACTGCCCAGAGTATTTACGAAAGTTCTGGCTCCAGTGATAGCTTTCTTCAGGCTAAAAGGAATACAAATCTATCCTTATTTGGACGATTGCCTGATTCTGGCTCAAGGAAGGGACAAGCTTCTTCGTCATTTGGAATATGTGATAGCAGTGCTAAGATGCCTGGGGTATTCTGTGAACGAAATAAAGTCCAGTCTAGTACCCTCTCAAGACATGTGCTTTCTGGGTGTAAGACTGAATACAGCATCCCAGATGGCCTTTCTAACCCCGGACAAACAAAAGAATCTTTCCCTTTACTTCCATCATCTATCTCTTCAGTCCGGGCTGACTGCAAAGACAGTCCTTCAAGCCTTAGGGTTCATGGCATCTTGTATTCTGGTGCTTCCCAATGCCAAACTGCATATGAGGAAGTTGCAATGGTATCAAAAATGTATGGACACAGCACTGCCAGCATCTGGACACTGTCATTCAAATAATACCTTGCATTCAAAAGGAATTTTTGTGGTGGGCTCAGGAATGTCACCTAAACAAGGGACTCTCTGTGACCCGGCCAGAGGCGAGTCAAATTTTAACGACAGATGCCTCAGACAAAGCTTGGGGAGCTCATCTAAACGGAAAGTGGATACAAGACAAGTGGCCTGTCAGACTACAGCATCTACATATCAACTTGAAGGAGATGTTAGCAGTCCAGTTTGCATTAATAGCTTTCAAGGATTTACTTCTTCCAGGGCAGGTGTTGATTCTAACAGACAACACAACTGTCATATGGTACATCAACAAGCAAGGGGGAACACATTCTTATCCTCTATGCAGGCAAGCAATGATTTTGTGGGAGACTGCTCTCAGTTTACAACTAAGTCTTCAGGCAAGGTTTCTGCCGGGAGCACAGAACTCCTTAGCAGATGTGTTAAGCAGACAAATCATGGATCCCCACGAGTGGAAACTGGATCTTCATGTATTTCTGAAATTGACAGTGTCCTGGGGAACTCCAGACATAGATCTGTTCGCTTCTCCACTAAACCACCAGCTGCCAAAGTTTTGCACAAAGCGGTTTCATCCCACAGCTTGGAAAGTGGATGCTCTTTCTTTCAGTTGGAAAAATCTTCATGTGTATGCCTTTCCACCTCTGCCTCTCCTCCCAAAGGTACTTCTGAAGGTCAGACAGGACAAGCCAAGGATGATTTTGATAGCTCCAGATTGGCCTCGACGGCACTGGTACCCATTACTGAGAAGTCTAGTACAGAAGCCTCCATGGCCTTTGCCTTTGATTCCACATCTGTTGTCCCAGGAGGACAGTCATTTGCTCAATGTCAAACTTCACTCTCTTCACCTAACAGCATGGCATATTCTGTTTTAAGCCATAGAGGGTCTCAACTTCCACAACAAGTTTTGAATGTGATTTTGGAAGCTAGAAGGCCTAGTACAAGGAAAGTGTACGCAGATAAATGGAAGAGATTTTTATTTTGGAGTGCAGCTAAGGATTTGGATGTTTCTGAGCCTGATTTAAGTGTGGCTCTTCAATATCTTACTGAGTTATTGGACAAAGGTTTGTCCTTCTCTTCTATTAAGATTCATGCTGCAGCAATTTCAGCTCACTACGACTGTGACCCACCATTGTTTTCTCATCCTTTGTTCAAGCAATTTCTTAGAGGGGCAAAGAATATAAGACCCCCACGAAGGGCTCCTACTCCTGCATGGGATCTCAATTTTGTGTTGGAGAAATTCACTCTACAACCTTTTGAGCCTGCAGCTACTGCTGAGTTGAAATATTTGTCATGGAAGACTGCTTTTTTGTTGGCCATTACCTCTGCAAGAAGGGTTTCTGAATTGCAGGCCCTTATGGCAGTTGAGCCTTTCTTAATTTTCCATAAGGATAGGGTATCTTTACGTACTAATCCTTCCTTTATGCCTAAAGTGGTTTCTAGTGTGGCTTTAAACCAAACTATTCATTTGCCTACTTTTTATGCAAATCCCCAAACTAAAGGGGAAAAGATTTTGCACACTTTAGATGTACACAGGCAGTTGCGATATTATTTGGACAGAACTAAAGGGTTCAGACAATCTCAGCAGTTATTAGTTTCTTTTGCTTTGTGCTCTCAGGGCAAGCCTGTGTCAAAACAAACTATTTCTAAGTGGATTGGATTTTGCATTGCTTTCTGTTATTCCCATCATGGCAAAGAGATTCCAGCTGGGATTAGGCCTCATTCCACTAGGGCTACTGCCACTTCAACAGCTTTTTTGAGGGGGGTGGCTACTAAGGATATTTTGGAGGCAGCCACTTGGAGTTCAGTGCATACCTTCTCTAGGCATTACCACCTTCCACTGTACTCTAATTCCAGGGCTGGTTTTGCCACTGCTGTGTTGCAGGGCATTTTGGCAGCTCCTGCTTCATTATAGTTTAGCCATCCTCCCTTACCTCTGCTTTGGGATTCTACCCAAGTGTTAGGACTGCAGCAATGTGAGATGAAGAACATAGTACAGTTTTGTACCTACCATAAATGTAGATGTTCGAAGATCCACATTGCTGCAGTCCAATTTACCCTCCCTCCTTCCCCTCTGTAGTTTGAGGTGGTTGTGTGGGTTGGGTTATCCATCTGAGGTATAATTGTATAATTGTATATATTGTATATCTTGTACATATTTTTGGTGTTAGGCTGGTTAGTTGTTTAGTTGTTGTCTATGGGTTTTGACCTTTCTTTTTAGGGTCTTCTGACATCTGGGGCAAGAAAAGAATGAGGATATGACGTCGGTCATGCGCATTTGTACCCTGACGTTCTGTTGTCAGTCAAATGCGCCTTGACCGACGTCAGCCTTATACTCTGATATTCGGGCCGACCGAGGGACAGCGGACTACCCAAGTGTTAGGACTGCAGCAATGTGGATCTTCGAACATCTACATTTATGGTAGGTACAAAACTGTACTTTTCAGGTACTTCTAGACAAGAGTAATTGAAGCTGCTTAGCTCAGAGTTTGGTGCTAGCTTTTACCCTTCCTGTATGGCTGTTTCTGGTAAAAGAAAACAATAACTCTTAGCTGAAGAAATGTGAACCTCAGAATTATTCTGAAGGCATGTATTTCTCTCCACAGATTTTAGATTCTGAGGAGAGCGTATCTTCAGCCAGTACTTTTGAAGGGATTATGTTTGTCTGAAAGTGTTTTCAGAATGAAGCAGTTTCCATGAGAAATCAGTGGTATTTCTCAGTCCTGTCAGGAATTATGATTTGTTGCAACTGCAGTTTCTAGAACCTCCTCCTACTCCTCATGTTTTGTCTGCTTTGGAGGATTTTTTTTTGTTACAGCCTGCAATTTCCCCTGACAGTCTACTGCCCCCCCCCCCCCAAGTGTCTCAATCTTTGTTAATCATCCCAGATCAGACTCAATTTAAGAGAATTCAGCTGCTGCTAAACCTTTGGTTATTACTAATCCCTCTTCTTCGGACAAGGGTGAGGGCTTTGGACAGATCTGGGATAAAAAGGTATATTCTTTTGCACTACCTTTTGGATTTGCGTGTCAGTATGTTAAAGATCATGGTTTCCTCTTGTGAGAGTTTGAAACATATTTTGATATCTGTTTCCTCTTGAGGAGAAATCTACTGTGTATAGCTTTGCCTGTTCTGTGCCCCCCCCTCCCGTGACATGCATTTGATTCTGCTGATGTCACCACCAAGGCTGCTCCACTGAAACGGTTATGGGGAAGTTGCCTGGCTGTAATCACAAAACATCTAAAAGGAGGTCTGCAACGGTCTTTAAAAAAACAACATAAACCGTCCCAGAAAATTGCTTGTAAGCACATGTTTAACCATCAGTGGCAGGGAATTTCCATAAAGAATTCAGGATCTCCTTCAGAATAAAGGACAGTTTCATAAGAATGACTAAATGAAAGATATCCAAACCCACCATGCCCCCCCCACCACACACCCACACCATGGCAGTTCCTTAATTCTTCCACAAATTCTGAACCTCCAGTTCTTTGTTTGGCAACAGATAGTTCCAGACAGATGGGTTCTGAAAGTAATCCATCAGTTTTACAGATAGCAGTCCGTCTTTCTCTCTCCTCTTCATAAGATTCTTCCTCACCTGCCAGACCAGATTTTTTCTTTTCCCTCCTGTCATTCATCATATGCTTTGTCGGGGGATGATAGAAGCTGTCCCTCCCCCCTCAATTAGGGGACCTGTTTTATTTCAGGATCTTTCCTGGTGCCAAAGAAAGAAGATTCTTGGAGACTTGTTCTGGACCTTTCCTTTCTGATTTGTGATGGAATTTTCTCTCTTCACAACTCATCCCTTCTGCCCCATTTGACTTTTGCAGTGACCTTGTATTTAAGAGGCATATCGTTGCATTCTTATGGATCCAGATTTAAATAATTTGTTAAGGTTTTCTGTGTCAGAATCACATTCTCTCTGCGTAACCCTTTAGTCTATGTAGTGCTTGTATGGTATTCATAAAGTATCTGGATCCTGTGATAGCATACTGCAGGCTGCAAGGTATTCACATTTCTTCCTTTACACAACTTGCTTATCTATGCAGAGTCTTTCACATTGTCAGGAATCTCTCAGTTGGGTAAGAGATCTCTTACATTGCGATTCTATTAGTATTTACAGAGATTGTCTGATTCCTCATAGGATTGTGTTCTTGGGGTGTCACCTGGGCACCTCAGGTCAGAGACCGTTTTTCTATTCAGATTACGGTCACTGCTAGGAAATTCTTCAGGATTCTAGGTCTCATGGCATCTATGATACTCATGATGTCTTGAAAGACTCCACATGAAAAAAATCCATTGGCAGCTGAAATTGTTATGGTGTCAGCATCAACACCCACTGCCATTTCAGTTTCCAGTTTTGGGATTTGTGAAAAGGGAGATTTTTCTAGTGGAGACACCAAATCCTGGTCTTCCATTCTGCTCTTCTGCCTGTTAGTGTCTGGCATAAACAGACACCTCAGACTTTGCTTGGGGAGCACTGTTAGTGTGATTAAAAGTACAGGGCCTTTGAAACAAAAAGGACACATCAAAACACAAAAGAGAAGATAGATCTTATAAATTCTCTCAAGTCTAAACAATCTGTGGTCTTCAAGACCTCTGAGTGTTTACAGAAAATAATTATTGTGGTACATAAAAAAAAAAAAAAACACAGGGAAACAAGATCTGAACTACTGTGCAGATTAGCCATGGCAGCTAGGCATGAGCTTTTCAGCACAATCTCATACAACCGGCATCTTGGATACTGTGAGAGCAAAACTGGGTGGCAGAGAAGCTGAGAGGGAGCAGTACAGACATAAATTGGAAACCAAATCAAAGGGGTCTTCCAAGAACTGATAAAACTGTGGGAAGCATCTGAAATCAATCTCTCTTCCTCCACTCAAAACAACCAGTTGGCAAAATGGGCATTGTTCCTGTAAGCTTTTCCACCCCTTTCCAGTAATATCCAAGATCATTTTAATTCAGAAGAACTCCCCAAACATCATTGTAGTGACTCCCTTCTGGCACAGGCAACAGTGCTTCTCCATTGTTTTGGCCATTTACCACAAGCTTCCTCACAGACTGAGTTTGCTCCCATAAGATCAGGGTTTTGATACATCCCGACACAAAGCAAGCACCTGCAACTGATTGGCTGGATGATAGATTTTAATACCCTTCAAGTACCTTTTTCTGAGGAAGTGCATAGGTATTAATGCAAGCAAGACAGTCTGCTACTCGAAAATCATACATTAGTAAATGGAAAAGGTTTTCTAGTTGATGCCAAAAAAAAAATAAAAAAAAACTAGCCCCCATTCAAGACTCGTCTTATTCTGGTTCTGCAGTTTGTTTGTGTCTTTCGGCTTTTCCCGGTCAGGGGTCGCCACAGCGGAACTCCGGTCTGCTAATGACTGGCAGTTGATTTTTACGTACCGGCTTGCCAGGCCTGATGCACAACCTTCAACGAAGGTACGCACATTCACGCATAAGACGCTCTAGCTGAGACTCGAACTGGACAGTGTCTTACTGTGAGGCGGCAACGCTGCCACAGCACCACCACCGCGGTCTTTTCTCTGGTTCTACAGTGTTTGTGTGAATTATCTTATGGGCTCATCTTTCTCCTAAATCAAGATTCATTTGAGCCATTTCAGCATGTCTGCTCCCTCTTTCAATACATCTCCATGTGAAAATGTTTTTGAAATAGGTGTTGTACAAGGAACGTCCTCGGAAACAGGTGGCTTCTCTTTGGGATCTTAAGTTTGTGTTAGAAAAACTAACTTGAAGCAGCTCATTTAGGCTGACTTGAGGTTCTTGACCTGAAAAACCCTCTTCTAATTGCACTGACCTTCGCAAGATGAATATTTGACTTGCCCCATGCACCACCCTACTAATGTGTGTGAACTCTGCACCATGCCCTAAAAAAATTTCTTTAACACTACCACTATATAGACAGGCTCTGATACTGAAACATGCAGCAACAAACATGCAGAAACACTCAAGCTATCACCTTACTTAATGTTTACTTTACTCTAACCTACCAACACTCAATGAAATATACTTATTTGCATCTGCACTGCAAAGATGTCAGTATTTTTATATTACATCTCTCATTGTCTTCTTTCTGAACTATTAATACTTTGAGCTGTAACAGTCTATTTATTTTACATTTGTTGAACGTGCATGTCCGACTGAGCTGAGGAGCCGTTTTTCAGCGGAGGCCCAGGGAGAAAAGCTCGAAATATTATACAGTTGTCATACAACAAAAGCAATTAAAACAGCAGAAAATACATAATTCTTATAATGCAAAAAATGTAAATGTTAGTAATGTGTCCTATGAGAATAAGAAATATTAACATAAGAGGTTATATGCAAAACAGATCATATTGAAAGTTGCAGTTGGGCAGGACATCTACTACTGAATGTTACTGAAAGGCCTTCGCAGATTAGGTTAGAAAGACAGTTGAGGGACTAGTTAAGGGAAGGATAGAGTGAGCTTCTGAGAGGAAAATTAGAGACCAGGAGGTAGATTGTCATTTGGATGGGGGGGGGGGGGGGTGATGTTCAGGGAGGGTGAGTCCAGTGGCATTTAAAATGCTGTTTGGTGGCTGTCTTAAATTGTTTAGGCTGTGTGAGGGTCCTTATTTCTGGTGGGAGTTTATTCCAAGCAATAGGAGGAGGATAGCTACATATGTTGCACCCAGATTTGGTCTTGGTTTATAGATATGTAGTAGGTCTTTGGTAGAACTCTGGAGAGGTCTAGTAGGAGAATAGTGAGAGATGAGGGAGGATAAAGTCTGACAGTAGGAAGGCTGGAATAGAATAGAGTGGGTGGTCTGGAGTTGAGAGAGGAGAAGCAGGTGGGGTAGTTAGACAGTTTAGGGGTTTTAGAAAAAGAGAGACAGTGATGGGATTTGTAAGTTTGTTAAGCAGTGAATCTAGCTACCTTGTTGTAATTAGACTCTAGTTTGGTCAGTAGTGAGGAGATTTGTGAGAATTTGGGAGCTATATGGCTCATCCAGCCATACTCTAACCTCATAACACCAAGATCCACAGATAAATCCCTTCTTTCAGTCTCTAAATCTTATAGCAGCTTTGGAGATGCCCTCTACTGTAATTACAATTTCAGTGTCAGGAACTCCATCCATCAAAACATCCTTAACACTGCCAACTCCACTATGTTCAAACAACGTCTTAGGACCCACCTAAACAACAACTGGAAGTGCTCTTGTACTGCCCCCGGCTAAAATACACCCACACTGAACACCCAGAAACCACTGTTTCTCCCTATATGACACCCGCCTTGCACTTGCTCTTATATGCAGTCAATTTTGCAGCAGTTTCCTGACTGTATCAGATGAATATTCAGACTAATATAATTACATAATTCTCACCTTTACTAGATTATAACAGTTACTATATAAATTTTGTACAATTTTTTTAAACAGTTCCTGCCTTCTCTTTAGATTGTCATAGTTTTAGTTCATGTCAAACGTGTGCTTATATTTTCTTATCTGTCTCGCAATGTAGTTCTCATTTGTACTGCACTGTTTGTATTTTTGTGTGGAGCTTTTCTCCCCAGTCTTCCACTGAAAATGGGCCATCAACCCAGTCAAACTATCCTGGTAAACAAATGTAAAAAATAAAAATAAATCATGAGACAGAGTAATCTTGGCTTCAGCAGTGAGAAACGTCTTGCATCTGTACAGGAGCCCTAATTTCTGGCGAGTTTTTCTGATACAATTATTTACATGTAGATCAAATTTAAGTTGTTTGTTAATGGTGACACAGAGGAATTTTGTGCTGGATTGAACTTCAGTCGGAGTGTTGAGACTGTATGGAGAAGGGGGATTTAATATGGGTAACATCGTTGGGGAGAAACAATAGCAGTTAAATTTTTTTTAGGGTTGAGGATGAGCTGGTTATTGGAGAGCCAGGTTTCAAGTGACTTAAAGGATGTCTGAGTAGTTGATGAGAGTTCAGAGGGAGAGTTGGCAGTAGTGGTGACTGTAGAGTCATCTGCATATTGAACTAGGGAGAAATGAGGCCAAGACGTATAGAGTAGATTAGTAGAGCTATTAAAACCTAGTGGCCCAAGAATCGATCCTTGGGGAACACCCATTTTTGCTGAGAGGAGGGGATAGTGCAGCGTGCCATTTCACTGATTGCAGCCTATCAGTGAGGTAGCTGGAGAACCATGCAACAGTTTCAGAGGAGAAGTTAAGGTTAGACAGTTTTCCCAGCAGAAGAGAGTGAGAGACCGTATCGAAAGCCTTTGAGAGGTCAAAGAATAGGCAAGAAATAAGTCTGTGGTCAACACTGGCTAGAGAAACTGTCTTAAAGAAGGATATTAGGGCTTTGGTAGTGCTATGTTTGTCGGAAGCCATGTTGAGTGGGTGTGAGCAGACTTCCCATTCATCATATGCACATTAATTTTATATCTATAATATAGCTACATGGGAACAGTGGCTTGATCAAATGAAAAGTTAATTCAATAAGGACATATGTTTTGTTGAATGGAGTATTGATCGTGTGCATTTGATGAGCATTGTTTTGGCTGAAAGGAGAATATTACTGCTGATGTAACAACATTGCTTTTTGTGAATGCTGAATGTAAAGTTGGTGGTGGCACGGTGGTCTAGGTGTGCCCTGTGTAAAGGGGGGAGGGGATATAATGGGGGCAACCACTGACATGTTTAAAGTGTGAGTTCATAGAAATTCGGATTTCTTTCATAGATGGTGGATGGAGCTGCAGTTTTTTTTTTTTTTTTTTTTTTTAAATACAGTTGAATGTAGTTTCTGTCCTGGGCATGATCTAGAAAAAGGGTATGACTATGTTAATATCTGCCTTTTTTCCGCTGTGCTTTTGTGAGATGTTTTCCCAACGAATGCAGATTGTGCTGTGACACGACTGGGGAGAGATGGGCGAAGGCTGCCAGCCTAGTCAAATAGAATGATATATAATTTTGGCATTTGTAAATAAATGTAAAATACAGGCATGTTTTCTTGAATGTAAAAGAATACTGTGAAATGTGGAACTGCAAAATATGTGACAACATTGCACTCTACTGGCCCAGTGAAGCATGTTGTGACCCTGTCATATTAGAATTCGGCTCCAGTGTGTCTGGATTAAGGTTTCATGCCCAGGGAGGGAGCTGCTCTGTAGCAGTTAGACTGAATGTGAGCCACAGCTGCTTGTGGGTACTGATGTTCCCTTGGATAGGGTAACTGCAAAGGTAGAGGTAATTAGTAGTACCCAGGCTGACAGTGAGGCACCGCTGTCGGAGGATGCCAAACTTCCTGTGGAAGGGGAGCTGGAAAGTGTTACAAGGCGGGAGTTGAGATAGGCTCAGCTCTCAGACCCTACATTGCAATGCCTGAGGCAGGTAG
This sequence comes from Protopterus annectens, assembly GCF_019279795.1. Classification (NCBI taxonomy): domain Eukaryota; kingdom Metazoa; phylum Chordata; order Ceratodontiformes; family Protopteridae; genus Protopterus; species Protopterus annectens. The sequence goes on from NC_056743.1 coordinate 74,062,417, forward strand.
CTAGGGAGGTACCTGATTCTCAAGGGAAGGGGGAATCTGTATACTGGAACAAAGGGTTACTGTACAGAGAGTGGACCCCTGAGGGAGGGCTAGAAGGTGAGAGAGTACAGTAGCTGGTAGTGCCTAGAGCTTACCGTCTGGCACTTCTAGCCATAGCCCATGATATTCCCTTTGCAGGTCATATGGGCATAAAACATACAAAGAGGCGTGTTGTGCAAAACTTCTATTGGCCTGGAATTTCCAGAGATGTAACAGGGTACTACAGGACCTGTGAGCAGTGCCAAAAGGTAGGCAAGGCAGGAGACAAGGTGAGAGCTCCTTTGATGCCTTTGTCTGTGATTGAGGAGCCATTTCGGAGAGTAGCTATGGATATTGTGGGTCTTCTGAGTACCCAAAGTTCACAGGGCAAAAGTATATCCTAGTGATTGCAGATTATGCTACACGATATCCTGAGGCAGTGGCTTTGTCCTCCATTGAGGCAGAAAAGGTGGCAGATGCTTTGCTAGAGATTTTCAGCAGGGTTAGTTTCCCAAAGGAAATACTGTCTGACAGAGGTGCCAATTTTATGTCAGACCTGCTGGCTTGTCTGTGGAAGTCCTGTGGGGTGAAGCACATGAAGACCACCCCTTACCATCGCCAGATTAATGGTCTTGTTGAGAGGTTAAACTCTACAATCAAGGCCATGCTATGGGTATTTGCAGATCAGTTTAAGATGGAGTGGGACAAATATTTGCCCCATCTGTTTGCTCACAGAGAGGTTCCCCAGGAATCGACAGGTTTTTCACCCTTTGAGTTACTGTATGGGCATAGGGTGAGGTGACCTCTAGATTTTATTCGAGATGACTGGGAAGGTGAGTGACAGTCTCACAAGGAGGCTGTTGGGGCATATGTCCTGAATCTCAGGACAAGGCGCAGGAAACTCATGGGCCTGGCCCAGGAGAACTTGGCAAAAGCCCAACAACAGAAAAAGGTGTGGTATGACAGGAATGCTAGAGAGTATGCTGTAGGGCAGCAGGTGATGGTTCTAATTCCTGTCAGACACAACAAGTTGCAGGCAGCATGGGAGGGACCCTACAAGGTGGTAAGAAAGGTAAGTGATGTTAACTACATGGTGGAAGTGCTCGGCAGATGGCAGGGGCACAAATTGTACCATTGTAACATGATAAAACCTTACTATGATAGGGAGACCCTTGTGCTGAGCATTTGCAGTGGATTGCAGGAAGAGTCTGAAAGAGATCTTGTGACTGATCTCCTCAGTGAGGCTCGGGCTGACACCACGATGTAAGGGGTAGCAATGTCCCAGCAGCTATCTCCTACTCAGGTTCAAGAAATCCGAGCAGTGTTGCAGGAATTTGGGGACGTGTTCACTGGACAAACCAGGGAGCACCCACCTGGTGCAGCACCAGGTGGATACAGGACCCCAAAGGCCTATCAGGCAGGCCCCTTATAGGGTGCATGAGAGAGTCAAACAGACTCTGAAGGATGAGGTACAAGAGATGTTGGAACTAGGGGTGATTTCAAGAGTCCAACAGTCCCTGGGCTTCACCAGTGGTGTTGGTGCCAAAGATGGATGGCAGTAAACATGTTCTGTGTGGATTACAGGAAATGTCACACACAGTCTGTTGCTTACCCCATGCCTAGGACAGATGAGGCCCTCGAGCAGCTGGGTGGGGCTAAATATCTTAAAACCATTGATCTTACCAAGGGTTACTGGCAGGTGCCCTTGACTCCCAGTGCTAGAGAGAAGTCAGACTTTGTGACTCCTTTTGGCTTGTATGAGTTCACAAAGATGCCCTTTGGGATGAAGAATGCCCCAGCAACTTTCCAGCGGCTGGTAGATCATATCTTAGCAGGAGGGTTTGCCCTTGCTTACACGGATGATATTGCTATCTACAGCCATTCCTGGCTAGAGCACCTTTAGCATGTTAGGGAGGTGCTGGGCAGACTACAGAGGGCAGGGTTGACAAGCCGAGCAAATGTCAGATGGGTATGGCACAGGTCTCCTACCTAGGACATAGAGTGGGGAGTGGTAAGATAAGGCCAGAACCTGCTAAAGTGGAAGCCATTCAGGCATGATCTGCACCTGTTACCAAAAAGCAGGTGATGGCATTCTTAGGGACAGCAGGGTACTACAGAAAGTCCGTTCCCAATTATAGTACCATAGCTGCTCCCCTCACAGACCTGACAAGGACCAACAGGCCAGATAAGGTAGTGTGGACCCCAGCATGTGAGCAGACATTTCAGAAGCTTAAGGAAGCTTTGGGAGGGACCCCCTGTGTTAGCCAGTATAGACTACAGCAAAGAATTTGTTGTGCAAGTGGATGCTTCAAACTATGGGGTAGGGGCTGTACTTAGCCAGATTTCTTCAGAGGTAGAAGAGCACCCAGTGGTGTATCTCAGCCGTAGGCTCCAAACCAGGGAGGAATGCTATGCAGCGGTAGAAAAGGAATGTCTAGCCATAGTGTGGGCACTACAGAAACTACAGCCTTATCTGTATGGAAGAAAATTCACTGTTCTGACAGATCACAACCCTCTAACATGTGTAAACGGAGCCAGTCAGCAAAATGCCAAGTTGCTAAGATGGAGTCTGGGGTTGCAAGCATATATGTCATGTCAGTGCAGCACTGCAGTGGGAGTAGCAATGCCAATGCCGATGGGCTCTCGAGGCAGGGAATGAGGTGAGGTACACCCAGATAGACCTGATACACTCAAGCGATATTTCTCAAGGGGCACTTGAAAAACTTGCTTGAGTTCCCCAGGGAGAGGAAGAGATGTGACGATTGGGGAGAGATGGGCGAAGGCTGCCAGCCTAGTCAAATAGAATTTGATATATAATTCTGGCATTTTTAAATAAATGTAAAATACAGGCATGTTTTCTTGAATGTAAAAGAATACTGTGAAATGTGGAACTGCAAAATATGTGACAACATTGCACTCTACTGGCCCAGTGAAGCATGTTGTGACTCTTTCATATTAGAATGCAGCTCCAATGTGTCTGGTTGAAGGTTTCATGCCCATTGTTTTAAGGCTAAAGTTTATGACCAGAATTTACATGTGGATGATGCTTTACTGCTCTGTTTTCTGTTAGAATATACATGTGAAATGTCTTCTATTGTAAGTTTCTGAGCAGGTGTTATATTGCTAAATAATGCAGTTTTGTTTGCCTGGGAAAACCTAAGTGTCAACATGATGTAATTTGGGAGGGGCCCAGCAAACATGTTTGTTAGTAATGTTTAAATACTATTTCTCACAAGAGACACTGGATCATCTTGATCTTGGATATCTAACTCGGCACTCTGCCTACGCTCACATATAAATTTCTAGCACTGTGATTTCTTGTAGGAATCGTTAAAGCTAGTAACAATTAATGAGGTATTTTTCTTTGAAATCAGACATGTCCTACTGTATTATTTTAAGTTTCTTTGTGATCTCTGAACTTGGATAGCTCTGTGGTATAGTAGTCTGTCTTGTGTTTTAATTTATTATTATTAAATATTTTTAAAACCTTCTACCTGTGGCTGGTTTGTGTAGAGATAAGCTCTAGAGTACTTTGCATATTTATAGAGGTTATTGTAATAGGCCACTCTAAAGTATGCCTTGACTGTTAGTCATACTATCATTGGATTATAATATTGTACAGTAATAATTGGACACCCTTTTAAGGGACTTTTAGTAGCTGATATTAGCTGGGTGGTGGCACTAATTACTACCATATGGTCTGGGTAAAGGGGCACAGCTAGAGAATCTGTGTCAGCCTTTCCCAGGAGTATCTGTGTGGTTGTATAACCTTATCTCAAAGTGTGTGTTGTCAGCTACTTGGCAGGGACATGAAGCACTGGTTGGGCAGAGAGGGCACTGGAGGTTCTAGCTTGCCCAGCTAGGCTGAGACCTGGACCCTATAGCTGTGCCAGTGGGGAGTCTTATTGGGGACCTGGTGAGCAAAGGAACAACCAGCCCCAGACTGACTATAATCTCTGTGTGCACTGAAGGGAAATTGTACTTTACTGTGTGTATTGGTTATCCTTTCCTCTTCTCTTCTATGAGACAACCTCCCTGGTGTTGGTGGTGAGGATTGAGGCTCCTTGATTGCTGGGCTAGGGCATGGTCATCACATTGCTGTATATGAGGATGTGAGCCATTATAGCTGTATTACTTGTTGTGGAGTGTTACCAGTTGCATATAAGAGAAGATACTTAATTAGGATTGTGTCAGCGTGGTTTGTTTTCATTTATACAAATGTATGATTACTTATGTTGTAAGTGATGGTTTAATAAAGACGTTTCTTTAAAAAAAGGGGGCAGGAATTGATTAATTTATGTAATGTTGTTTAGGTTATACAGTATATAGCAATATATGTGAAGCATCATGTTTGTTAATTATAACTTAATATAGTTTGATTACTTCTATAAAAATGTAAATGTGACTGTCACAAGTGGAGCATATTATCATGGAACTTATAAACAAAGACATTGGCAACCTTCAAACACTGGACCCCACCCAGTTTGGGTTCGTGAAGGGCCAATCTTGTCTCCTGAACCTGATTGACTTCTTCAAATTAGTCTCCAGAGCCATGGACAAGGGTAACGTGGTCCACACAGCCTATCTAGACTTTGCCAAGGCCTTTGACACCATCCCCCACTCTGGAATCATAGATAAATTTACTAAACTGGGCATTAATCCCTACGTCACCCAATGGGTTGCTAACTGGCTTACTGATAGAACCCACACTGTAAAAGTAGCCAACTCCAAATCCAGCTTCCAGACAAGTGACAAATGGAGTACCTCAGGGTTCAGTCCTGGGACCGCTCTTATTTGGCATCTACTTCTCTGAAGTACAGGCCAACAGTAAGGGACTCTGGATAACGAAGTTCACAGATGACTGCAAGCTGGGAGCCATTACTGAATCCCCAAATGATGTGGATTCTCTACAAAAGGGCCTTACAGAAACAGATGCTTGGTGCCAGAGCCATGGGCTCAAGCTCAATGCCAAGAAATGTATAGTTATCCCCTTTGGAAAAAAACATGTACCCGTGAATTACCATATAGGTGGCAGTACACTAAACACCGAAAGTGTGATAAGAGACTTGGGGACACAGGTGGACAGTGGTCTCACCTTCGATAACCACATCGTCACAACAGTCAGGAAATCCTTCTATGTGGCACACCTCATCTTTTAGGGCTTTTCATCCAGAAAAAAGGAGGCCATTGTCCCACTGTACTCATCCCTCATTAGACCCATTATAGAATACAACACCCCGTTTGGTATGTATCTCTCAAGACATCTGCAACAACTGGAAAGGCCACAGAAATACCTCACAAAAAGAATCACGGGCCTAAACCAGATGTCCTATGCTGACCGCCTTAAACTCCAGCTATACTCTGTCACATATCGTCTACCCAGAGGCGATCTCTGCTCAACATACAAGGCCATGTCAAACCCAGAGCTGTTGGACATGCTACACTTAAAGAAATCCCAATCCCTCAGAGTCACATGCTCCAGGGTTCTAACCCTTGTCATCACAATAAACAAAACATGCTGGAGGGATAGATTCCTGACCCAGAGACTCCCCAGACTCTGGAATAGATTGCCCATACATGTCGAGCAGAGTGCCTCTTTGGCCCTCTTCAAAAGGAACCTTAACGATTGGCTGGGAGAAAGTAAATTCACCCCGGAGATCATGTCAGTCGCCCTGCTAGACAGGGGTCCAGGGAAGTAAATAGTGTGGGAAGAAATAGCCAGGGAATTGTTATGGCTAGGCTTGTATATAGGCCCTAGGGCTGATAGCCTAGTACCAACCTATGAACCTAATTCAATAAGGCTGTTTAAAAATACTTTAGTAAACGTACATTTGATGATATCTGTTAAACTTGTTTCATGATATATTGTTGGCTTTCAACATAATGTTCATTCAATGAATGTCACATAACCTCTATATATATATATATATATATATATATATATATATATATATATACACACACACACACACACACACACACACATATATATATATATATATATATATATATATATATATATATATATATATATATATACATACACATATATGCAAACAGTCGATCCATGGAAACTTAGACGCACTTGTGTTGACATTAATATGTCAACACCCTACAGTGTATGCTCAGTGGTTAATCCTCTGAATATGTTTACAAAAGGAATTTTTTTTTGCGGAGAGGCATGTCCTTCTGTACTCCCTGATAACTGTATATACAAACTCTGTTTGCCCATTTCTTGAGAGAGGCATCTCTCCCTCCCCATGGGCTGATAATCTCACACATTCGTCCATCTGTATTTCAACCAAAGTGGGTCGACAATACAGAGGTTACCCAAAGTAAATTTTCCTCCATGACCAACAAGATTATATATATATAAAATATATGTGTGTGTGTAGATATATATATATATATATATATATGTACCACGAATACAAAAAGGATGATTGGCACATAAAAACCAAAAACGAAGTAGAATGCCAAAACTGCTAGAGCCACGGATGTCAGCGACAGTGCTTTATTATTAAAATCCACAGGTTTACACCGACAACAAACCCAATACACATTAACCCCTTAAAACAAAATTGCGTTTTCGTCTTGAACAAACCGACCTATTCAGATACCCTCTACAGAATAAATCAGACCTTATATACAATTATTAAAAACCAATTACCCAATCAACACAACCTCCAAGTTAAGAGTTTAATTGTTAGTTAATATTGCCTGTTTATCCGTGTGTTTTAAAACATTTCTTTCCTGATCCAACCTTTTTGTTATTACAAAGACCTGTTTACATGAATAAATAATCAAATGAATAGTGTAAAAACACCTTTAAAGCAATAGATGTTGTTGTAAAAGTGAATATATAAAAATCAATGTTAGGTATTATAAAATATTTTTTAAAAAATACTTTAAAAAAATAATTTATATAATATAGCCTGCCATCTGCTGGTTAAAATAATAAATACACTTAAAATTTTCATACTTTTCCTGCTTTTAACTTTAAAAGTGGCATGATGGAGATAAAATCATTAAGACCAGGGGGATTAGTTGCATCAAGGGAGATTTGCCACCATAGCTCCCTAAATTCCAATTTTTCTTCCCATAGTCCACCTCTCGCGTCTTTTTTAACCTGTTCTAAAACCATGAAATGGAATTTAGCATTGTGACAAGTTAAGGTGTGTTTATACAAAGCATTAGTTTCTTTTTTTGTGGATATCTCAGATTTGTGTTCATATATCCTTCTTTTTAAAACTCTTTCCGTTTTGCCCACGTAAAAAACATCACATTCTGAGCATAGTCCTAGGTATACCACACCTTTTGTTTCACAATTGTAATAATCTATGCTTGTGATCCATCTCTATCAACTTTCCAAGAAAACTTTGTCCTTATCTATTATATTACTACAATACACAGTGTCCACATTTAAAGGTACCCTTCCTAGTTTTATTAGATGTTTGGGGGCCTTTATATTCCAACATATTTTTGAATGATTGTGAATTTTTATACTACTTTTAACATTATTTGATATTTTATGGTCCAAATCAGTTAAACTAATGAATTTAGTCCATTCTCTTTCAATAACTTGTTTTGTAACATTGTTGTTGAAAGCATTGTATTCAAGAACTAAGGCATGTCTGTAATCCATCTCTTTGGGAGTTGGGGGTATTAGTATCTGATACTTTCAAACCACCAATGATTTTATTTAGGTTTCTATTACCAAGGATAGGTTTGAATCGATTTTCTCTCCCATTCAAAACTTCTTCATGTATTTTATTAATGAAATCTTGGGGTAACCTCTTTCCAAGAACATTTTATTTAATAAGTTACACTCTTCCTTAAAATCGACTTCTAAGGTGGTCATACGACTACCTCGGACATACTGTCCCTTCACTATATTCTTTTTACAATAATAAGTGTGCGCACTTTGAAAATGGAAAAATGAGTTACAAAAGGGGGGTTTCCTGTATATTTTGGATTCAAATCTATAATTTCTTCTATAAATTTCCACATCCAAAAATTGTAACTTTTCAGTGGAAACATGAAAAGTAGATTTTAAAAATTCAGTTGTTTCCCCCAAATACACTTTAAATTCCTCCAATTGCTCAATACCCCCTGACCATAAAATGACTATATCGTCCAAAAATCTTCGGTAAAGTCTCCAACAAGAACAAAACCTGGAATCAAGAACAAATAAATCCTCCCACCTAGCCAATACTAGGTTGGCATAAGTGGGGGCACAAGCAGCCCCCATAGCAACACCCTTAGTTTGCTTGTAAAATTCGTCACAAAAGTTTAAAAAATTGTATTTAAGAACCAAGTACATTAGTGATACACATACAATTTTGTCATTATGAGTTAAGGTATCTTCCTGAAATACAGCCTCCTCAAACATTTCCATTCCTTCTGTGTGAGGAATATTTGAAAATAGATCCACAATGTCGATGGTCACAAATAATAAATTGTCACATAAGACCTCCTTGTTAATAACTTCAAGAAGGTCCCAAGAGTCTTTTAATATTGATTCCTTCTTAATCCAGGAATTTTTCAATTTACTATCCACAAACTTAGCCAAACTATGTGTTTTGGAACCACAAGCTGAGAGAATGGATCTTAGGGGGGGGGTCAACCTCACTTTTATGAATCTTTGAAGATAGAAGGGACCCTAGGCTTATCAATTTTTAGAAAATCAAACTTTTTTTTTGTCAAATAACCCTTCAAAAAACATATATTTTAAACAAATATCAATTTTGTTATAAGCAATATTAATTTCATTAATGGACACGGTATAACCTTCCTCATTAAATAAAATTTCATTCATTTTCCCTTCGTACAGTATATTATCCATGATGACTATTCCTCCCCCTTTGTCATGTTTCATTATTCTAATCCTATGATTGTCTCTCAAAGTTTGTAAAATATTCATTTCCTTCCTAGTTAAGTTAGGCTGGAATCCAACCTTATTGTATCTATTTCTTAATTCTTTTTCCATAGTTTTTTTCTAAATTACTCAATTGTGGATGTAACGGTGGGTTGAATATAGCTCTTCTCTTGAGTTGTTGATCCATGGTTTCCACCTCAGGTGTTAACAATAAATTTAAGTTATTTTTTCTAAAAAACAATTTTATATCTAATATTGACTGTTTGAGGTCTCCCTTTTTGTAGGGAATATATTTAAAACCTTTTGCAAGCAGGCTGAAATATTATTTTTCAATTATAATACCACTAAAATTATAAATACTAAAATTATTGAAAGTGTGTTCGACACAGTTTACCAAAATATCATTGCTAACTGTGTCATCACTGGGTGGGGTAATCACCGTCTTTAATATTCCCCCTTCCCCTCCCTCTCCATATAAAATTTCTTTCTTGATACCCTGGTTTATTCATTAGTCTCTCTGATCTACGAAGAGGGGGAAATTCTTCATAACTACACCCTTCTTCCTGAAAGTGATTAACGTCCTCAGGATTTCCCTGTTTATCATTAATCATTTTATTTCCATAAAGATGTTTTAAATAACCAGCAGCTCGAGGTTTGGGGTATACTGTACCATTTTTATATTCTTCTGTATCTCGTTTAAACTTTTTAAACTTTCTTTGAATAGTTTCCCCACATCTTTCATCAATCTCTCCCCTGATCTTAAAATGTGTCCTTCTCTTCTCTTTTAGTAAAAATCAGGTGGTCTTTTATACAATGATCCAACTCAGTTATTTCTTTCTGCAAAGTAACTTGTAACCTACTGTTTTCCTTAATCATGAGCCTTAACCTATCTAACCCACAATTGTTAAACAGTTCTATTAACTCTTTATAAAAACAGACCCATCGAGCAAATTGTTGGGAAACTTAAAAACCCTCAGTCCCTTTGGGACTATTCCCCTACAAACACACTCATTTAGGTATTCATTTTCTATTTCTAATGTACAATACTTTAACATTAATTTGTACAAATTGTCCAGTTTAACTCTGTAGGAATCAGCCACCACTGGTTGCCCATTAGAAACATTTTGTTTAAAAGAGTACTTTTGCAATAACCAGTCCTTAATTTCTTTGGACTGTAAACTAGTCTCATTATCATGGCACAGTACCTGAAACCATCCTGTTGGAAAAGATGTTTTTTTTGACCTGCTGGAATAGTTCCTCTTGTGTCGGTATTTCTCTCATTGGTAATTCCACCCTCACAAAAAATTTCAGGCGTATTCGCGGCATTAAAAGAGCCCTCACCATCTTTGTTTTGATCTTTCGATCCGTTAAAGCTTTTCCTTTGTTCACGATAAATGCCTAGTCCTTTCAACGCTTCCTGGACTTCCGCATTGTGAACACGTACATTATTACATAGTCCAACCAAAGATTGGGTTAAATGTGTCAGCAGGTCTACCAGCTCAGTGAGTTGGCCAATTAACTTTCTAGATTGTCCAATGTCATCTGCCCCTTTTCCTTCTGGAGGGTCCGGTCTGTCCATAGCAGTAAATCCAAAAAAATATACCACCACGAATACAAAAAGGATGATTGGCACAGAAAAACCAAAAACGAAGTAGAATGCCAAAACTGCTAGAGCCACAGATGTCAGCAATAGTACTTTATTATTAAAATCCACAGGTTTACACCAATATGTACACATACATACATATATGCGTGCACACACACCCATATATGGATTACTGAAAAGTTGTCAGATGACAACTTGTTAAAGCTGGTGATATGCCTCATTGAAATGCTGCCACAGCTGTGCGAGACTGCTGATTCTTGTACAGTGGAGAGTGGGGAATTTGCCATTCCCCTCTCTTGGCAGGGGATGTATGAGGTGCAGGGGGTGGCTTCCCCCTGCAAAAACAATGTTTTTCTTGTCTTTGTTTCCATAAGCTGCTGATTGATAAGTTATGTTTGATTAGTTGCCAATTAATATGATATTAATAAACTAATGTTCAGCCATATATTTGGTTTCCCTACTACTGGTCAACTTTATCTAAAACTGACCTCTGTGTTGTTAACATACTTTTGGTTGACAATGCAGATGGTTAACAGTTGTATGAGAGCAGATGATCCCCAGGGTTGAAGTATGCTTCTCCCCAGGGATTGTGCCATCACTGAGTTAGTTTATATAACAAGCAAAGGGATGTTTGCTGATGCATGTTCTGCTTCATTCAGGATTGGTTTCTCTGCTTTGTATGTAATGCTTGCTACCACAGGCTGTGCCTTCCTTGTGATGGAGTTGATTAGAGTAAGCTTGTGATAGAATGAACACGTCATATCTCTCAAACTCAGAGTACAAAATCTGGACAAAAGCCACACGTAAAAGTGGGACAGGCTCAAAAATAGGACAATTTTTAAATATTGCTCTTACAAACTTAGAAAGTTGATAGAATAACAGATTTTGCATTAGCATGAATTTTCTAAAGGGTAGGAAATCTGAAACTCAAATGTCTGTTATTTTCTAACTTCAGTCTTTAATGATGTCACTAATTTGCCAAAAAACCACAATTTTATGAAAAACTGACCAAAAATATGTGGCAAAAATCTGGACATTCTGAAAAGCTGTACAGTTGAGAGGGTTGGTGCAGTTCTTAAACAATATTTTTTTATTTAACATTTGTTGTCCGGGAAAGTCTGACTAGAACAGAGCCTATTCTCAGCAGAGGCCTGGGGAGAAATGCTCCAGACACGTGCCTTTAGATTGTGGGGAAAAAAAGAGTATCCAGAGGAAACCCATGTGAATGCAGAGAAAACATGCAAACTACCACAGCCAAGAATTGAATCAGAGAGCTGCTTGCTGTGATGCAACAACGTTAATCGCTGCGCCGCTCGATATTTACAACTTTATGGACAATAGTTCTGAACAATCTCCTTCTATACAACACAATATCAATAGAGTCTTTCAATACTGACCCTACACTTGACAAGGCTCGCAAAGATTTCCCATTTAGCATCTTCATGGCACAAGTAATATCTGATGTTATGTAGTCCAATCTTACCTACATTCTTACCCGTGGGTTCGGAGCCAAACTTCGGCTCTGACTTGGCCATACTCTAGCTCGAAGTCTTCAATTGGCTCGTGGCTAAGAGGTATCCCATGCTGCAATGCGCCTATCCCCCAGATCTTGTTTGCTGCTCGATGTGGTCTCGCTCTTGGCCGTGGCCAAGTAGAAATTTTCTACTATTTGTTCAATTTAGTGGCTCCAAAAACTATTTTAATAGCTAGTGTGTGTGTGTTTTTACTTCTAACAGTTTATTGAAATTTTCTGATATCCTGTTTCCCTTGGTGTTTACGAGCTGGGCCCGTTTTAGTTAGAAGACCTAGTCCTCCTCTGTTTTGTTTTCTGTTCTTCTTATTCTGATTGCATAGCAGGTTAATCCCCCTAGATAGCGGTTCCTTGTGATGTGCCAGTTTGTTCCCCTGTTTTTTCCTGGGCTAAGCCCATTTAACTTAGAGGACCTAGTCCTCCCTGTGGTTACCTTGTGGTCTCTTGGCCATTTAAGTTAGAGGCTCTAGTTTCCCGCGCTTCTTTGTTTTCTGTGGTGAGGGGTCCAGGATTCACAGCTCGCCACTCGGAGCAGAGAGGGAGGTATCGGGTCGATGTTCTTCGGCTCCGAGCCTTACTCTCGGTGCTTCGGCTCGAGTGAGCGTGGACCCGACATCGGCTTCGGACCTTATTTCATCGGCTCCGAGGCTGTCTTCTGCTCTGTTAGTCGACCTTCAGAGCCGGGGGGGGGGTCAGCTTTAGAGGTCATGAGGAGTGTGCTGGCCAGGTCGTCAACTGCATCTTATGGTACCGACACTCTTCCCTCTCCAGCACCGATATCAGTATCAGATCACCCTCTGTCTAGGGACAGCAGAGACCTAAGGCCTCAGGATACCTCCATGAGTGGTCCCCAGCTTTCTGAGGCCTCCCCGGGTTTTTTCCCCGAGGAGCCACCCAGAAAGAGTGTGCGCAAGAGGAAGCACATTGACTCCCAGGATGAGTCCCTCACATCTGACACTGACCTCAAGCCAGAGGGGTCCCCTAAGTTGTCTTCTGACCATCTCTTTTTCAGATATCTTGGAAATACTGAGACAGAGAGGCAACTGGCCATCTAAAGCTTCTTCTGAGGAGGAGTCTGTGTTCCTGAAGGCCTTTGGGTCCCAACCCTCCGCCTCTTGGGTTTCTCTTCCTTTCAAGCTCCTGGGCCTCATTGTCGAAATGTGTGGGAACCTCCGGGCACTGTGGAACCAGACCCTAGGAGACCAAACAAGTTTTTGTCCACTCCCCCTGATAGAGAATTTCTTACAAAAGGCGTTCCAGTAGATGCCATGGTGGTGGTGGCAGCAGCCACCAAAAAGGAACTTGCAGAAACTTCATCTACCGTCCATCCCCCTAACAAGGAGTCCAGGGCTATGGACAGGAATAGGAAGCATGTGTTCTCTTATGCGGCCTTTACTCTGCGGTCACTGAACTACTTATCGCATTTTACATGGCTCCAAAGTGATCCCCTAAAGGAGTTGGGAGATTCTCTACAGGGTAACGTTTCTGATACTGTGGCTCAAAGTCAATGCTCAGATGTCTACCCTAAATTCTATTACCAACTCCTCCATGTGGCTGATCTCGTACGCAGCCGATGGAGTGAGCAGGGCTGCGGGTTCCGGAGCCTCTCTTAGGATACACTCCTGGATGCACCTGTGCAACTTCGCTGAAGCCTTCAAGTCTACCTTCACCAATGCGCCCTTTGACAGTTCATCCTTATTTGGAACCAAGGTGAAGGATACTCACACTAGGTGCGAGCAGGAAGGAAAAACCCTGTCTGCCGTGGGAGTCTGTTTTTCCATGCCTTTCTAGACCTTATCCCAAGGGCCAGAAGGGTGGAAAAATGTGGTTCAGAAAATCGCAGAGGTTTTTTTCATGACGGACAGAGTGATTCCCCCTCCAGAGGCAGAGGAGGGGGTGGAAATTCAGGTAGACTCCACCCTAGAGGCAGAAGAGGCCCACATAACCAGGGGGACCGCGATTCCTTTCGTGGCTGTCCCTACCAGCGCTCCTGAGAGGAGGGCCCGACTGTGCATCTCTGGAGCCAGTCAGGGGTCGCATTTCTCTATACCCAGAAGCCTGGTGGGACAACACCCAGATGAATGGGTATTAGAGATAATCTCCAGAGGTTATCATATTCCCTTTCTTTTACCTCCCCCTCCAAACAAAAGAATCTCAGATGTGCCACCCAGTCAAAGGGATTCCGAAACCTTAGAAGTTCAAAGGTTGCTGTTAAAAGGAGCCATCCAGCCCGTCCCCTCAGACCAAGTAGGATTAGGGACTTACTCCAGGTTCTTTTTGGTGCTTAAAAGAACAGGGGACCTGAGACCTATTTTGGATCTCAGCCGTTTGAACCTTCATGCCGAGAAGTCCAAGTTCCGCACGGTCACATTACAGTCAATTCTCCCATTATTAGGGAAAGATGTGAGGATGTGCTTCATTGACCTCAAGGATGCTTACCACTATATAAAAATGGACAGGGCATCCAGATGTCACCTACACTTACGGCTGGGAGCCATTCATTTTCAGTTTCACGCCCTGCCCTTTGGTCTCACCACAGCTTCCAGGGTGTTGAAATGCATGGCAGTGGTAACGGCTCACTTGAGACGTCTGGGATTCCAAGTGTTTCCATACGTGGATGACTGGCTCCTGTCTGCCACCACAAGGCATCTACTACTACAGACCAGGGATGCCACTATTGCACTGTGCCAAAGTCTGGGAATCACCTTGAATTGGGAAAAGTCTGCATTGTTGCCCTTGCAGTGTGTTACCTTTATCAGTGCCGAATTAGACACAGTGCTCATGAGGGTTTTCCTGCCAGAAGAGAGAATGCAGGTTTTACAGCAGCAAGTATACGCTCTACTACCACTGAAGAAGGTCAAGGCAAAAGTGGTCCTCCAGCTGTTGGGGACCATGGCTGCCACGATTATGCTAGTCCCTCTTCTCTTGCAAGACTTCACATGAGGATTCTTCAGTGGTTACTTTTAGCCCAATGGTTATCTCAGCACCTTCCACTCTCCCACCTTATTGTAATAACTGACAGGTGCAAGCAGGATCTGCGCTGGTGGCTTCAGTCCAACAATCTCAACACGGGTATGCCTTTTGTTGTTCCTCCTCTGATTGCCACTGTGACCACGGATGCCTCCCAGATCAGGTGGGGGAGCATTATCTCGACAGGACTGTCCAAGGCACGTGTCAGGAACACAAGATCCATTTGCATATCAATGTCTTAGAGATGAGAGGTGCTATTAGCGTTGCAAGCACTTCAAAGCTTTCTTCCTCTTGGGACAATTACAATCCACCTGGACAACATGTCAGGGGTCTGGTATCTGAACGAACAGGGAGGAACCAGTTTGTATCCCCTTTGCAGAGAGGCTCTTTGAGTGTCGCAGTGGGCAGTATCTTCCCAGCACTTTCTAGTGGCCACGCACATTCCGGGGAAGTCCGTGATTGCTGACAGGCTGAGCAGAGCTATTCTGATGCCTCACGAGTGGTCCCTGAAAGAACAAGTGGCGGAACGGTTTTTCCGCAGATGGGATCAGCCTTGCTGCCATATATTTGCCAGCCCCCTCAATGCCAAATGCAGCATCTACTTCACCCTTATTCCCCTGGAAGGGGAAGCACCCAGGGACACTCTAGTTCACGATTGGCCCTCAGGTCTTCCCTATGCCTTCCATCCAATTCCCCTGATAACAAAGGTTATTCAGAAAGTACAGTCTTTGGGAAGCAAAATGATACTGATTGTTCCACACTGGCCTCGTCAGATCTGGTTTCCTTTTCTTCACCCTTATCTAATGGACAAGCTCTGGATTTTGGACCCAGAAGCTGGATCTGTTGACTCGTATATCAGGGCAGTTCCACCCCTCCATCCAGACCCTCAGGTTGACAGCATAGCTGCTCCAATTCCATCCCTAGTCAGGATTCATGAATTTTCACTGGAGGTAGTGCATATTCTGTCTTCCCCCCCACAAGCCTTCTACTAGGAAGATTTATTCCAGTAAGTGGAAGAGATTCTCCATTTGGGATCATGAAAGACAGATTGATCCCTATACAGCTCCCATCTCATCAGTTTTAGTGTTTCTATCTCAACTGTTTAGTCAGGGATCTGCTGCAGCAACTATCAAAGTGCAGTTGGCAGCCATTTCTACTTTTCATGTTGCTAATGAACCCAATCTAATGGTGCACAGACTTTGTAGGGCTTTTCTCAGAGACTGTGCTACTTTGACCTCTGATCTTTGATCCTGTTATGCCATGGGACCTTAATTTTGTGCTGCAGCAGCTTACCTCACGTCCTTTTGAGCCGACGGAAGCCTGTGACATTAAATTTTTGTCTTGGAAGAGACACTCTCTTTGATAGCCATCACTTCGGCTAGCGGGTCTCTGAACTCCCAGCTTTATCAGTCTGGCCCCCTTACTTGATATTTCACAAGGATAGGGTTTCACTAAGACCTAATCCTTCCTTTATGCTTAAGGTTGCTTCAGTGGTCAATCTCAACCAGTCTATAGAGTTGCCTGTTTTTCCCTGAATTCTCTAACAAGGCAGAATTTAAGTTTCATCAGCTAGATGTCCACAGACAATTACGTTTCTATTTACATAGAACAAAAGATTTTAGGAAATCTGATCAATTCTTTGTCATGTTTTCAGACAATAGACTAGGGACTTCAGTTTCCAAAGTAACTCTGTCTAGGTGGATTTCTAGCTGCATTTCCTTTATCTATTGAAATTGCAAGGAATTACCGTCTACGCGTTCGGTGTCTACTTCTACTGCCTTTCAGCCTAGAATGTCTATGGATGATATTTGTGCTGCAGCTACTTGGGCATCTCCTCACACCTTTATTAGTCATTACAAATTGGATCTGGTATCAAGGGGCAGATCCTCATTTGGTTCCACAGTGCTCAGGAGTATTTTTCAGTGAGCCGCCCAAGGTCTAGGTGCTAGGGACGCTGTCCCATGGGTAAGAATATAGGAGAGATTGGACTACATAACAGCAAGAAGTTATGTACTCACCATAATGTTCGATGTATGTAGTCCATCTCGCCTCACTTTCTTACTAACCCACCCACCTTCCCCCCCTCCTGAAGGACCTAGAGGTAGAGTCTCTGGTTTCAGCACTCCTTGATATGTTGAGTTGGTTCTTCCTCTCAACGTGTTTGTGTATGTGAGCTCACAGCAAACTAGATCTGGGGGATAGGAGCATTGCAGCATGGGATACCTCTTAGCCACAAGCCAATTGAAGACTTCGAGCTAGAGTATGGCCGAGTCAGAGCAGAGGTTCGGCTCTGAACCCACGGGTAAGAATGTGAGGCGAGATGGACTACATGCATCTAACGTTATGGTGAGTACATAACTTCTTGTTCTAAGACAGTGAGCACACTTAACAGAATCCCACACAGGTAAGGCAAAATACACAGATACTGTGGTCTTCATCCAAGATTGAAAATTTAGTCTTCCAGTGATGATGCATCACTTGAAGTTACTATGAACTCCTCCGCTGAAGCCCATCTATTGTTACAGGTAAGCACATTTGACAAGGCTACTGAAATCAGGTCTCATACAGATGGCTTTAACTTTATTTTCTACTCGTAAACTCTTATCTGTTGTCAATAACCTAGCATCTAGTGTACAATGTGTTCATTTAGTACTTTTCTTTCATGCTCACGCTTCCTTCTAGTATGTAAAACGGGCAAAACACTGACTGTTCTATGTATAATTATGTTTATAAAATAAGTATTAGAAGGGCTGACTGTTTGTTTACTGGATTGTGGTTAACCCGCAGACTATCAGTCACAATCCAATGAGTACAGGCCTTGCCACAATAGGAAAAAAGTTAGTCCATTAGTGAGATCCATACCTCTCAAGCTGGAAACATCAAAAATCTGGACAAAGGCCCATGAAACGTAGGTACAACTGGACACAAATTGGGATCCTCATTAACATAAAATGTGCATACATAATCACATACCCGCAGTACCTCTCAACTGTACAGATTTTGGCAGAATGTCCAGATTTTTGCCTCCTATTCTTGGTCCATTTTTCATAAAATTGTGGTTTTCTGGCAAATTAGTGGCAAATATTTAGACTGAAGTTAGAAAATAAAAGTGAGTTTCAGACTTCATACCTTTCAGAAACTTTATGCTAATGCAAAACCTGCTATTCTGTCAACTATCTAAGTTTATAATGGCAATATTTAAAAATTGTCCCTATTTTTGGGCCTTTCTTCCACTTTTATTTATGGCTTTATCCGGTTTTCTTGCTCTTAAGAGGTTGAGAGGTATGAATCCCACTCACTCCATTGGAATTGTGGGATGCAAACATTAAAATTGAAGTCAGTAAAGAGCAGAAATTTGAATTTCAGGCTTCATATTACTCAGAAAATATATAATAATGCAAAACCTGTTCTATCAACTATCTGGAGCAATATTTAAAATCTGTCCCACCGTTGTTTTTTTGCTTTGTCTAGATTTCTTGCTCAGAGATTGAGAGGCACAAAGGAAACAAACAAACGGCAAGAAATCCGATACTTCAGAAGCTATTTAAGCTTTCTTCCTTAGATTAATACTGAAGGCATCATCAGGAATTAATCTGTTTCCACCTAAATATCAAAATTAAGCTTTAAACTCAAATTATTTTAAGCTTAAATGTTTTAGTTCAAACTTTAGAACAAAAATGAATAGCTCTGGGTATATCAAACCCAACTGTTGAATCACAAACAGCAACTAGCGCTGCATCCGTCCACCCAGTCCCAAAGCATTATTAAATTCCTAACAGAAGAAAAAAAGTGTAATACTTTGAGTTCCCTTCTGCAACTCTGACAACGACACAGCGTTAAAGTAATTCCAAGACCCTGTACACACTTGTGTGTATGTAACTGCTGTGCATAAAATAACACAATACCCATTTCAGGGTTGGCTTGGCTTCTTGATATAATCTTTCATATTAAAGAGATTTGCAGATATGCCTCTCCCTCAGACATTCATGGTAGCATTTTCACGGAGCTGGATGGCACCTGTACATGCTTAAAAACTTGTTTAAAACTGGAGGAAAATTGGCATCTTTATTAATCCCAGGATTTTGTCATTACGATATGTCAGCTTTGTGCTGGAAAATACTGTGTACCAAGAGTCCGGGACAGACCCAAAATGAATGGGGTGCATAAGCCCTCAATATTGGAAAGTTATTAATTATCGCTTAAAAAGTTAAAAGAACAACATGTTTTGCATCAACATCCATTTTCTGAATAAGAAGGATATTCTAATGTATGGTATTATTGGTTAACTGTAATCATTTATAATTTACTGGAAGGGAATGTTTATGAACAGGGCATAATTACAGGAATGTTGAAGAGATTTGTTTCCTTAACCGTAATTGAGCATGTTAATGCTGTACATGCTCATTTGACTTTTTTTTTAACCTGTGGCTGGTAAGTGTTACTTCAATGACAGTTTAAAATAGCAGATTGCTGATAACCAAACAGAGGGGAGAAGAAACCTCTCTGTATCTGTGCTTCATGTTTTAGTTTTATTTTATTTAAAATTTGTTTACCAGAATAGTCCGGCTGGACCACTAGTGTCCATTTTCAGTGGAGTCCTGGGGAGAAAAGCTCCATACAGGAAGAAACTACATTGGTTATACAAAGTATTAATAGTAGGTTATAGAGTAACATGGAAGAGACAGGTGACTAAACATTCTATAGGATAGCCAACTATTACAAAGATATAAAGTTGAAGTACAGTATACAAGTATAACAGTTCAGTGTAATAGAATAGATACAGCGTATGTGCAAGGCATTTTCGTAGTAGATAATATTTACACGATATACAATATATACACAATGTAACTGTAGAGCAATATTTAAGTGTGCTAAGGAGGCTTAGGGAGATAGGCTCTTGTGTTGGATTGGCCTTCAGGAGGGTGGATTTACAGCTACATAGAGGCTTGGAAAAGAGATGATTTAAGGAGGTTTTTGAAAGTATCTGAACAGTTCTGTAGTCTGAGGTCGGGAGGTAGAGTATTCCATGTCTTTGCAACTTCACTGTGGAAGAGGGATACCCCGTGGCTGTTTTTATGTGATATTTGCGATCAGAGCTTTGTTACTGGATCACAACTAAGATTTGAGTTTTACAGATTTAGAAGTCCAAAAGAGCTAACTGGTTTAACTGCATTATGTTACTTCTCAACCATATAGTAAATGGCATTACTTAACAACACACCCATAAGCCTCACAGTTAAAATCACTTTTTATTACCGAAACAGTGCTGACATTCTTCAGTATTCCAAAGAGTTTCCATTTGAATAGGAGGAGTAGGAGATCCAAAACATACAAGCGCCAAATAAAAGCCGACAATCACCCTTGTCTCTACTTTATCACCGCCTCATAGACTCTGACACAGTTTTCATACCAATGTACCACAAGTGTATATGATTAATGCACTATATGCACCAGGGTGACCGGTTTGACTACAGTGGGTGACTTTATATAAAGTTGCAACTTGCACAATGGTTTCAGCTGCCAAAAGCAATATATTTTAAACTGATATGAGGATGTTAAACTTACCATACTTTTAATTTAATTTTGTATTCAGGATAAATGCTCAACTGCTAATCAAACCACCCAGCTGTCCATTTTTTTTCGCCCAAATCCCATTCCCAGTGTACAACAATGAGTGTGTATGTAGAGGAGGTGAACACTTCAGACATGCGAGCCCTCAGCTCACTGCAGTCTAATTTTGAGAGGCTGGCAGTCTGCTTCACGAAGCTGATGTTATTGCACATGCCCACACGTGATGACGTTGGCAGCAACAACTTCGGAGGAAAAAAAAAATAGGAAATTTTTGAGAATTATAGGGGCCACCTGAGAATTCTTGGCACCCCATTATTTTAACTTCAAAACTGGTAAATACTGAGGAATTCGCTACAGTTGAGCGGTATGGTGAGATCCGCCATTATGGATTATACTGCATTGTGACTCCTGGGATGTGAGTTCACACTAACAGAATATGTATATATACCTAAATACATCTATCTAGGATACATCTACCCATATATATATATATATATATATATATATATATATATATATATATATATATATATACATATATATACACACGCGCGCACACACACACACACACACACACACACACAAATAAAGGCTTAAAATAAATGGAATCCATCAAGAAGAAGCTCTTAATCATTTTGTAATAAAGGTGCGGATTATACTATCACCTGTTTGATTCTTCTTGGTGGATTCCATTTATTTTAAGCGTTTATTTGCTATTTTCTTCAGTTGTTTGATTAAACGCTTATTTGCTTCATACATATACACCAGTGCAGTCACCTCTGCTGTAGTCTTAAAATGATTTTATTGAAGAATATAAGCAGTATAAAAGAATGAGTGCTTTCAGATGGCTTCCACTCTTCAGATTCAAAGTGTCTGAGCAAACAAAAAGTATTTTTATAAATTATGTCCAATCAGATTTATCTACTGTAATTATCAACCAACAAAAATGTGTTAAAATTCTAACCAATAAAAGTGCTAGAATAGTGCTTAGCCAATTAAAAAAATTGTCATTTGACCTGTAGTGTTATACATGCTGATAAAATATTCCGACTAGAAACTTCTTGGTTAGAAAAGTGTCCAAAATGTATATAGAATAAATAAATAGCTGTATGGTTCCTATAATAGCCTCTAAATCACAAAGTAATAGGTAAAAATCATTAAAAGTAACAGGTATGAAAAACATCCACAAGTCAGTCAGGCTAATACCAGCCAAAGGACCAATGACATAACAGCATTATAGCAAGTAGTGAACAATTGATGTCCAGCCTTCTCCATATCACCATGTCATCCACTTCCAAGCTGTGTCCTGTCAGTGAACCTACATTGTGTAGCAATTCTGAGTTCATGTTTGGCAAGTTGGTTGGTTTTATGTCCGGCTTTCACTCAACAGTGCTATCCCAGGTAACTAGACACCAACCAGCCAGCAGTTTATTGACCCAGGGGTGCTCTTCTTTAGGGTGGGCACACACTGGCCAATAGGGGCACATATGCCCCTCCCACCCTTAGCAAGGGTACCTGGCATAGATCAGAGTAGGCCAGGTCCTCAACCCACTTATCAGTGTTGACTACCCATGCCCATTTTGGGGACATTGTTCAACATGACTGAATCATCTAGAGACATATTTTACACCGTCAAGTGGCTAGCCCTGCCATGGCACTCAGTCTGTGATCTGTGTTCTGCTATCTTGAGGGTACTGCACACCACAGTAAATGCTCAAATCGGTTGGTTTGTACAACTCTTCCCCCACAGGGCACCATGTAGTCTCTGTGCTGCCACCCATAGTTCTGTTCTTTGGTGAGTTTGAGATGGAATCACTCAGCATGTTTTTCAGATGTGGGAGAAACCCCATGGAGAACACAGGGAGAACATACAAACTCCAAACAGGCATTGGTCAGAGGTCAGGATGAAACCTTGTGCATGGGAGGCAAAACCCTTAACCATTATGCCAACTGGTGGTCTCTGAATCAGAAAGCTGATGATAAAACCTTAAATCTGTTTCTGAAACTTTCTTGTTCAGATTCAGAATCTTGGTTTTGTTTAGGAAAAGAGGCATCCTTCTTCCTTTTACCAGAAACTACTCTACAATATAGATCAGTAGCTTGACTTGAATCCTGAGACAGTCAGTAAACTACTCCTAGCCAAAGAAATTTGATGAGTAGATACATGTTTGTTTTTCTGTTTCTTTTTGACAGGAAAAATTGGGCCAACTGTGTTACTAATGGCAGGTGCTACTTCCTTGCGGATGGCCACAGCATTCTAACGCAACAGGGAAACCTTTCCTGTTACTATACCTGGACCAACAAGACTGGCTCTCCCTTGTCCACTGAGGGAACTCCAACAGCTGCAGAGAATGTGGCTAATCCCTTGTTCATAGTGGTTATAAGAGCTGCACCAGTTGGACTCTGAGTAAAAGATGAGTGGTGTGAAGTACAACAAATAGCCACAGGAGAACACCCACCTGCGGCTGAGAAAAATTGCTAGCCTACTGTAGTAGTGCAAGATGTTTAACTTTATTTCCTTTTTTGTGGCTGGAAGAAGGATCGACCATAGGACCGACTATCTGTTCCATGGTCAAGCCGGAAATGGTACCTCTTCATAGGAAAGACAAGCAGCAAGTGTTGGTAATTCTACTACTCCACAGAAGTTGCTTTTTTGACAGTGAGAAAACACATTAAAACCCCTTTCAGACACTATGGCAGCCCCACAATGGAAAATTAAACACAATTTCTCCACAGAAAATATTGTATCAATTAGTTTACACTACTTAAATCTGCCACAAAAAGTGAGTGTTCTGCTTAAAAGTATGTTACAGTCTGGAGACAGTCCCTTAAAACACAACAGCTTTAAAGCAACCTTTTTGAAGAAAAAAGTCAAAGAACATCAGTAAATTTAAAAAACAGAACCTGTTTTCCCTGAAAGGGAACTTATCGTCCCGGTAAAAGAAAGCTCAAGCCGTCAATCCTCCAAAGCCTCAGAGGACTGTACTTGGTGTCGGTAAAGCTCTGAAGGGCTTCGTACTCTTGAGTTACCTGACAACTTGTGCATGTGGAAGGTGCCCTGAAGTTTTGGTTTAACCCTTAGCTAAGGTTACTGCAGCAGTAATCAATATGAAAAAATCATTATTTGCAAAGTATTTCAAAGCAAAAAGGTGAAAAAATATTTACCATCAAACATTATTTACAAAGCATATCAATTAAAGAAATAACATGTTTTCAAGATATTGTGAGTAGTATTAAAAATACTATATCAATACACATTTATAGTATCCATAGTGGGCAGGGCTAGGGGTTGCATGCGTCAAAACTGTAGGTGTGCTACAGCTGCATAGTTTTAGTTTTCAATTGATACATTAGGAGTGATTTGAATTGTTGCAGATTATTTCAAACACTGATGTGGTTAGGAAGTCTGCTCTCCTTGCCTTGGAGATGGTGACAGAATAGCAAGTCACCATAATAATTAGATTTTTTAGCAAAAGTTAGTTTACGTTCTGAGGATATTCGGGTTCTGTTTGGTACATGCCATTAGATAAGACTTGCGATCAAGGGTGTTTTAAGGGGGTGTTGAACTATTTTGTGTGCTATGAGTAGCCGGGAGAGGATGATGCATTTTAGTTCAAGCCATTTGAGGCTATTGAGCACCATGCAGTGATGACAGCAGTTTGGTTAAGATGCAAGCAAATTTGCTCATTTTGTTGAAGGTCTTTATCAATTTGTGTTTTGTGGAACAGCTGTGATTTGTGAACATTGTTGAGGCATATAAAGGAGGAGAAGGGCAGGTGACAGCTGTTTTTAACTTTTTTTTTTAAACCTCTATTAGCAGGTGTTTTGCTCTGCAGTATCAATGTACAGATCAAATTTTAACTTGTAATATCTAGTAATTTTGTGTTGGTGACATTTTCAGTTTTTGTGTTTGAGATGCTGTTTTGATTTAAGATTTTGAGGTTTAACAGAAATTCAGATTTATTTAGACAGTTTTCCGTAGAAGTGAAAACTTCCTGTGTGATGCTTTCTAAGGTGTGAACTTTTGGGCCTGAGCAAACTAAATCTGAGTGATCAGCATATATTGCATTATGGCTGTGAGCATTGATTCCCTGTGCATGTCATTAATGAAGGTACTGAAAAGTACTGTCCTGAGTATGGAACCTTGGGGGGGGGGGGGGCTACTCTGGTGATTGGATGGAATTTGGAGTGGAGTCTCTTCAGTTTTCAGACTGGGTGTGGTTGTTTATGTAGCTGGTTGAACCCGCTAGTTGAAGGAGTTTTTAGGCTTATAAGATTGTCTTTGGAGGAGTAGTTGATGTTGAGTCTGTGCTGAAGGCCTTCAACATGTCCAGGAAAAAAGGGAAGACGCAATTTCCTAGGCTTTTACCTTGATTAATGGTATCTAGGAAATGTAGCAGGGCAATTTTGGTGCTATGGTGAGTTGAAAACCATGTTGAGTGGGAGAAAGTAATTGGTTATGAAGTAGAAAGTCTGAGTTGCTGATGTATGCATTCTTCAAGTACTTTGGAGAGGAGATAAGTATGGCTGTAGGTAGTTTGGTGGATGTGCCAACTTTGTATAAATGGGATTATGAAGAAAACTTTCTAGAGGGCTAGGATGTAGTTTTCTGTAATGGATCTATTAATTGGGGTAGACTGTCTGCAGAAGGGTCTTAAAATGGCTGTTGTATATGATGAGAAAGGTGAAATTATATCTAAAACATTTTTCTCTTTCTCTCCAATCCTAGACATCCCCCAAGGCTCCATTCTAAAAGTTTCATCTACGTTTGCCAAATAGTTGCTCCAACTCAATAGTCATGCCTCAAGGGATTTGAATATCCTATACTTTCAAAATAGCATGAATTGTATTGAACTGTACTATTCAATCTTCTATACGTGTCTTGAGCTTATGTCTCTGCATTATATAATATTGTATTCTAATGTATTCTATTGTGTATTTGTACTATACCTGTTGTTTTACTGTTTTTTTTCATTATGTACTATCAAACTAATTTGACCTGTGGAGCTTTTCTCCCTGAACATCCACTGAAAATGGGCTCTGCTTGGCCCAGTGGATTTTCCCGTTAAACAAATGCCAATAAATAAGTCACATATATACAACCTGACAGCAGTACTTGAAAAAATGACACTGTTCTATTTAGTGATATATGCATGCAAAGTTTATTTCAT
The DNA here is from genome assembly GCF_019279795.1 of Protopterus annectens. Lineage (NCBI taxonomy): Eukaryota > Metazoa > Chordata > Ceratodontiformes > Protopteridae > Protopterus > Protopterus annectens. The sequence goes on from NC_056743.1 coordinate 74,088,162, forward strand.
CAGATCGAAAAAAGTAATCAAGTGTAAGCTTATCTGTAATATATCAATAGGTAACATGATAATCACGTAATTAATAGTTGCATTACTGCTCCAATCTCTCTAAGAAAAAATAATACTCCTACATTATCACCCTTTCTATAAAAATGTGAAACTAATGGTGTTTCATATACACAAATGACACTTCACAAGCCTTTTTACTGTGGGAAATTTAACAAGTCCGTTATGATGTTAAAAGCATAAAAATAGCACATGGTATGGGTAGTTTCCTTGGACTTGTATAAAATCTTTCCTCAAGTGTATTGTATTTATTATCAGTGTTCAGATCAGTTCGAACTAAGACTCTTGCATAGCCGTTAGGAAGTCGAGCAGTGTAACAGTCCTGACAGAGAAAGACCTAATACACTGCAATTCTTAAGGCAAGAATGCTTTACTCAACACATGAGAAAATATGTATATGCTTGTGTTGAATGAAAGACCCAAGTATCTGCTGCCAAGATACTTGACCATACTTCTCAACTGTCCAGATTTTTGCATCATATTTTTGGTCCATTTCTCAATTTTTTTTTTCTGGCAAATCACTGAGGATTGCAGTCACTAAATAATGATGGACAATTGAGTTTCAGGCTTCATATTATTTCAACAAATGCATGCTAATGCAAAACTTGCTGTTCAAGCAAATTTCTAAGTTTATAATAGCAGTGTTTAAAATTTGTCCCTATTTTTGGGCCTTTATCCCTGTATTATTTTTGTCTCTGTTCAGATTTCTTGCATTATGTGGTTGAGTGGTATATACTTGACCAGTGAGGTCTTATTACTACTGAGCAAATGTTAAGATCTGAAATTCATGTTTGCAATTGACAAATTTATCCCAAGTAACTTACTAATGGCATTAGTCTGATATTTAAAAAAAAAAAAAAAAAAAAAGCTGTTTAGTAGTGGACATGTTTGTATGTGCTTTTGCAAAAATGTGGATTCCAAGAATCTTTGGTCAGGTTTTATACTTGGTTTGAGGTATCTTTTCTACTGTATCAAAGTAACATTATTGCTTTTCAACATATTCTGTTAGAAAAGGTATAGGGCAGATGGTTTTGCTCTTAATGCTGTCTTTGCTGGCCATGAAACACTAGGCATGTTATTATTTTGGAGAAATAACCAATTTAAAAAGTTTGAGACACAGGATATAAAACCTGTTAAGTTCATAATCTTTGCAGATTGTTTTCTTGGGTAACTTTTCCTGAAAGTTCTTAATTTAAGTTGCAAAATTTCTCAATTTTCTGTAATACTGAGGCCTTTCTATTAAGCACTGTAGGTTTATAAGAACTTTCTACGCCATTGATCTGTGAGGATCTTAAGAAGCCTGGTCTTGCATTCCACTAATGATTTTATTAGCCCTTATATTTTGTGTATGAATTACCTGGGGACAGCAGAACAGATATGTCAGAACATTCACTTGTTGCCCCATCCATTTGGGATATGGGGGCTAAACTAGAGTGAATGCATAGTTTTACATTCAGTTATCTAAATTACATCTGAATAGAACAACATAAGTATTTCATTTTTGAGGAGTGGAAGATGTTCCATAGAAGTAGTACTCTCTGATACATGCTGGTTGAATGGAGGACAGCAGTAGTCACCCCTTATTTATACTGCAAAATATATTTTAATCCCTTTGAGTGGGTGTTCACACCACTATTGTACTTGCAAATGTGTAATAAACCTGATGGGTATAGGGTCAGGTGAGGGTTTGTGTGTAAGGCAGAGGCCACCTCTTCATAGCCTGTATGATACTGAGAAAAAAAAAAGGTTTTAAGGTGGGCTGCATAGTTTTCTGTTTAATTTTAGACCTTGATTTTTTTTTTTTTAGTGAGAAAATATTGTGGTCATTCCAGTTTTGCTAAGTGTTTGGACAGGTACATACTGAAATGGGCATTGTATTCAGCCTAATGAGATTCGAGTGCAGTAGAACAAATACATCACTGGACCTGGAAACCATACCTTTAGATATAACCTGTGCAATAAGAGAGGAGTTACAATAGTGGATACATAGCAACCAGAGAACAGTTCGTTGACATAGGTTCCCAGATCCTTGACTATATGGGATCAGCTTTCAGAAGGGCATTGTCAGTATGATAGTTACTAGGGAGGTCATGCTTACCAGAAAAATTATATTATACATTTCTTTATATTTAGTTTCATTCCATGTTTTTTGACATTTGTTTGTTTGGGAAAGCCCCTTTTGTAGCATTGTGGTGCCCTATGGAAATTTATGATGGCACCAAATTTACAGTCCTCTGCAAACGTAGCATAGACCTTTAGCATTCACTTTCCTCTCCGAGAAGTAAATGCCAAAGAGAAGTGACCCATGCAGTGAACTCTGGGGTGTACTGCTGGTTACACATCATTTGGAGGAAGAAGACCCACCCAGCCTAAATTCTGGGTTCTTTTTGTGAGCACGTTTGCTATCCAAAGAGTTGCACAGGGATTCACATTTTGTTAGGAGAGCTTATCCATGATACAAGAGTGTGGGATGGTGATGAATGCCTTTGCAAACTGTAGATATCTGGTGCACACTGATTTGGCATCATCCACTATATCCGTAACCTTGTAAAGAAGTTATTCATGTTAAGTAGACAGGATCTGACCCAAGCTGGTTTTGTTCAAGATTTAAGTCACCTATGTTTGTTCATTCCATGACCTTACAAATGAGGCTGGTCAGGCTTATGGGTCTTTCATTATATGGGTCCTTTGAAATCCCATCTTTGTGCAAGAGGTGACTGATGCTGCCCTCTCTTGAACCAACATGAAGCCTTTTAGAGGCTAATAAGAGAATAACCTCTGTTATCTGATGAATTTAGAAAACTGAGAACGTTCATTTTAACCAAGTGGAAACAGAGTTTATAGTATTAGTCCAGATAATATCACCTAATCTAACAGATCTAGGGCACTCTCTCACTGATACCCTCCCTGTGGGAGGAATCAACACACTTTGTTGAAATTTCCAGTAGTTTATACCTGCTCTTCTCAGGACGCCTGAGGTGTTATTGATGCAATTAGGGGAAGTTTAGGCAGGGCATCATGGAACTTCCCTTACTCCTTTCAATGGGTGCAGTGGGATCTTTTACATCCACCTGAGCTACCAGCAGATGGGGACTCCATCTGACTTCTCCTGCAAAGCATGATACACTCAGGAGTACAGCATCCCCTTACACTGTGCTGCAGTGTCAGTAAATGATCTTACCCGGGCATAGAACCCAAAGCCTACTGCACCAAAGGTGAGGGTGCTACCTGTTGCACTACTGACACTGTCATTCAGGTTATAAGCCAGTAAGTTTTAATGAAAAGACTGTAAAAAAAAAAAAACTAAATTTATACATTTTGATTAAATAAGCAAAAAAGAAAAATACTGAAAATACCAAAATGATACTAAGTGCAGTAATTTACTAAACTTCACTGGATATTTTGTGGAGTTTCTGCTTGAAAAATACCAGCACACCCTCTCTTTGCACAGTTCATTCTCCTATAAGTCTTTGGAAGAGAAAGGAAAATGGCTACTAGCACATTTCAGCTGAGTGCAATAAGCGGAAAAAGTAAGTAGCTAATTTCTAGCCAGTAATGTATATTTTTATTTATTTTTATTTATTTTACATTTGTTGACCAGGCTAGTCTAGCTGGTTACATGTCCATTTTCAGTAGAGGCCCGGGGAGAAAAGCTCCCAAGAAATCCTACAAAGTTAATAAAAAGTTAATATAGAAGTTATGACAGATATTATAAAAACAGCAAATGTTACATAAAAGCAAAAAAAAATTTTTTTTCACAAGTAGTACAAATTAGAATACTCATAGTGATTGTCAGAAGGTGCAATATACATATATGTTGTATGCAATAATATTGTATATTGATACATAAAGGGAAGATAAAGGATATAGGGTGAGATTTAAGAGAATAGAAAAAGGCAAATGGCAGATGTTATCCTTGGGGACAGCAGCAAATTACTCCAGCCAGCTTAATAAACCTTTTGAAAATGCAACTTTGTCACCTTTGGACTTTTCATTGTAGAAAATAAGGCAAAAATAGTTATCTTTTATAATGCTCTATGTACATAAAAGCAGTGAAGTCTGTATTATCCTATTAGTTTTGGGAAAATACAGGTGAACTAATAGACTGATTTCAATTGAATTATGTGCCAACTTCAGGCATAAATGATAGATTAGCCCTCGGGGTTACCCTATTCTTATGAAACACAGTGAAGGCAAATTTGCATGACAAAATATGTATCCCTGAAAATTCTTATTGTTGATGTAAAAGCCGTTAACAAGGGAGTCTTCCAATGTAGAAATTTAATGTCAGTTGTGTCAGAGCTTTTGAAAGGTGATAAAGATTAAACTAAATTCAAATCCCTTGGCGAGAGTCAGTGTAAGGGTGGCTTAAAATTAAGAATTTGCTTAAGAAGTGCCTTATGGGGTTTGTGAGCAGCTGAGAAGGATTAGAAACCTTGATGGTAGGAAATTATCGCTGCCAGATGAACTTTAATGCAGGAGTTGTTTGCTCATAAGGATAACATCTGCCATTTGTCTTTGTAAATCTTTTTGGTAGATCTCTGACAGGCTGTAATTAATCTATAATTTTAGAAGTGAGCATAAAGTCCCTGGCCATTAATGGAACTGAATGTCCAGATGAGGCTGAGATGGTTGCGATAGTAGCTTGGGGGATTTTCTTAGGTGAGGTCAAAGCAGAGGGAACCATATCTGGCATAGCCAAAATTGGATTATGAGAATAAACCTGGCTTTGCACATCCTGGCTTTTTGAAGCAGTCTTGGTGTTTGCAACATTTGGGAAACATGTAAAGGAATCATTTGGGTCAGCTGTGGGGAAATGCGTCTCTTGGGAGATATCCTTCTGGGACACTGAAGAATTACATTTGGTGTTGAATAGTGTAGCCAATAATCTGCAAAAAGGCTTTTCCTATTTGTGAGAGTTTTAGGGCCATTAAACAGTTTTGAAGATGATTCACGAGGTTGCAGAATCTATCCGCTAAGCCTGTCTGAAATTACAATGCCTGTTTCAGAGATGTGCATTGCTATGAGAAAGATGTTATGAAATGGTCCATTCCCTCGCATGCTGGTTTCTCAGCATAAGGATTGTGGTTAGGTTCCTTCCTGTTTATTGATGAACCATACCATTGCTGTATTGTTAGACTGTATAGACACTGCAACTTGGGAGTGAATAACTTGAAAGGTCAGCTTCACAATGAGATGGGTCTCTTCTCCAAGATATTTATGTACAACTTGGCCTCATCTGTGTGCCACATGACTTCAGATTGTTCTGTTCAAGAAATGCCCCCAATTAAAGATGCCTCTGTGGTCAGTATGGCTGTGGGGATTGGTAGAACAAAGGGAGCTCCTGACTTGCGATTTTCTGATTGTTTACCAAAACAGATGTCCTTCCCAACTCTGAATTCTATAAATTTTGTCATGGTGTCTCACTTGTCACCATTGCACTCTCAATGTCCATTGAAGCACTGACATATGTAATCTGGCATAAGGAGTATCTGAATAGAAGCTACTCTTAGACCTAGCACTTTTAGAACTGATTATGCATTTGGAGATGCTTCTTGGGATAGGTCTAGCAATGTTTGGAGCTCTGCAAACTGAGTCCAACTGTCAACCTCTGAATACTGAGGACTGAGAAGGCTCCATTTGTGATTTTGGAGGGTTGACTGAAATCCTCAAGGAATGGGTATAGTTTGTTAGCACTGTCTTACTGAGAATTTTTGTTTTGAAGAGGCAATAATAAATCTGTCTTGGTACAGATATATTTTGATTCTGTGAATATGCAAGTGGGCTGTGCCACAAGCCATGCTGTTAGTGAACACCATTTGGCTTGTGACAAAAGGGCAGGACTCTGTATTGGTAATGACTGACTCAGATCTGAAGTGTAGGAACTACAAGGACAGCTTAACTCTTTTATGTACATTTATATGTCCTTGACTTCAAAAGACCACATCAAGTATTCTTCTTGCAAACATGTTAGGAGAGCTATCCTGAAGAACTGCTTCACATATCAATGTAGACAGCTGAGGTTTAGAGTTGGGCAGAGGTCCTGACCCTTTTTGGGCACAAAAGAGATCATAGAGAAATATCTGGAGCCTCTGTTCTGATGGACCTTCCTGGTGGGCTGTTTTTCTGAGCAGGTTTTATAACTCTTGTTGGTCGACTCTCCTTTAGTGCAGTGGCACTGATGAAGGATGGGTGGGTGTTTGGATAGTTGTAGTAATGGGATTGATTTGCCTCCAGATAAGATTTTCCTTATCCAGCTGTTTTGCGTGATGGCCAGCTATGCAAGAGGATGCAGAGAAAGACATTCTTTCACCTCTATAGTAGGACAATTATGCAATGATTCAGGGCTTGTGCTGCTTGGATTTGGAGAAGGGCTGATGGAACCTTTGTTGATGCTGGCCATCTCTGACTTTGAGGAAGGCTACCATAGAAATTCCCTCTACCAAAGGAAGCTGTATCAATGTGCTGTTGGGATTTTCAGAACCAGATATTCTTAGCCTCCTTTATGGTTTCTTTTGAACAATCACAGAGGGAGGGTCAAGAACTTACTGCCGACGGATGTGAGCATTTTACCTCTTGCTCATACAGCAGCCTTTTACATTTGATCATCTGCTTAAAAGGAGAAGACCCATGAAAAGAGGCCTTGACAAAGGCCGCCTTAGTGTTAAGCAAATCCTGCAAGATAAAGCCAGGCCTGGTACAACACTGTGATTCCTGCATCCAGCTAGTCCATCAACTCTGCCATGCAGTCGATGCATGGACAGCGAAATGTTGGAAATGATGGTACTGGTATAGGTCTGCAGCTGCTTTCAAAGATTAGAAGAGGGCAGTTGCTGTAGGGTCTCCATGATTTTATCATTTAGGTCCCTCTAAAACCTTGTGTGTGCCAAATAGTTCATCTCCCTGATTAAAAACTTGGGTAATGCATAGACATATTTCTGTACCTATGCCTTTAAAGCAATGCCTTAGATGGGTTTATAGCACTCTGTAAGAATTATGGAAGAACTGGTGTAGTAACATCCAGTTCTCTCCAGGATTTTACAGAGCTGATATTGTATGCAATATAACCATTTTTACTCTGATATACTCTGCATGCTCTCCACTTCAGATTCTTGTAACCTTTGCACTAATTATGCCTTATTTACCTTTAGTTTTCAGTGTGCGCATGTTTCTTTCCTGCGTGACTCCCCCCACCCGGGATTAACTGCATAAAACAATATCTATTTTATCCACTGAAACTGGCTATCTTAACTAAGTAAAACCTCCGGGAAGCAAGAACCTGACATCCGATAGCTTTTCTGTTGTAATAGGTGAATTGCAATTTAGTTTTTGTAAAGTTTTAAGGCTTGAAAGGTATATTCACAACAACAGTGATGGGTTCCAGCCATTTGCCACTAGATTGGGCCATAATACCTTGAATCAGCCTTACACACGCGCACACACATGCACAGTGCTCCAGTCCCAAGCATTTTTTGTTTAAATTAGTACATTTTTGCTTTAACTTTCAGCATAGTGTCTATACTAATCACAGCTCTCTCTCTCTAACTCCCAAACAACCCTGTTTGTGTGCTTGCAGTGATAATTTAAAGTATTCCAGAGCTACTTAGATTAATCTTTTGTTAGATACTGATATTTTAAGCTTTACTCACCTTAAACTGATAGTTTTTCAGCTCTTCTCCCTGTGGGGGCTGGGCCCGCTCTGCTGCACTCACTCTGCTCCCCCACCCTTCCTCCATTTTAGCTGTTCTCCTTGTAGGGGCTGGGTCCTCTCCATTCGCTATGCACACTCTGCTCCCCATCCTGCCCCCATCCACATCAACCTTATAGGGTCATAGATTAGTACTAGGCTAACTGCTCTTGTGGGCCATTTTAAGCCTAGCCAATTACCCCCTGTGAGAATCAAACCCTGCATCTTGTGTCTGTAAGGTAAACACCTTAACCATTATGCCAACCTCCCACCATGGCATTATACCTACCCTGACACCTCTCACACCTTTCTTCTACATACCCCATAACCTCCCTAATTATTTCCACATTCATACCATACCTCCTAACTACTCTACTTCTCCACCCATTCTAAATAGGGCCATATAGTGTTCATCCACTAAACTGTCACTATCCTGCTCATATTCATTCTGTTATCACACTGCACTCAAACACCATCACGTCCATCACTACTTTTACTATGATTTTGCTTCTCTCACTTTCACTCTAACAATAATCACAACTTTCTAGATACCTAATATACCTCCTATAGCCACCTGTCCAACCAACACACACAACCCACATTTATCAAGTTACTCAGACATCCACCCTAGCTTATTCACAGCTAATATCTCTGTGCTATCCAAAGTAAAAATTCTACCTCTCCAAAGACACCCCCATTATCACACCACCAGCAGCAACTATACAATTTTTAGGAAATAAATGGTAAGCATAACCCACATAATTTGCTAAAGCATTATATTCTAGTGCGGTGATGTACAACCCAACCCAGGCCCAACACCTTCCAGCCCCAACAAACCTCGCAAATCAATCATGCTGTCAGCCATAATTCTCCAAAGCCTTAGAAACAAGGTACCTGAACTCCAGGTGTGGATTCCACAAAACAACCCTGATATTATAGCAGATACCTAAACCTGGTTAAAATCATATTTAAAAGACACGGCATTTCTCCCCGCAGGCTACACATGCCTGAGAGCCAATCTGCCCCACAAGAGAGGAGGAGTAGTAGCAATATTCTTCCCAAGCAAATATACATTAATTCCCTTCTCAAAACCAACACCCAACTTTTCCCAAGCTGAAGTACTAATCTCTACATTAAAACTTAACCATAAAAATATTTGCATAATTGCTCTGTATATTCCTCCAAGAAACAACATACCAATATTAGAAAACATACTTGTCTGGACTTCCCAAAACATAGAAAATAAAACCGTCATCTTAGGTGATGTAAACATTTTTTGGCTAGACATTGCCCACAACAACCCCTCAAAAAACATAAACCGTTACAACTTCTCCCAACTAATTGAAGACCTCACCAGACACCACAAAAATAACAATTGGGGCTCCACAATAGACTGGATATTAGTGTCCCACCCTAGCAATATCATCACTGCAGGCATATACTACCTAATATCATTTGCGACCACCACCTAGCGTTTATCCTATGCAAAACTACCCCAACCTCAGGCCAACACCAATACAAATCAACCAGAAATTGGACGAAGTTTCAACCATCTGTATTTAATGAAACCTTAGCTAAAGTAACTTGAGAACCCCTCAAATCCCTACCACTTAATGAGGCTGATGAATTATTTAACTCAACATTCCTAGACATCCTAAATAGCCAAGCATCCACCTGCCAAAAATGAATAAAACATAACAATGCAAGCTGGCTCTCAAAATCCACCAAAGAAGTTTTGTCCAGAAAGGATAACATTTGGAAATCATGGCAGAGAAACAAATACCCCTCAACTCTACTACAGTACAAGCATCTCTGTAACCAGGCAAAATGTCTAATAACCAGTGATTAAAAAAAGCTCACTAGCTCCACCAACAAAGCTGACATAAAAATAATCCCAAAAAATTCTGGTCCTCTATCAGCAGCCAACTATTACACCCAGGTCCTCAAAGCAACCCATCCCCTGACCCACACAAAACCCCTACTGAACTTGCCACACTTCATTTCTTACTTAGACACCATAGCTAACCTAACCATCACCTTTCCTACAGTTACCACCACCAAGACAGCCGATGACCACATCATCCCCGAAAACAATCCTGTCCTCAAATCCAACTTAAAATTCTCCCCCATTCTCACTGCCACAATAAAAAAAAACTTTTATTTAAGCTAAAACCCTGTACTCTAGCCCTTGACAATTTACCCCGATACTTAATGCAGCTAGTTGCAACCTCTATAGCTTATCCCATCAGCATACTCATTAACAGATTGATTAAAGAATACCTAATCTCAGACAACTGTAAGAAAGCATTCATTCTCCCCTTAAACAGAGATGGCATCAACACAGGCACCACAAACTTTCAACCCATAACAATTCTCTCACCCCTCTGTAAAATACTGAAAAAATTGCATCCATGCCCAACACTTCAACCACCTGCTTTAAAACCAAATGTTATTACCCACTCAGCATGGTTTCAGACCAGAGCATAGCGCCACTACCGCCCTCTTTTTTCTTGATACAGTTAACCAGGCACAAGATTGTGGTTAAATAATCGCCTCTCTCTTCCTTGACCTCTCCAAAGCTTTCGATAACATTTCTGACACTATCCTCCACTCTAAACTATCCACACACTACGTTTCCTCACCTCCCCTACAAATGGTTCAGTAGTTCTCTCTCTAATAGGCAGCAATCCACCAAATAGCAACAATTTTACTCTCCCTTCCTCAATACTTCCACAGGGATACCCCAAGGTGGCATACTTGGTCATCTCTTATTTAGCATCTTTATTAACTTTCACTCCACTATCCCAGTATGCTGATGACTCTACAATAATATGCACTGCAAATTACAGCTCTGAACTCAAGCAAATCACCCAGAATGCCCTCACCTCTACTGAATCTTGGATGCTTAACAATCATGTTGCCCTAAATCTGGAAAAAAGAAAACTAGTAATTTTACCCCTAAGAAAATCACTCCCTAGATAAAAAAAAAGCCCAAGACAATACTACTATAAAAGTTGTTCCACACACTAAATTACTAGGCATTATTATAGATGAAAACCTTAAGTTTGACCTACACACAAACAAGAACGTCAAAATGCACCAAAAGCTCAGTATGCTCTACAGGCACCAACACTTTCTCAGCCTCTCTACTAGCAAAGCTTTGCAACCTCTCTCCTTTATGGTCCCCTCTCCTCACTAATATCCAAAATTCTACAAAATCCAAACTTGATATGTTTTAGAACAGAATAGCCAAATTTGCCACCAAGGCCAAAGTTTCATCCCATCACTGTAACTCATTGAAACAATTAGGCTAGCTGGAACTCCCCCCACCATCTCTCATTCACCCAACTAACTACAGCAGACAAAATAATGTACAGACCCACAGACTGCCCTGCTTTCTCTCTACTGTAGTTACCCAGCAAGCAACTAAGATCTGAAAATCATCTACTTCTAAAAGTAGAAAAGCCCACCTTATCTGCTGGCCAACTTCTCTACTCTCTCACCGTCACCAGGCTATGGAACGCGCTTCCACTTTCTATAGGAAACAGAAGCAGCTCCACCACCTTCAAATACTGAAACATCATCTCAACTTTCCGTGGCTATGTTCCTGCTCTATAACTTAACCTCTTCCTTCTCCTTATATGGTAACTAAGCTCGTATGCTTTATGCTACTAGTGACTGATGGTACTTACTCCATATTTATTATTTGCTTCATCACTTATTGATACTGGTACAATAATGCTGATTAATACCTCTCTGTTTATACTTCTCTGAAGTCATCTGGCAAAGAACTAAATTCTGCTTTTATATATATATATATATATATATATATATATATATATATATATATATATATATATATATATATATATATATATATATTGTAATCTAATCAACTAGATTCCTACTTTTGTGTGTATATGTATATATATATTACTGTAATCAAACTAAATTCCTGATTTTATGTATTTATTCTGTATATATTACTGTAATCACTATGTGTAACACTGTTTCTACTTCTGTACCAATTAATGTTTAATTTTTTTCTGTATCCATGTTCTTGTTGGAGATTTTCTCCCCGGGCCTCCACTGAAAATGGGGTCTTTTGGGCCCAGTGGACTTTCCCAGTAAACAAATGTAATAAAATAAATATATTTGCTACTGACCACATCTTTGAGTTCGTCTTAGAGGTACTACCCGACTGCTTGAATGAGGGATCTGTATGCTTTTCACAGCATCTTTTTTGGGAGTGATGGAGTCGGTGCCTCATCATTACTAATATCTCACTAAATGTGCTGCCTTCAGGAAGGAATTTTGTGAAGCTTCTACCTTCATTAAGATCATTGTCTGGGGAGAGACTGAAGGAGAGTCCAACTGCTTCCTTTTCCTGGGCGAGGGTAGTGGGGATTCTTCTAAACTGTCTCTTGGAGAAGGAACCAAGGCTCTGGGTGCCCCTGGAGGCATACGAGATCCTCGGTCCTGAGGAAGGAAGACTGATGAGTAGCTAAAGTGATTAGCTTGAGTGATATGAGAGGGGTGGAAACAGAAGAGTTGATGCCTGGTCTCACCAAAGAATATGGTCAAGTCCTGTCAAAGCTGACAACTCCATTAAAGTACCTATGGCTAAAGCCGTCAATACCAAATGGATTGACATTGAAGCCAAGGGTGAGCTACCTCAGTGCGACCATTATTCCCAATGACTCTAGTGCCAGTGCTACTAAGGGGGGGAGGAGCTTCATCATGGTGGAGTTGAACTGAGTGCTGATAACAATGGCATTAATAGGTTGGCATAATGGTTAAGGTGTTTACCTTACAGACTCAAGGTGCAGGGTTTGATTCTCACCAGGTGGCAACTGGCTAGGCTTAAAATGGCCCAGAAGGGCAGTTAGCCTAGTACTAATCTATGAATCTATTGTGTAACAGAGTTGATGCCAAGCAACTCTCAATAGTGACCCTCTTGCAGCCGACTCATCCATTGATGATGAAGATTTTGACATGGGTTCATAGGTGTTTACTAGGCTAATGATCACAAGTGGCTTTTTAAGCCTAGCCATGCATCCCAAATCTCTTCATGTTCTGATACTCTTGGTAAGTGTAAGCAAGGGCCTGGGAGATGAACCATTTACAGGTTACCTGTTTGCATTAGCGACATAGGTGCCAAACCAGGGATGAATTTCCGGTTTCCCATCCAATTTTCCAAGTTGCAATTGAATTGGGTTAGGGAGGAACTTTGCTCCACATGGATGAGGAGCCTGTTGTATAGACTGGATAGTGTCTGGTATACATACCTATCTCTCCAGCAGGTCCTATTTATATCACAGACAAGGTTTAAGTCTTTAGAATGGTTAATTCTGGTACTGTTTGTTTTGTGGATATGCAGGAGGTTTATCAGAGTGGAGCCTGACAATACTCTATACCAGGCATAGATCTCCCCTCAAAAGCCTGTAGGAGGTAAGATACAGGGATGCACTGTTGGATATTCCAGTTGTTGGATATGCCTGGTTAGGTACATACCAAAGAAGGCATTGTACTCTAGTCGTAGGTGACTCTATAGTCAGGCACACTGATGTTCCACTCACCAGGCTAAACAAGGAGAAAGTTACTGTCAGCTGCCAGGATCCGCCACATAAAGTATGCAGTCAGGTCACTCCACAGCAAGTACAAATGACACTGTCATTGTCCATGTTGGTGTGAGTGACCTGAGACGTACCTCCCTGGACTACATGAAAAGAGACATGGAGGAGGTTTCTGATCTTGTAGCCCAGGCAGGTATGACCCTAGCCCTGAGTAGCATCCTGCCATCACCCAGAATGATACCACAGTACAAGGACAATGATTGACTTCAACAATTGGCTAAGCTTCTGGTGTCATTCTAAGGAGATCCAGTATCTCTCTGCCTTGGATGACATGATCGACAAACCACAATGCTTTGCCAGCGATGGCCTGCACCTGTCTCCCTTGGGATTCCGGATACTGGCTAAGGCTTTTGCCACCCCTGTAGTGCCTTTTTTAGGCAAGATTCAAATGACAAATTCACCACCGTAACAGGTAAAAACAAGCAAAATATGAGGGTAATGCTACTTAATGCTAGAAGTCTAAACCACAAAATGCACTCACTCGAGGCACTCCTTAAAATGGAGAGCATCGACATCTGTGCAGTGACAGAGACCTGGTTCAAGGCTCCAGAGAGCACCCCTGCATTACCAGGTTATAATTCAAACAACACCTTTCGGCCACCTAACCTGGAACGAAGCACTAAAGGCGGAGGCGTGTCCATATTCATTAAGGATATCCACACCTCCAGGCTAGGTACTCAGCATAATGCATCTGAGATTATCCAAGTGCAACTAACTCTGGGCAAGACCGCAATGCAAATTGTAGCTTGCTATAAATCCTCCACCATGCCCCAAAATTCCCACTCATTTCTTGATACACTGGAAAATATTAGGGTACAACCTAACACTGTAATAATGGGCGATTTCAACTACCCCACCATTAACTAGGAAAACTACTCCTGTACCAACTCTTGTGCTCAACGTTTTCTGGAATTCATAAATTCCAATGCCTTGGATCAACTTATCCACACCCCCACCAGGGGCAGCAATATCCTAGACCTGGTCATTATCAACATGGGCAACCGGTGTTCTACACCAGAGGTCAATTCCTCGTTGGTCAGATCCGACCACAAGCAAATCACCCGAGACGTCCACATCCCACCCCCATTAGGGAAACCACTGTAAAAAATTTCTCCAAAGCCAACATCACGCTTCTTAAGACAGACGTGGCAAACTTCATGACACCCATGCTGACCGACAATAGAGATACAACTGCTGAATCATATACAATTGCACTTTGTAAGCTCTTACATGAGTGCATGGATCGTGCAATCCCTAACAGAACCAAGATGCTATCCTCCAAAAAAAGGAAGCCAATCTGGTGGTCCCCTGCTATAAACAAACTGTACAACAGAAGAAAGAAACTGTTGCAAAAAAGAGTAAACTCCCATGATTGGAGGAACTCTGTGGTCAGCCTCAGTAAGAAGCTGAGATCCCTCCTAAAATCCTCCAAGCTAGTTATGAAAACAAAATTGCCACAAATTCTAAAGACAACCACAAAGCATTCTATAACTATGCCAAGAATCTCAGTGACAACACTCAGATCTGCTCTGAGTTGCAGCACAATGGCACTAAGTATACAGAACCAACTGATATTGCCAACATCCTGGCAGATAGGTTCAGTGCTAACTTTACCCCTCTCTCATCCCCTAAAGGGCCCATCTCTGTACCAGAAGAATGCAATGTACCTGTAATCACGGCTGCACAGGTAAAAAACACACACTCCAAGGCCAAGAACACAGCATCCATGGGACCCGACAACATCCCAGGCTGCATTCTACTTGAACTACAGAAAGAACTGGCACCCCACCTAAGTACCATGTTCAGTCATAGCCTCACCTCAGGCTTTGTGTTAACTGAGTGGCACACAGCAGCGGTTATCCAACTCCACAAATGGGGAGCCACCACGGACCCCAGGAACTACCACCCCATTAGCCTGATGAGCCTGGTCTGCAAGGCTATGGAGCGTATCATCATGGAACTTATAAACAATGACATTGGTGATCTCCAAACTCTGGACCCTACCCAGTTCGGGTTTGTAACAGGCAGATCATGTCTCCTAAACCTAATAAACTTCTTTGAAGAGGTCACCAAAGCCGTAGATGAGGGTAAGGGGGTTCGCACAGCCTATCTAGATCTCGCCAAGGCTTTCGACCCACCCTCCACTCTGGAATTATAGACAAACTCACTAAACTAGGTATAAATCCCTATGTCACAAGATGGGTTGCCAACTGGCTTACTGACAGAACCCACACTGTGAAAGTAGCAGACTCTAAATCCAACTTCAGACCAGTGACAAGTGAAGTACCACAGGGTTCAGTCCTTGGTCCTCTCCTGTTTGGTATCTACTTCTCTGAAGTACAGCCTAACACAGAAGGTCTTTGGCTAACAAAGTTCGCAGATGACTGCAAACTAGGAGCCATAATCAAAACTCATAATGATGTGGACATCCTACAAAAGGGCCTCAGGGACAGATGCCTGGTGTCAAAGCCATGGCCTCAAGCTCAATGCCAAAAAGTGCATTGTCATCCCTTTTGGTAAAAACTCTGTAGCCATGAACTACCACATAGGCGGTAGTCTACTTAACACCAAAAGTGTGATAAGAGACCTTGAAAGACAGGTGGACAGTAGTCTCTTCTTTGATAATCACATCATCACAGTAGTCAAGAAATCCTATGTGGCACACCATCACAAAAGGTTTCTCATCCAGGAAAGAGGTCATTGTTCCCCTCTACTCATCACTGATTAGACCCATTATAGAGTACAACGCCCCTTTTGGTATGTACCTCACAAGACATCTACAACAACTGGAAAGGCCACAGAAATACCTCACAAAGAGGATTACCGGCCTCAAACAGATGCCGTATGCAGACCATCTTAAAAAACTCCAGCTTTACTCACATATCGCCTACTCAGAGACGATCTCTGCCTAACATACAAAGCTATGTCAAACCCAGAGCTGTTGGACATGCCTTCTATGGCTACGTTAAATACCTAAATGGCAATGCTCAGGTCTGTTCTGAGCTAGTACAAAATGGAACAAAATACACTGACCCTTCTGACATTGCCAACATCTTGGCTGACAGTTTCAGTGCAAATTTCTCCCCGCCCCTCACCACTTACAGGGCCTATTATCATTCCAGGGGATTGTGCAAGTCCAGTTATTACTGATACGTTGGTTAACAAGGCTCTATCTAAAGCTAAAAACACTGCCTCCATGGGACCAGATGGTGTCCCAGGCTGTGTCATATGCGAGCTCCAAAAGGAATTAACCCCGCATCTTAATACCCTGTTCAGTCTCAGCCTCTCCACAGGATATGTGCCCATAGAATGGTGCACGGCAACGGTGGTCCTGCTACACAAGGGTGGGGCCACAACTGACCCTGGAACTACTGACCAATAAGCCTGACCAGTCTGATCTGTTAGGCTATGGAGCGAATCGTTATGGAACTCATAAATGGAGAGATTGGGAACCTCCAGTCGCTGGACCCCACACAGTTTGGCTTAGTCAAGGGCAGATCATGCCTCCTGAACCTGGTGGATTTCTTTGAGACAGTTACTCAGGCTATAGCTAAGGGAAAGGAGGTACACACAGCTTACCTTGACCTTGCTAAAGCATTTGACACCATTCCCCATTCAGTTATTATTGATAAGCTCACCAGCCTGGGCATAAACCCTTACTTCACAAGATGGATCGCAAACTGGCTCTCAGACAGATCCCATAAAGTAAGAGTAGCGGGATCTATGACCGAATCCAGACCAGTAATGAGTGGTGTGCCGCAGGGCTCTGTCCTGGGGCCCCTCCTGTTTGGTATATACTTCTCAGAAGTACAGGCAAGCACGGAAGGGCTGTGGCTGACTAAGTTTGCTGAGGACTGCAAACTGGGTGCTATAATAGATTCTCCGGCCATCATGGAGATCCTCCAGAAGGGCCTAAATGAGACTGATGCATGGTGTCAAAGCAATGGTCTCAAGCTAAATGCAAAATAATGCGTAGTAATCCCCTTTGGAAAAAACAGAGTACCCGCAAACTACAACATAGGAGGTAATCCCCTGAAATCTGAAGAAGAAATAAGGGTCTAGGGACCCAAGTAGATAGTCAGCTTTCCTTTGATAACCATGTTGCCAAAGTGGTTAGAAAATCCTTCTATGTGACCCATCTGATCACGAAAGGATTTGCATCAAGATCTAAGGATATAATGGTGCCCCTCTACTCTTCCCTCATCAGACCCATTATTGAGTGCAATGCACCAATTGGAATGTACCTGGCTAGACATCTCCAGCAGTTGGAGAGACCACAGAGGTACCTAACCAAGAGGATTACCGCCCTCAAACAGTTGCCCTATGCAGCACGATTGAAAAAGCTAAGTCTGTTCTCTGTTGCATACTGCTTTCTCAGAGGCGATCTCTGTCTAACGTACAGAGCCATGTCCAACCCAGAATTGTTGAACATGCTCCATCTTAGCAAAACCAAATCTACTCACGCTACACGCTCTAGGGATATAAACCTCAACACAACAATGAATAGAACATGCTGGAGGGATAGATTCCCTTCGCAGAGACTTCACTTACTATGGAACAGGGTCCCGATCTACATAAGACAGAGCCCCTCACTATCACTCTTGAAGAGGAACCTTGATGAGTGGATGGGTAACAAAGTTTACACCGGGGATCACACCAACAGCACTACTAGATAGGGGCCAAGGGTACTAGCTGCTAGTACAAGGGTCTAGGGAACTACTAAAGGGGTGCTGAATACCACACAGCATGGCTGGGCTAATATATGCCTTCAGGCAGATAGCCCAGTACCAACCTACAAACCTATGCTCCACGGAAAGAAATCCCAATCCCTCCAAGCTACATGTTCTAGGGACCTAAACCTTGTCACCACAATAAACAGAACCTGCTGAAGGGATAGATTCCTCTCCCAGAGACTTCCCATACTCTGGAACAAACTACCTATCTATATCAAACAAAGCTACTCATTAGCACTCTTAAAGAAAAATCTTGATGATTGGATGGTAGATAGGAAATTCACTTCTGTGGCTCTGCTTGACAGGGGCACAGGAAAATAATTTTCTTGGTTGGCAAAAGCCAGGGTACCATTTGGCTGGGCTTATATAGGCCCTATGTCCAATAGCCTAGTACCTACCTATGAACCTATGATAGGTCTGATGAATGCCAAATACAGTGCAACAATGACTTCCTTGGACTTGGATGCCATACCTTTGTTTTTAAGTTGTGCAACATAGAATGATTTCCTCACCACAGTAGACAAGTGATGATCAAAGGCTAGATTACTGTGTCCCCAAGTCCTTGACAACTGGGTCAACTCTAAGGGGTGTGTTGTCAATATGATAGTTTCCAGGGATAGATGACTTCCCCAAAGATACTATTATGCATTTCTTGGCATTTAATTTTAGTCCATGGCTCTGATACCAGTTGTTTGTCTGTGTCACCCCCTCCTGGTGAACATTTGTGTCAGTGTGAGATTCAATGACTCCTAATTTGTAATCATCTGCAAATTTAGTCATCCAGTGACAACTGATATTGGCCTTGACTTCTGAGAAGTAAATGCTAAAAAGGAGCAGTCCAAGGACCACTTGTGACTGGCCTCTTCGTAGAGGTGGATGCCCCACTTTTAACTTTCCTGGGTCTTGCCTGTGAGCCAGTTGGATATCCATTGGGTGACATACGGGTTTGTCCCTAACCTCTTGAGTTTAACAATGCCCAGGTGGGGTATTGTGTCAAATACCTTGGCCAGGTCAAGGTAGGCACTGTGAACTTTGCCCATATCCATTGCTTTGGTGGCCTTCTCAAAGTCCACCCGGTTGAGTAGGCATGATCTGCCCCTGACAAAACCAAACTGGTTTGGGTCCAGTGTCTGGAGGTTTACTATATCTCTGTTGTGCATCTCCATGATCATTTTTCCATGGCTTTACATACAAGACTAGTGAGACTTATGGGTTTGTAGTTTCCAGGGTCTGTAGGTGGCCCACCTTTGTGCAGAGGGATGACTGTTGCCTTTCTCTATTCATGAGGCATGAAGCCTGTTTGGAGGCTACACTTAAATAGTAAATCTGAAGTAGGAAGACTTCATTCGTCTGCAACCTGTGGGTATCGGATCCGAGCTCGAATCCGAGCCGGCAATTCAAAAGCTTAGGCTCTGAGCTCCTAGCTCCTCCCTCTTACCCATAACCCCTTGCCAAGCCCTGACTGACCTCAGATTTCGTTTGCCGCTTTCAAGTTGCGACGGATTCTTGAGCTCCTGGCGTTTTTTGGTGACAGATAAGTTTGTCTGACAGAAAAAGTTTAAAAAATTCTATTTTGCTACTTTATATTATTAGTGTTGATTGTGTTAGGCTTTCCTCTCTCTCTTTATTTATTTTTTCACTGGTTTTTGCGTAGTTTGTGTGTGTGTGTTGTTTTAGGCCTTCAGGGTTTATAATGTCTGAAGCCCATAAGGCTGTTTTCTAATACCGAGTGTGGCCATAAGCTGTCCCCAGCGGATGGCCACACTCTGTGCGTTAAATGCTTGGGGTTGAACACCTGTCATCTGGTTGTACCATTTGTGCAGGGTTCAACCCCCGGCTTTGAGGGAGCGGAGGTCGGCTGGTGCTGGCGGGACTTCTACCTCCAGATACCGCCGGCTTCTGCCCTTCTACTCAGCAACCTGTTGCTGTGGGCTCTCCTCCGGCTGGGACTCAACCTCCTCTAAGTTGCCGGAGGAGAAAGAGTCCTCTAGGGAGAGAGAAGAAGAGAGGCACAGGAGAGGCACCACAAACGGAGAGCCAAACTTCCAGTTCGGCTCCTCCATCTGCGGCCTCCCTGTGCCTTCTAGCTTCCTCCTCGGCTCCACTCCCCTCGGTTCTCTCCTGGGCCCGAGGAGGAGGAGGCTAGCCCTTCTACGAGGTCTCCGAGGCGGCTTTCTAGGTCCGCCGGTGGCCTCCACCAGGTCAACTTTTTCCATGAGTGAAGCTGATATGGACCGGATGATGAGGAAATTCATCCAGGCCCAAATGCAAATGGAGTGCTCCTAGCCCCCATCCGGGAGGGGCTTCGACCCCTTTTTCGCCTTTGGCTCCTTCTCCCACCCATACCACGGGTTCGGAGCTGTCGGCGCCGGGCAGAGTTGATCCGGGGTGGGTCGGATCCGATAGGTTGGTGCACCTCGGATCCGCCCCATCCCTTGAGTGCTTCGGGTACTGACCCGACCTCTCGGAGCCGAGGACCGAGCCTCGGATCCGAGGGAGCTGGTGTGTCTTCGCCCGCCCAGGTCGGAGCACCGGTCTCTCGGATCCGACGGTTTCGGCTCCGACTCCGATCCGCAAGGCCGGATCCGAGGGGTCGGCTCGGGTTTAGAGAAGCTGGCTCCCTCGGCCTCGACGAGTGGAAAGGGCACTGTTGAGGACGTCCGGACCCCGGTCCCTGCCACGGCTCCATCTCGCACTCCTTGCAGTTGGGCCAGGCCCCACCAGCCGGTCCCAGGGACAGCCCGCCTCGATGTCCCAAGTAGTTCCCTTGGAACATCCAACTGCGGAAGAGTACTCCTCGGCCAGCCCCCCCGATGAAGTACCTCGAAGCGCAAGTGCAAAGGAGGCACATGGACTCCCCGAGTCCGCTATCAAGACACAGATTTGGATGAAGGAAGGCTCCCAAGGTCACCCCTGAAGACGCCTCATTTGGAGACATTATGGAGATGTTAAGGATCAGGGGGGGGTGGTCTGCCCCCAAGGCTTCCTCAGACGAGTCTGTGTTCTTGGGGGCATTCGAGGCGGCCCAAGTACCTCTTGGGTGTCCCTCCTGCTGACCCTCTGGTGGATCTTATATCCATCAGAGCGTGGAAGGATCCGACACCGCTGAGCCTGTACCCAAGCGCCCTCACCGCATCCTTTCCTCCGGCGGACCGCACGCAGTGGAGCAAGGGCCCGCCAGTAGATGGCATGATGATGGCGGCAGCCATGAAGAGGGAATTGGCCCAGGAGAGTCCCTCTATGCATCCTCCGGGCAAGGAGTCCCGCTCGATGGATCGCATTGGGAAGCGAGTTTTCAGTTCAGCAACCTTCTCTTTGAGAGTGCTGAACTACATGGCACATGTCATTAGGATGCAGCGGGATCTGATTAAAGAATATGCTGCATCTCCCCCAGAGTCCATGTCGGGTGAAGATAAGCAGGTATACTCCACCCAAATGGCCACTCTTAGAGCGGTATCTAACACATCTATGCGGCTACTTTCTCATGCTACCGAGGGAGCCGCTAGAGCCAGCGGAGCAGGCCTAGTCATGAGGAGGCAGGCCTGGCTCCGCCATTGTGATTTCGCAGAGCCCTTCAAGGCGACTTCTAATGCCCCCTTTGATGGTTCTGCCTTGTTTGGCAAGACTGTTCGCGAAACACTGGTCCAGAGCGAAAAGGACGGGAAGACACTGTCTGCCATCGGAGTCCGCTTCTCAGCTCCCCAGAGGTCCTTCTCGAAGAACCAAAAGGGACAGAAGAAGATGTGGTTCCGGAAATCGCAGCAGTCCCAACCTGCTCCGGATAACCAGCCCTCCCGTGACAGAGGAGGACAGGGTGGTCGCCGTCCTAGAGGCAGGGGGGCTCCTAGAAACTTTGGGTCCAGAGAACCTTTCTCTGAGAGACCCACGCAGCAGCCCTGAAGGGTTGCCCGGCTGTCCGCTCTGGAGGCAGTCGGGGCGTTTCGAGGCACCTAACTTCTTGGGAGTCCATTACATCAGACCGCTGGTGCTTCAGGTGATATCCAGAGGTTAGACAATCCCATTGTACAAAGTTCCCAGATCTCGCAGCCTCCCAGATGTTCCACCCGACCAAAGGGAGGCGGCAGCTGTCGAAATCGAACAGCTGCTAGAAAAGAGCTATCCAGCTGGCCCCCAGATCAAACCGGATTAGGGTTTTACCCAGGTTCTTTTTGGTGCCAAAGAAAACGGGGACCTAAGACCAATCTTAGACCTTTCCCAGCTGAACCTGTCAGTAACCAAGCAAAGTTCGGATGGTCACCTCCAATCTATACTTCCTCTTGAGGGAGAACGACTGGATGTGCTCCATCGACCTCAAGGACGTGTACTACCACATTCGCATGGACAGACGATCCAGGAGGTTTCTTCGCCCGGCTGGGAGCCAGTCATTATCAGTTCAGGGTCCTCCCTTTGGTCTCACCTCAGCCCCCAGGGTGTTCACCAAGGTTCTAGCGGTGGTAGCGCCCACCTGAGGCTCCAGGGATTACAGGTCTTTCCGCACCTGGACGACTGGCTCCTGACGGCATCATCAAGGCATCTTCTGTGCTCAGCCAGGGACTACTTTCTTCAACTAGCCCCAAGGCTGGGCATCACGATCAACTGGGAGAAATCTTTACTGCACCCCACACAAGTTATAGATTTCATAGGAGGAAGACTAAACACCAGATCAATGCGAGCCTTCCTCACTCCAGACAGAATTGCCAACCTGAAGTGTCATGTAGCAGCGGTCCTGCAACCATCTCCAACTGCAGCTTCGGTCCTGAGGGCCCTAGGTTCTATGGCGGCAGCTATTCCGCTTCATTCATGCTCGCCACGCATGCAGGTTCTTCAATGGACCCTTCAGGTTCAGTGGTCCCCTCTTTGTTCCTCTCTCAACGCCCGATTAGGGTCAGCAAGGCGCAGGGACTCCTTCTTTGGTGGCTTCTTTCTCCGGAGCCCTGGCAGGGAGACCTTTTGTGCTGCATTTCCCAAGCCACAGTGACCACGGACGCTTCTTGCCTCGGTGGGGGCATTCTATGGGAAAGATTGTCCAAGGCACGTGGAATCCCACAGAGACGCCATTGCATATAAATGTCCTGGAAATGAGGGCGGTGCTCTAGCGTTGCAAGCACTTCACCACGCTCTTCCTTCAGGGACTATTGATTCAGACAGACAACATGTCGGTAGTCTGGTATATCAACAAACAGGGAGGAACCAGGTCTTACCCCTTTGTCGAGAGGCCATGAGAGTCTGGGAATGGGCAATTTCCACCAAACGCTTTCTGGTAGCAACGCATTCCGAAAGTCCAACATCCTTGCGGACAAGCTCAGTCGCACCATTCTTTCTCCTCACGAGTGGTCTCTCAATCCTCAGGTAGCGAAGAAGATTTTTGCCGCTTGGGGCAACCCTGTTGCGATCTTTTGCCTCTCCTCAAACGCCAAATGCATAATTTTTTGCTCTGCTTCCCCACCAGGGAATTCCCGAGAGATGCTCTGGTGCATGCTTGGCCTCCCAGTCTCCTTTATGCCTACCCTCCACTTCCTCTGATGCAGAGGCTTCTGCAGAAAGCCATCAGTTTGGGGAGCAGAATGATTCTCATTGCCCCGTTCTGGCCTCACAACCCTGGTTCCCCTTCAGATGGTCTCACAAAATCAATCCACCCTGGATTCTGGATCCAATTCCGGATCTCATCTCCCACCCTCTGGGAATTTCGTTCCCAATCTGCACCCTGAAGTTGACAGCTTGGCTGCTCCAGTTCCATCCTTGATTAGGACTCCCGGTATCTCATCACCGGTCAAGGCCATCTTAGTGGCAGCTCATAAACCTTCCACCATGCAGGTTTATCGGAGTAAATGGAAGAGATTCTCTATTTGGGCGGTACAGAGAACTTTGGATCCTTTCTCGGCACCTATGTCAGCGGTGCTGGATTTTTTAACAGACCTCTTTCATCAAGGGGCAAGTTCTTCCACGATTAAGGTACAATTGGCAGCTATCACGCATTATCACATTGGTCATGAGACAGCTCCCCTCATGACGGCGAAATTATGCAAAACCTTTCTCAAAGGAATTTTTTTGTTGAGGCCTCCAGTCAAGGAGGTTGTACCACCTTGGGACTTGTCTTTAGTACTGCAGGCCCTTACTGCTCCTCCCTTTGAGCCTGCAGCTTCTACTGATTTAAAGTACCTTTCCTGGAAGACTGCCTTCCTGGTAGCTACCACTTCAGCCAGAAGAGTGTCTGAGCTTCAGGCTCTATGCGTCAAGCCGCCTTACCTTTCTTTCTTCCCTGATAGGGTGTGCCTCAGGACCAATCCATCTTTTCTTCCGAAGGTCTCTTCTGAATCTAATATTAACCAGTCAATCAATTTACCTGTGTTTTTTCCCAAGTACTCAAACAAAGGAGAATACAAATTGCATTCCTTGGATGTTCATAGACAATTACGTTTTTATATTCACAGAACAGCTGGTCACAGGAAATCAGATCAGCTGTTCGTTTCCTTTGCTAAATTTGCTCTGGGTAAAGCAGTATCTAAAGTCACACTATCTAAGTGGATTGCTAATTGTATTCTGCAGGCATATGACACTTCAGGTAGACCTGCTCCTCAGAGGGTTACGGCTCATTCTACTAGGGCAGTTTCCACGTCAGCCGCCTTTAAGTCCCGTGTATCATTGGATGATATCTGCTGCAGCTACTTGGGCCTCCTCATACCTTTATTTCTCATTATAAGGTGGATGTTGTTTCTAGAGGAAGAGCATCCTTTGGCTCAGCGGTGCTCCGAAACATCCTTCCATGATGGCCGCCCAAGATTCAGGTAGCTGGGGACTCTGTCCCACAGGTTGCAGACGAATGAAGTCTTCCTACTTCAGATTTAGAAGTTATGTACTCACCATAACGTTCCATCTGAGTAGGTGACTTCATTCGGATGCAACCATCCCCCCCTCCATCCCCCTGACCTTTATAGAGCGAGTATTTATGCTGTTTTTGGTGTACCGTAGTCAGTATTTTGAGGCAAACTCAATCTGAGGTCAGTCAGGGCTTGGCAAGGGGTTATGGGTAAGAGGGAGGAGCTAGGAGCTCGGAGCCTAAGCTTTTGAATTGCCGGCTCGGATCCGAGGTCGGATCCGATACCCACAGGTTGCATCCGAATGAAGTCACCTACTCAGATGGAACGTTATGGTGAGTACATAACTTCTAATTCTAGAGGCTCTCATAGGTCTTGTTTCATACTATTTAGAAGGCATCCTGGGATATTGTCTGGGTCCATTGGTGCACTGTTCTTGGTCTTAGAGAGAGCATTAAAGACCTGTTCCCTAGTTGATAGTAGGTGGAGTTATATTTGATGATATTTCCCGAGAGAAGGTTGAGGGGGAGAGATGAGTAAAGTTGGAGATGAATTTATCAGCCAGGAGGTTTGCTGTATCTTCTGGCTCAGTATTGATGGCTCCATTTACAATGAGCTCTGCACATGATTGTGTATTGCCTTTGAGGTTGCAAACATAGCTAAAGAATGCTTTGTTGGCACTGGATTTCTTGCCAGTTTCTAAACTTCCAGTGATGAAACTGGGTCTGGGGAGGGAACAGATGATATGGGTGGAAGAACCTCTAATGCCATCGCTGTCAGTGGGCTGAGAGAAGACCCAAACTGAAGCTGTACCTTCAAAAAACTGACACATTGTCACAGTTCAGCTGAGTGGGGCTAAAGAGGGACCTAGAAGAGTGAAAGGAGGCAGCTGGTGTGAGATGGGAGACAAGAAGGGAGATGACTTCGAGGAAAAGCACCTTGTTCTCTACCTCAGACCACAGTCAGCCAGCCCTGAAGAATCCTGCACTAAGTGAAGTGGGGTTTGAGGGAGTAGCAAGAACAGAAGCCCCCAGATGAGGATAAGCTGAAATGATCACACTGGGAACTTTGGCTGGATAGAGTTTTTCAAAGATGGATAGCTCAAATTCTTAAACTGCTCTTTCCTTCCTGCCTCTTTTCTGATGTGTCTGGCTCCTTGTCCTTTTCTTTGAGGAATAGTCTTTCAGTAGCCACTTCAGATCTAACTTGCTCCTACTATCCAAAAGATTTTGGGATAAAATTTCTGTATATGCACCATTCTGAGTCAAGATGCCCTACACTGAGAGGCAACACAAAGCATGTGTGGGTGTTGGGACACCATCTTATGTCCACAATGTTTGTTTTTTAAAACCAAAGGCATCATATGCCTCCATTTTCCATAACTGCAAATTCTGACCAAGAAAAATAGTGTAACAGATGGCAAATGTATTTTTTGCAGCCTGTTGCAATCCTCATTTCGATAGTTTACACACGCAAACACACATCTCTCTCTCTCTCTATATATATATATATATATATATATATATATATATATATATATATATATATGTATATATATATATATATATATGTAAATCTACTTTGGAAGCTTGCAATTTCAAAACTTTGAAATTCATATGGTCATCAATAAAAAAAAAATTGCCTCCCCCCACAACCCCCTGCTAATTAAATATACTAACTATAAGATCAGATTACAGTGAAGAGAATGGTAAATTTCCCATTCTGCATGCACTGTATGGTGATCTCCATTTAAACCTTTTGAACTTTCAAAACTTCAATGTTATAGTCTCGACCATATGAAGTTTGAAGTTTTGAATGTTTGAGATTCCAAAGCAGACATATATATATATATATATATATATATATATATATATATATATATATATATATATATATATATAAAATATAAAATGTGTTTGTGTATGCATACATCCATGCACTCACACAGGTGATGGCCCCCCTTTTGCAGAAGGAAGTAGCAGTCCACAAAAATCACAAGAACTGATAGGCTAACGATGAACCATAAAGACGATAAAGTGGACTATTGAGGATAAGAAAGAAATTATGGATGGTTACTATTGTGCAAAAAGCCCAGAATTTCCAGACACAAGATATTACAAAACGATTGAGAGAAATTAGAGGAAAGAAAAATACTTCAGCAAGAAAAACTGTCAGAAGCTTCAAATGAAAGTTGTGTTCATTAATGCAACAAATTTGTGAAAAACAGTATATAGATAAAGAAATCTTGATCTGTTTGTAAAAAGAAGCATCTGAGGAAGTGCGAAAAAGTAAACATCAAAACCAATAGATATTTGAGAAGTATAAAAAAGAAATATGGACATGGGAAAAAGAGATTTAATATGGTGTAACATATGGTATAACTAATTTGATATGGTACAATATTTATGCAAAGTAGGAAAGCCAAATTAATCAATGTAAAGAAGGCAGCCCCAAAGATATTTGAAGAGAAATATAGGCAAAGGCATCCAGATATGGAGAACGTTACAATAAAAAAATTACAAAGATGGAACATAGTAAAGAAGATCAGTAAAGTAGAAGTTAAAAATAGAAGTTGAAGTTATGGAGTGCCTGCGAAGTGAAGGATTTGATGTAGAAGGCCTAATATAGATTACATCACAGCAGGATGGAGTGAGTCCCCAAAGCAGGGAGAAACAGGAAGATCAGGAAACATCTGAAGAAGAAATATGGACATGGGAAAAAGAGATTTAATATGGTGTAACATTTATGCAAAGGAGAAAGCAAAACTAAGCAATACAAAAAGGGCAGCACCAAAGATATTTGAAGAGAAATACAGACAGAGGAATCCAGACATGGAAATCTTTACAATTCAAAAAATATAACGACAAAGAGGAAAAGTAGAAAAGGAGATTAGTAATGGAGAAGTTAAAGAAATAGAAAGTGAGGTTATGGAGTACCTGCAAAGTGAAGGATTTATTGTAGAAAATCCAGTTCAGAAAGCACCACAACAGGATAGAGTAATGGATATATTAAGGGAAAACCAGTAGAACAGGAAG
The DNA here is from genome assembly GCF_019279795.1 of Protopterus annectens. Lineage (NCBI taxonomy): Eukaryota > Metazoa > Chordata > Ceratodontiformes > Protopteridae > Protopterus > Protopterus annectens. The sequence continues at coordinate 74,116,125 of NC_056743.1, forward strand.
CAATTTGTGAGGTGTCATATGAAGATAATTTGGAGCCTTCCACAGGAAACCAGTATAAATGTCCACTTGAAGATAGCAGGGAATGGAACAGGAAACTGAAAACTCTGATGCAGTCAATGTTGAGGAGTGAGTTCCCATATGATAGAGCAGCGGATGGCACAGGATGAAATTGATGAGACCGTGTTACAGGAAGATGCTATAGAACCTTCTATAGAATGTCTGCAGGAATTGGAAAAGGATGTTCCCTCAGTTTGGAAGAAAATGAGCTAAGAGAAGAATTGCTTGATTTAATAGACATGGACAGATATATCAAGATCAATGAAAGAAATAGACTGCAGAAGGTTAATAAAACCTAAAAATTCAGAAGACTAAAACAAATGAACACAGTAATTAGGACTGTCCATAGAGATCCATGTGATATAACAGAAGTAAACAGGATATGTTACTGTGCAGCTAAATTAATAACTGATAAAGTTCTACCACAAGAACACAGGGTAGTGAGGGAAAGGAAGGGGAAAAATTGAATGCCAGCATGTAAGTATTGAATAGAGAAAATTATAAAGCAATTAAGGCAAGTGTCACTGTTAGAAGACTATAGACGAGGGAACAGATCAACAAAGATACTAAGGAAAATAAATGTGATAAACGCAATGTGCAATATTAGGACAAGACCAGGCTTTTATCGTGCATTATCGCAAATAAACTAAAAAGTTCAGCATAGGTGGAAAAACATAGAAGATACGAAGATAAACATAAAGGAAAAGTGCAAAATAACCAATTTATTGATGACCCAAAAAGGTTTCATAGAGAACTGGGAAATAAGATAAAAGGAATGGAAAGACTGCCAAAAAAGAAAATAGATACATTTTGGAGAAGTATCTGTGAAGATCCTGTGGAACATAAAGATGCTAAATAGAAGTAAAAGAAAGAATAAGAAGTTTAAAGGCACAGGGCATTAAATGGGATGAAGTAACTGCTAGAGAGATTAAAAAAGTTAAGAAAAGCCTCTAATTGGAAAACCCCAGGCAGTACCTAACTTGTGGTTAAAAGTATTAATATCTTCGCATGAAGATTTAGCCACGAGTAAGAACTATTTATATGCGCACAAAAAAAAAAACGGAAAAA